>NC_134405.1:70595176-70939759 GCF_038048845.1 Mixophyes fleayi
GTAGAGAAACTTAATTTACATGATATTCAAACAGTATCTGCTAGGTAATTAAAATGTTTACTAGTTTGTATATTACAACTGATAATAAATCATTAATGTTGTCAAAATAGATCAGACCTTCTACCTACTGCACAACATAGTAGTGTTTGTTCTAGTAAGGCCTGGATTTGTGTGGGAAAGTCATTTACATGGAAGGGGAGCCGATTACCTCCGCAAAATATTTTCTACTGTATTAGATGTTAGCATATTAAATACATAAATGTGCATTTATTAAATAACTTGTACAAACAAGCAATACAAGAGGTTTGGTAGTTTAACAGAGATAATAGAGAAAGCATGATCAGTGCGTCATTTATATATTTTTAAACTTCGGAAAATGGAATGGGTTAGAAGGAAATGAGGGAGTTATGCCAAGTGTGAATGGGATTATTCATTGTTATGTGTAAGGGCCACACAATATATTAAGATTGCACAGTAGGAATATTATTGAAAACGTACTGAAATAGTTATGGGACAGAGATGGGCGAGTTCAACATAAACCAAGGCAAGATAGAAAGAGAGAGATGCATTTTTTTTAATAGACACATTCTGCAATAATAAGTAACAAAAACCAGGTGTGTCAAATGCATATTGTTCAATCAGGTCAAGAAAGTCAGCATTCCTTTCATAGATTACTTTCACTGCAGCTTGGCTGGTGATGCTGTAACAATTCTTACTGTGAATTTCCTCCCATAATAAAATGATCAACTCTAAATCTTCACATAGTGGGTCAAATTTAAATATGCCAGAGCCATTACTGGCTAGGAGTTTATTAAAAAAAAAAAAAAGATATTAATTGCCAAAATGCTACAATCGGAGACCCACAAAGTTACGCAGTAGTAGAAATTGTATTATGACAAGGAATCAACCATTGATTGCTTGACATACAGCAGGCAATAAGGGATGTATTGCAAACAATACATATTGTGTCATTGGGTTCTAGTTAATAGCAGAGTGTAGTTACCCATAACTACTAATGGGGCATCAGCTTTCATTCATCTGAATTGCTCAAAGCTGATCTCCAGTTGCTATGGGTTACAGCACATCATTACTCTTGCCTCCATGTCATTAAAGAAGTTGGATTTTCATGACCAATTGTGAAAAAGCATTTTGCCAGCAATTAAGCCACTGAACTTTGCTATTTAGACCATTAAAATATATTGGTGTAACTTCAGGTAAGCGTAGAGAGAGCGATATCAATGAAATCTGTGTGTGGAATTAATGTAGTGTGTGATGGTATTAATATAGTGACTGGGGGGGGGGGGGGGTATTAATGTAATATGCGAATATAATTTTACATACACAATATAAAGATTTGTACACATGTTCTGAAAAAGATCTGTCACAGTAAAAGTTATCAGCTGTGTGAGAAGAAAACTAGCGTGTACTTTCCGGTTTTCAAACTGCAATGAGATTCCTCTACTCTTACAAAACGTAATTATTTGTAGCAAAAGAATATGCATTCCTGTATAATTAAAGGCAGAAACAAGGTTGAATAGAGTTGATTGATCTGGTTGGCAGAGAAGTGTCAGATTACATGTTCTAGAAGTATTACGGAAATTAGTGTAATAAAACATTTTCATGCACGTTCTTCCTGGTTCCTTACTTATACAGTGCTGAGTGAATATTTAAAACCATGTACCCGGTCTTAAACAGTAGAACCAGTGTTTATGTGCAGATTTTTGGTAACACGTACCACATTAAGATGGCTAGCCTCACTCAAATGCTGAATTTGTAACCAAAAAACATCCAAGTCCCTTTTAGCTTTCACTTCTCTTACAGTCATGCCATTTCATGATAAAATCAACCACCAGTGTCAAGAAAGCAACACTTTCCTACACTAGAGGAGGCAAAACAATGCATATCATAAACACGAATATTCTTATAGATCAGTCTAACAAATAAGAGCTAAAAAGTAAGATCAAAACAAAGTATTCATTTTAGGCACAAAAAAAAAAATCTGGTGTGGTTTATAAGAACATCCACAAGACTGCACAATGTATTAGGTGATATGATGAATATAATCACCCAGTCAGAGATTTCAAAATAACAAGTTCTATCCTGCATTATTTAACTTTAAAGCCACACACACAACAATAAATAATGGTAAATACAAACTACTTTGTATTTGACAGACACTCCTATAAAGACCTTATACAAATGGAAATAAGTTGCCAATTTGCATAGTCATTATCAGCACATTAACATACATCAAACAAAGGCAAATATGTGCAGGACAGACAAGAGTCCTGTGAAGTGTTAAATCAACATAAAGGTATCATCACTATGCCAGCAATACACATTCACCAGGGAGTTGTCTATTAAACTAGAGTCTGACTGTTAAATGCATTACAGAAACCCAATACACACTTATTTCCATATAAAATATTTTTGTTTAGAAAGGACAGTGCTCAATTGGGTTGAAGAGGCTTTTAAAATATGGGGATGAAAGTAGAACAGAGGTGTCTCTGTATGTGGTAAACACAACTAAGCACACATCCTAGGTAACAGGATCTGGATAAGAAGCAATCTCACATCTGATCTACAGAAGAAGCAATCTAACCTCAGCTTCTTCAACAAACTGAATAGCTGATCTACTATAACCATAGACTAATCGCATGAAGCAGATGTTACACATTCCATATACAATTCCTAAACAACAAGGGGCCAATAAAAAGATGGTGGTGACAAGAGCCATATATTAAACTGATGTGACCACCCAGTGTGACTGGGAAACATCAGAACATTTTCCTAGAATACACAATTAACTTATTGTATGCCAGCTTTGAGCACTGAAAACATTAGTCAGTTTTACACTTCCAAATAATGTGTGTATGTTGCACAGATTTATATAATATACAGTATATACAGTAAGCTACTGAAATATGTAAAAGACAAACAACCCATTGTGCTTAGCCTTACACAAAAACCTGTCCCAATGCCCAAGTGAATGATACCTTAAAATGGCGTTGTGGCGCACTGCCAGGGTTTCACTTGGCAAAAGAGGGGCAGACAATTCTTAAGTAAAAGTTTCCCCTGTTCTTGCTTCCATAGACACACACACCTAGCTAGACTAATAAGACTGATGCCAACTGGCATCATCTATGGACACTATCACAAGCATAGATAGAAGGGGTGATGCCAATAAAGTAACCAGACACACATATATATATATATATATATATATATATATATATATATATATATATATATATACATACACACACACACACACACACACACACATACATACATATATATAAGACTACATGCAAAAAAAAACAACAGACTTGAAAATGTGCCCAAAAAGATGCCAATGGCCATGTGAAAGTGCCATAGAAACATCAGTGTGCGAAGTGAGCCCCATAGATACCAGTAGCATTGCCCATGATAGCAGTGATAAGGAGACAGATGCACAAGTCAGTAAGGGAGGAGAGAGATACAGGGATGGGTCAGGGACCCCGCAGATGCTACACACCAGGATATGTCATTGGCTGAGGAGACAGGGCCAGGGGCAGCAGTATGTGCTGGCACTGCAGGGATACTCACCACACATGGTTGCTGGATTATACTGCGGTCACTGTAAGATGTCACGGACTGTCCTCCACTCACTCTGCAGCTAGAGCAGCATAAACGACCCTAAATAAGGACCACTAATCTTACATTTGACGTCATGAGAACAATCCTTATTCTTTCTATTGGTCACCTCTACGCCAGTCAGTCCCGGCGATCGCAGCCATTGGGCACTCCCCTACTCTGGTCCCGCCCCCCGCCGCCGTCTCTTCCATTGATTGGCTGCAGAGGCAGTAGGCGCCGTTTGCTGCCAGCAGCAGTGACGTGGCCGGATCCAACTCTATCTAGACACCAGGGAAACTGTGACTCCGCAGAGTGGGAGGGGCCGTGTGTACACGATGGGCGGGGTCGGTGACGTCAGGGCAGCCTTAACCCATTCACAATACTGTTCTCAGAACAGTGTTCTGTACAAGTCATCTCACTCAACCTGTTTATGACAAAAACTATTAGTCCCACGAGATTGCTCATTCGCCTATCCCGAGATAGGTTTATATTTTTAGCTAGATAAGTAGAACTACAAAAATATGGTATATATTGTAGTAATTTTGATATCCAGTAAATTATTTAGTGAACCATAGAATAATACAATTATATAACATAGTACAATGACCACTTTATTAGGGAACCTATTACAGCTTCAGCCCCATCATACTGTAACATAAGATTTATTTCTACATCTATAAACACTTAGTGGACAGTTTAGTAGGTGCACCTGTACACATGCACATTAATGTAAATATCTAATCAGCCATACACGTGGCCAAACGTGGTAGCATGGCCAAGAGGTTCAGTTGCTGTTCAGACCAAAAAACCCCAGAATGGGGAACAAATGTGATCTAAGTGACTTTGACGGTGGAATTATTGTTGGTGCCAGACGGGGTCGTTTGAATATCTTGGAAACTGCTGATCTCCTGGGATTTTCACACACAACAGTCTATAAAGTTTACAGAGAATTGTGCGCAAAACCCAAAAAAATCCAGTGAGCGGCTGCTTTGTGGGCAAAAAGGCCTCATTAATGAGAGAGGTCATCAAACCTTGACGTGGATGGGCTACAGCAGCAGAAGACCACATTGGGATCCATTCCTGTCAGCTAAGAACAGAATACAGTGGGTACAGGCTCACCAAACTGGCCAGTTCAAGATAAGAAAAATGTTGCCTTGTGTTATATAGGGAAACTGGTTTGACGAATCTCTTCTGCTGCGACATGCATGGTAGGGCCATAATTTGGCACAAATATAATGAACCTATCATGCCTTTTGTTAATAGAGCAAACTATTGCTGTAATAGTGTGAGGGAAGTTTTCTTAGCACACATTAGGCCCCTTTATACCAACTGAGCATCATTTAAATGCCACAACCTGAATATTGTTGCTGACCATGTGCATCCCTTTATGACCAATGTCTAACCATCTTCTAATGGCTACTTCCAGCAGGATAACGTACCATGTCACCAAGTATACATCATCCAGATTTCAATCCAATAGAGCACCTTTGGGATGTGGTGGAAAGGGAGATTTGCAGCATGGATGTATAGTCAAGAAATCTGCAGCAACTGTCTGTCACTATGGACCTGGATATCTATGGAATGTTCCCAGCACCTTGTTGAATCCATGATACATAAAAATAAAGCTGTTCCGGGGGCATAGGACAGTCCTGCCCAGTACTAGAAAGATATACCTAAGAAAATGACCACTGAGTATATGTATTGCATATCACAGATTGACTATTGTATAAAGTCTTGTAGGTAATATCTGTATAATCAGTGAGTTCTGATGTCATCAATTTAGTGTTTAATAGGAAAAACAATGTCTTACAATGTATGCTCTAATATAAATGACGGAACGTTTCTTGAAATCTAAGTCATGCAATTTAGCCTTTGTCCAGATACTTTGGATATGGTTACAGATTTCACACATCTATTAAATAAAGAAATAAAAAGTTAGGTTTTACAACCAAATCACTAAGAGGCTATAGCGCATTATCGAAAATGTGAATCAAATTATAATGTACACTCTTTAGTAACATGTTTAGGGAAATAATACATTACAGAGACCATACTCAGCAGGAAACATTGGGGAATATGTTTCCCGATTCCAATTATGGACTTTGCTTTTTTTTTCTTTTTACTAATTTTGTTCCCCCAGATTTCCAGGTTCACAGAGAGCTGAGAACCAACATGTTCAAATAAAGGTGAAGCTCACTGGACCCGCTACACACACCCGCATTCTTGTTTACCCTGTATGAATATGCTCAGTATAATATGTTTTAACTGTGTGTTTATGCTATTTTTTATTTATGTTTAAACTGTGTCTCCATGTATGTACTGATCATACTACGCCTGAAGAAAAGCCAACCTGGAGAAAGAGCGACCCTGCACAGACTGTTTTGACCATTGCCTGCTTCATAGGTGCTCTAAGCGCCAGCTCATGCAACTGCCAGGAGTGGGATTATGCATGCAGAGGGCTGGCTAGTTCAAAGTGCTTTAGGTTTGGAGCTCTGAATGTCACTATGACTGGAAGGGGTTAATTCAGAAAGGTCACCACATTTAAGATAATCATCCTTGATTAGGCTCCCATTGTTGGGAACAATTATGCAAGTTTGGTGGAGCCAGACCAGCAGGGGTTGGTTCCAGGAACAATGACCTTGCTAATTAAATTCCCAGTAATGAGATTTTACTATTATTATTATTATTATTATTATTATTATTATTATTATTAACATCTATTTATATAGCGCCTACATGTTCCATAGTGCTTTACAATGGGGAACAGCACAGTAATTCAATGAAATTGGGTATTACAGACAGAGACAGGAGAATGCCCTGCTCGCAAAATTACAAATCTATAGGACAATAGGGGTTTGATACATCAGGTTAAGTGCAAGAGGTGTTGAGTTGGGAGATATTTGAGACAATTGAGGAGGTGTATGTTGCTGCAGTTATGTTGATTGCCTTGTATGTTAGAAGTATTTTATATTGAACTTAGTAAAAAAATAAGTAACTAATGTAGAGACTGACAGAGCAGATCAGCAGCTGAAGTGCGATTTGCAAGGATAATTAATCTAGCTGCAAAATAGATTGTAGGGATGAGAGTCTGATTGGAGAGACCAATAAGGAGGGAATTGCAATAGTCAATGTGGGAGATGATGAGTGCATGAATTACATTTTTTGCAGTGTCTTGTGTTAGATATTTGCATACCCTGGATATGTTTATTAAATGTATGTTAATTAATTTAGATATATATTGGATGTGGGGAACAAAGGATAGATCTGAGATGAGGATCACATCTAGGCAGTGGGCTCGAGGGAAATTACTACACACTTGACCTTAAGGAACATTTCTGTCTCTCTGCCCCCATCACAAACTATAATAGTAACTGAAATAACTAGCATGACACCACGCAGTGAAAAGAATATGGCCACAGCCTGTGATTTTGCATATACCATAATTTTAAACGGACAGGCATAACCAGGTAACCAAGTGCCCAGTAATTGGATGTTCAGGGGCACGTGAAGCCATATCCACCCCACTGGCCACCTGCCCCGCAGTCCCATTGGCAACTGTTTATCCGGGGTGAAATAACCCATACCATGGGACGTGAAACAGAGACAGATTAGGACACCATGCAGCCCTAGGCAAGATACTGGCTTGTACCTCAAATCAGTTCATACCACTCTATTTACCTACCCTATAGACAGTGATATCTATACACATTTCACTATGACATAGCACATCTGATAAACACTGATCACTATACACAGATCACACTGAGATCATACACCTGGTACACACTGACATGCCCCCTACTGCCCACCAGTATTTCTCTCATATGCCTACCAGCTTTTCCCTCACATGCCCCCTACTGCCCACCAGCTTTTCCCTCACAAGCCTCTCTGTCCACCAGTTTTTTTCCTCACATGCCTCCCTGCCCACACCAGCTTTTCTCTCACATGCTTCTGTGCTCATCATTCCCAGTGAATGGGAACATTGGGCACTCGCTTACTCAAGTCCCGCACCCAGCCACTTTCTCTTACATTGTTTGGTTGTAGAGGCAGTAAGCGCTGCTTGCTGCGGACAGCAGCGACATGGACGGAACCAACTCTATCTAGACACAAGGAAAATATAAGATACATTATGTAGTCATTGTGGTATACAGTAAATTAATTAGTCAACATTAGTGTAATACAATAATATAATATAGTACAATGACCACTTCGTTAGGGAACCTGCTACAGCTTCATCCCAATCATGCTGTAAAAGTGAGAATTATTTATACATCTATATATGGACAATTTATTAAGTGCACCTGTACACATGCACGTTAACGTAAATATCTAATCAGCCATTCACGTAACCAAACATGAGCATGGCCAAGAGGTTCAGTTGTTGTTCAGACCAAACACCAAAATGAAGAAATAATGTGATCCAAGTGACCATGGAATAATTGTTGGTACCAGAATACCTTGGAAACTGCTGATCTCCTGGGATTCTCACGCACAACAAGCTGTAGAGTTTGCATAAAATTGTGCGTGAAAATCCCAAAAATTGTGAGGCGAAAAGGCCTTGTTAATGAGAGGTCAAAGGGGAATGACCAGACTGGTTCAAGCTGGAAGGCCACAGTAACTCAAATAAGCATGTGATACAACAGTAGTATGCAGAGGAGCATTTTTGAATGCACAATACATCAAACCTTGAAGTGGATGGACTATTGCAGCAGAAGACCACATCCGCTCTTGACAGCTAAGAACAGGAAACCGAGGCTACATCGGGCACAGGCTCACCATACTGGCCAGTTGAAGATAAGAAAAATGTTGTCTGGTATTATAAGGGAACTGGTGTGACAGATTTTTTCTGCTGCGACATGCAGATGGTAGGGTCATAATTAAGCATGAATAACATGAATCCATCATATTTATTGTCAATATGGCAGACTGTTTTGGTGTAATGGCGTGAGGGAAGTTCTCTTGGCACACATTCGGTCCCTTACTAACAGAGCATTTTTTAAATGCCACAGCCTGAGTATTGTTGCTGACCATGTGCATCCCTTTATGGCCAACGTCTAACCATCTTCTAATGGCTACTTCCAGCAAGATAACGTACCATGTCACCAAGTATACATTATCCAGATTTCAATCTATTAGAGAACCTTTGGGATGTGGTGCAATGGGAGATTTCCAGCATGGATGTGCAGTCAACAAATCTGCAGCAACTGTGTGATGCCATCAGGTCAACATGGACCAGGATATCTAAGGAATGTTCCCAGCAACTCGTTGAAGCCATGATATGAAGAATTAAACTGTTCTGGGGGCACAGGGCAGTTCTACCTAGTACTAGAGAAGTACACCTAATAAAGCAGCCACTGAGTATATGTATTGCATAGTACAGATTGACATTTGTATAAAGTCTTGTAGGTAATATCTGTATAATCAGTGAGTTCTGATGTCATCAATTTATTGTTTAATAGGAAAACTGGTGTCTTACAATGTATCCCCCTAATGTAAATTACTGATGTTTCCTTGAAATTGACGTCAGGTAGCCTTTGCCCATTCTGATACTGTGGACATGGGTATAGATTTCACACATCTATTTAATCAACAAAACATTAGGTTTTACAGCCAAATCACTAAGCGGCTATTGTGGCTTTTAGAACATGGTAATCAAATTACAACGCACACTCTATACAGAGAACAATACATTACAGAGACCATACTAAGCAGGACTCATCGGGGATTATCCTTCATGATTCCAAGTATGGACTTTGGAGGGTTTTTTACTCATTTTGTTCCCCCGGATCCCCAGCTTGACAGAGAGCCTAGAACCACTATGTTCAACTGTGTCTACATGTATGTACTGATCATAATATCCCTGAAGAAGAGCCAATATGGAGAAAGAGTGATCCTGCAAAGACTGTTACGTCCAATGCCTGCTCTATAGGTGCTCTAAGCGCCAGCTCATGCAACTGCTAGTATGCGGAGACTATACATGCAGAGGGCTGGCCTGGCTAGCACAAAGTGCTATTAGGTCTGGAGCTCTGAATGTCACTATGGCTGGTTAAATCAGAAAGGTCACCAGAGTTAAGATAATCATCCTTGATTAGGCTCCCATTGTTGGAAACAATTGTGCAAGTTTGTATTTAGTGAAGCCAGACAAGCAGAGGGTAAGACCAGGAACAATGAACTTGCTAATAAATCCCTAGTAATGAGATTTTACTATTGTTATTAACATTTATTTATATAGCACCAGCATATTCTGTAGTGCTTTACAATTGGGAACACTTTTTGCAGTGTCTTGTGTGAGATATTTCTGTATCCTGGAAATGTTTTTTAAATGTATGTAACAGGATTTAGATATATATATATTGGATGGGGGGAACAAAGGATAGTTCTGAGTTAAGGATCACACCTAGGCAGTGGGCTTGAGGGAAAGTACTACACACTTGACCATAGAGAAGCTTTCTGTCTCTATGCCCCCATCACAAACTATAATAGTAACTGAAATAACTATCATGACACCACGCAGTGAAAAGAATACGGCCAGAGCCTGTGATTTTACATAAACCATAATTGTAAATGGAGAGGCCTAACCAGGCAACCCAGTGCTCAGTAACTGGTTGTTCTGGGGCACGTGAAGCCATGTCCACCCCACGGACCCAATGATAACTATAAATCCGAGGTGAAATAACCCATACCGTAGCAATGTGAAACAGAGCAGGTTTAGGACACCATGCAGCCCTAGGCAAGATACTGATGAGGGCATGCACGGTGTCTCAGTGGTTAGCACTTCTGCCTTACAGCACTGGGGTCATGAGTTCAATTCCCAACCATAGCCTTATCTGTGTGGAGTTTGTATGTTCTTCCCGTGTTTGTGTGGGTTTCCTCCGGGTGCTCCGGTTTCCTCCCACACTTCAAAAACATACTGGTAGGTTAATTGGTTGCTATCAAAATTGACCATAATCTGTCTGTCTGTGTATGTGTGTTAAGGAATTTAGACTGTAAACTCCAATGGGGCAGGGACTGATGTGAGTGAGTACTCTGTACAGCGCTGCGGAATCAGTGGCGCTATATAAATAAATGGTGATGATGATGATACTGGATTGGACCTCAAATCGGTCCATACCACTCTATTAACTTACCCTATAGACAGTGATAACTATACACATTTCACTCTGACATAGCACATCTGATAAACACTGATCACTATACACAGATCAGACTGAGATCATACACCTGGTACACACCCTCATGCCCATCAGTATTACTCTCATATGCCCCCCTACTGCCCACCAGCTTTTCTCTCGCATGCCCACTATTGTCCAGCCACATCACTGCTACTAGCAGCAAACAGTGCCTACTGCCTCTGCAATCAAACAATGGAAGAGGCAGTGGCGGGTGACGGGACTAGAGTAGGAGATTGCTGCCAACCCGCCGCTGTCTCTTCTATTGTTTGATTGTAGAGGCAGTTGGCACTGTTTGCTGCTAGCAGCAGTGATGCGGCTGGACCCATCTCGATCCAGACACCAGGGAAATAAAGGGTATATTATGTAGTAATTTTGGTATATAGTAAATTAATTCATTGACTGTGTAATAAATGTTGGCGCCAGACAGGGTGGTTTGAATACCTTGGAAACTGCTGATCTCCTGGGATTCTGCAGTCTGAGTTTACAGAGAATGGTGAACAAACAAAAAAAACATCCAGGGAGCGGTTGCAAGACAGCTAAGAACAGGAAACTGAGGCTACATTGGGCACAGCCTCACCATACTGGAAAGCTGACGATTAGAAAAATGTCTGGTGTTATAAGGGAACTGGTGTGATGAATCTCTTCTGCTGCGACATGCAGATGGTAGGGTCAGAATTTAAACATGAATCCATGCTGCCTTTTGGCAATAGAACAGGCTGTGGGTGGTGGTGTAGTGGTGTGAGGAATGTTTTCTTGGCACACATTAGACCTTAATAAAAATTGAGCATTATTTAAATGCCACAACCTGAGTATTGTTGCTGACTATATGCATCACTTTATGACCAATGTCTAACCATCTTCTAATGGCTACTTACAGCAGGATAACATGTCACGTCACAAATAATACACCATCCAGAGGTCAATCTCATAGAGAACCTTCGGGATATGGTGGAAAGGGAGATTTGCAGCATGGATGTTCAGCCAACAAATCTGCAGCAACTGTGTGATGCCAGCACGTCAACATGGACCAGAATATCTAAGGAATGTTCCCAGCACCTCGTTGAATGCATGCCATGATACACAAAGCTATATAGGGTAGTCCTACCCAGTACTAGAAAGGTATACTTAATAAAGGGGCCACTGAGTGTATAATCAGTGAGTTCTGAAGTCATACATGTAGTGTTTTATAGGAAAACTTGTGTCTGACAATGTATGTCCTAATGTAAATTATAGAAGTTTTCTTGAAATTAAAGTCAGACAGTTTAGTCTTTGCCCAGTCAGATATGGTGGTTATAGGTATATATTTCACACATCTTTTAAATCAAGAATGAAGGATGATTTTACAGCAGTCAGTATAGAACTTTATTGAAAATGTAAATCAAATTACAATGCACAATGTACAACATGTACAGGGAAACAATACATTACGTAGACCCTACTCATCAGGCCATGTCGGGGAATTTCCTTCACAATGGACTTTGAAGTTTTTTTTTTACTAATTTTGTTCTTCGGATTCCCAGGTTCATAGAGAGATGGAAACCAACGTGTTCAAATAAAGGTGAAGCTCACTGCACCCACTACTTCACACACCCCATTCTCGTTTACCCTGTATGAATATGCTCAGTATAATATGTTTTAACTGTATGTTTATGCTATTTATAATGTATGTTTAAATTGTGTCTCCGTGTAAGTACTGATACTATGCCTGAAGAAGAGCCAACTTGGGGAAACAGTGATCCTGTAAAGACTGTTACGACCAATGTCTGCTCTATAGGTGCTCTAAGAGCCAGCTCATGTATGTAGTGGGACTATGCATGCAGAGGGCTGGCTGGTACAAAGAGCTATTAGATCTCCAGCTCTGAATGTCACTATGGCTGGAAGGGGTTCATTCAGAAAGGCCACCAGAGTTAAGATAATCATCCTTGATTAGGCTCGCATTGTTGGGAACAATTGTGCAAGTTTGTTTTCTCCACATTTGGTCTAGCCAGACCAGCAGGGGTTAGTTCCAGGAACAATGAACTTGCTAATTAAATGCCTAGTAATGAGGTTTTATTATTATTATTATCTTTTATTATACACTTAGTACACACTGACATGCACATCAGTTTTCTCTCAAATACCTCTCTGCCCACCATCTTTTCCCTCACATGCACCTCTGTCCACCAGCTTTTCTCTCACATGCCCCTCTGTCTGCCAGCTTTTCTCTCATATGCCCGCTGTCCATCAGCTTTTCCCTCACATGCCCCTATGCCCACCAACTTTTTACCAACATACCCCTCTGCCCTCACATGCCAAGCTGCCCACCAAGTTTTCACTCTCATGCCCCTCTTCACCAGCTTTTCCATCACATGCCTCGCTGCCCACCAGATTTTCCCTCAGATGCCCTCTGGCCACCAGGTTTCTCCAAACCAACAGGTCTTGCGGGGTGTTCCTGAAATGCAGTGGTTAGAACCTACCAAAAGTTGTCCAACTGGCAACAGAGTAATGGGTGCCCAAAGCACATGGGGAGTGAAGGCTAACAAATCTTTTCAATTCTGCTGGGAAACCTTGGGTTCTGGCATTCATGTGAATGTTACTTTGACACATACCACCAACCTAAACATTGCAGCAGATCAAGTATACACCTTCCTGGCAATAGTATTCCCTGATGACAGTGGCCTCTCTCAGCAGGATAATGTGCCCTGCACCACTACAAAAATTGAGGACCATGACAAAGAGTTCAGTGTTGTGGCCTCCAAATTCCAAGTCATGGAGGCCTCATATCACAACTTACAGGACTAAAAGGACCCGATGCTGACATATTGGTGCCAGATACCACAGGAAACCTTCAGGTATCGTCGAGTCCATGCCTCTACGGGTCAGAGCTGTTTGGCGGCACAAAGGGGACCTAAATAATATTGGTTTTCATTGTTGTGGCTGATTGGTGTGTATTTATAAATATATATATATATATATATATATATATATTAGTGGTCGAAGAGGTAATTTAGAAGTGGTGGTGTGAAAAACGGAATGGGAATGTATGTCAGTGGATTTTATAGTTTAACAATGAAGACAGTAGATGAAGTGGCGGTATGGCATACCACCATATACACCCCGTGTGTGTGTAATTGTGCCACTAATATTACTAAAAATGCTGCAGTACTATAAAAAAAACAGTCTCCCAATGGCTCCCAGACACTGCTTTTTATATGTAATAAAGTGGTCAATTAGGTTTGGGCAGTCTTTTATTGAATTAATCTTTATTTTAAAATTGTGTATGCGTGTTTATCATTGTTTTCTATTTTGGTATAATGGGCAAAGTTTTTAAGGACCCAGTCCAGGGGGTATATTTACTAAACTGCAGGTTTGAAAAAGTGGAGATGTTGCCTATAGCAACCAATGAGATTCTAGTTATCATTTTGTAGAAAGCACTAAATAAATGAAAGCTAGAATCTGATTGGTTGCTATAGGCAACATCTCCACTTTGTCAAACCTGTAGTTTAGTAAATATACCCCCCATTGATCACAATCTTATTTGTACAATTTAGACCAAATTAATGTGTGAGTCTCCACCAGCCACCATAGTGGCTGAGAACTATTGAAATCTGTCTAGGAGTCAGTCTGCAGATGACTGCTATCACTATTTGTGCATTGTCATCTATTGCCAGCAGTAATGTAGCCCTGTGGGATCCAGTCTTTTGGTTTGACAGCTGAATGGGGTCAATGCTAAGTGCATACAGGTCCAGCCATTCTGCAATCAGTTCAATGATCTAATTCAAACCTTAAGACTAGGCAAAATAGTCCCAAATGTTTACCACAGGAATTTAAAGTGTGTGTAAAGCTTTGATACCCACTGTGAAACACACAGCATGAACTGAGAGCTGATGCCAATGATCCAGGCACGCATAAAAAGATTATCTAATTCACACCTGTTTACACATTAAGCGTCTGATTTTGAGTTAGGAGCAAGTCAAAGAAAAGAAGCAACTTTGCACAAGGACAAACCATGGTACAATACAAGGGGTACAAATTCACTTATTTTTTTTGCATGCAAGGGAAATGCTGTCTGTTTCATGTAGCACACAAATACTTTTTTACACTGAAATTAAAGGTGATCTAGAACATGCACTATCCCAACTATAAATCTGTCCACACATTTTAAATTTACCTCCCCCTCTAATGCAACATGGTTTTGCAAGGTGCAAATTTGCTTCTTTTCTATGATTCGCTCCTAACTCAAAATCAAGCCCTTTGGTATATGTGACCACGTGGTCTCATGACAGTTTCATGTGACTGTTGAACAGGACACCATTGAGCCAAAACTATTAAACTTAATATGTAATGTCTCATTCTTCAATGATACATACATGTCAGCCTGACTCCTTCACACAGCACGATAATAGTCAACAATAACATGGTCTGAATTAATAATAGAGATGAGCACACTCGGATTTCCTGAATCCGAGCCCACCCGAACGTTGCCGATCCGAGTCGGATCCGAGACAGATCTGGGTATTGGCGCCAAATGAAAAATTGAAACCGAGGCTCGGAGTCATAATCCCGCTGTCGGATCTCGCGATACTCGGAACCTATAAATTCCCCGCTAGTCGCCGCCATCTTCACTCGGGCATTGATCAGGGTAGAGGGAGGGTGTGTTAGGTGGTCCTCTGTTCTGGTAGATCTCGTGCTGTGCTGTTTAGTTCTGTGCTGCGCTGTGCTGTGTTCTGCAGTATCAGTCCAGTGGTGCTGTGTGCTGTGCTCTGTCAATTTTGAGTGCAGTGGTGCTGCTGGGTCCTGTGTGCTGTTTCCTGTTCAGTCCAGTGGTCCTGTGTCCCGTGCTCTGTGCTTCTAAGGGCATAGTTATTTCCCCAATATTCCCAAGTGTTTAAAATTTTTTAAAAAAGTTATAAAAAAAATACAAAAAAAAAAATTAAATTACAACAAAATTTGCAAAATCAATCCTGCAGTATAAGCCCATTGGTACTGCAATATTACCAAGTTCACACATTCTGCAGTATCTTGTGCTATATATAATGGAGAGCAAAAATTTGGAGGATAAAGTAGGGAAAGATCAAGACCCACTTGATGGAGGTATTGTGTCCCTGGTAACAAATCCCATCGAGATTTCACTTCACTAGGCAGGCGATACCAAAAATGTACAGAGAAGTACGATCAAGTGTCCTCAGTGCTCTGAAAAATGCGGTTGTACCCACTGTCCACTTAACCACGGACATGTGGACAAGTGGTTCTGGGCAAACGAAGGACTATATGACTGTGACAGCCCACTGGGTAGATGCATCGCCTTCCGCAGCAACAGCTGCATCAGTAGCAGCATCTACAAAATGGCTGCTCGTGCAAAGGCAGGCAACATTGTGTATTACAGGCTTTAATAAGAGGCACAACGCTGACAACATATTAGAGAAACTGAGGGAAATTATCTCCCAGTGGCTTACCCCACTTAGACTCTCATGGGGATTTGTGGTGTCAGACAATGCCAGTAACATTGTGAGGGCATTAAATATGGGCAATTTCCAGCACGTCCCATGTTTTGCACACACCATTAATTTGGTGGTGCAGCATTACCTCAAGAGTGACAGGGGTGTGCAGGAGATGTTTGCGGTGGCGCGCAAAATTGCTGGACACTTTCGGCATTCAGCCAGTGCCTACCGCAGACTAGAGGCACATCAAAAAAGCATGAACCTGCCCTGCCATCACCTCAAACAAGAGGTTGTGACGCGCTGGAACTCCACCCTCTATATGCTGCAGAGGATGGAGGAGCAGCAAAAGGCCATTCAGGCCTACACAGCCACCTACGACATAGGCAAAGGAGTGGGGATGCGGCTGAGTCAAGCGCAGTGGAGACTGATTTCCGTATTGTGCAAGGTTCTCCAGCCGTTTGAACTTGCCACACGAGAAGTCAGTTCCAACACTGCCAGCTTGAATCAGTTCATTCCCCTGATCAGGCTGTTGCAGAAGCAGCTGGAGAAAGTGAGGGAGGATCTGGTAAAGCATTGCGATCCAACAAAGCATGTAGCTCTTGTGGATGAAGCCCTTCGTACGCTTTGCCAGGATCCGAGGGTGGTCACTCTTTTAAAGTCAGAGGAATACATTCTGGCCACCGTGCTCGATCCTCGGTTTAAAGCGTATGTTGTGTCTCTGTTTCCGGCGGACACAAGTCTACAGAGGTGCAAAGACCTTCTGGTCAGGAGATTGTCCTCTGAAGAGGACCGTGACATGCCAACAGCTCCACCCTCATTTTCTTCCACATCTATGGCTGCGAGGAAAAAGCTCAGTTTTCCTAAAAGAGCCGCTGGCGGGGATGCTGATAACATCTGGTCCGGACTGAAGGACCTGCCAACCATTGCAGACATGTCTACTGTCGCTGCAGTGGATGCCGTCACAATTGAAAAAATGGTGGAGGATTATTTTGCTGACACCATCCAAATAGACATGTCAGACAGTCCATATTGTTACTGGCAGGAAAAAAAGGCAGTTTGGAAGCCCCTGTACAAACTGGCTCTATTTTACCTGAGTTGTCCCCCCTCCAGTGTGTACTCGGAAAGAGTTTTTAGTGCAGCGGGTAACCTGGTCAGTGAGCGGCGAAGGAGGTTGTTTCCTCACAACGTTGAAAAAATGATGTTTATGAAAATGAATAATCAATTCCTCAATGAAGTACAGCACTGCCCTCCAGATAGTACAGAGGGACCTGTGGTTGTGGAGTCCAGCGGGGACGAATTGATAATGTGTGAGGAGGAGGACGACATCTTTCCTCAGTAGAGCCTGTTTAGTTTGTACAGGGAGAGATGAATTGTTTTTTTGGTGTGGGGGCCCAAACAAACCAATCATTTCAGCCACAGTTGTTTGGTAGGCCCTGTCGCTGAAATGATTGGTTTGTTAAAGTGTGTATGTCCTATTTCAACAACATAAGGGTGGGTCCATCTTGCAACTATTTTTTTGGCATTATGTGACCATTCAACAGTCGTTTGCCATGTTCAAAAAGTAAAAGAAAATGCCAACAAATTCAATAAATTAAATCAAAAGTTAAATGCCCTGTCATTATTTAAAACAAGAGGGTTTGACGTGCTAGAATTAGTGTAGTGTTAATATGTTATAAACACTACACTTGGAAATTGGAGGAGGTATTGTGGCCCCGGTATCAAATTTAGTACCGGGGCCACCCCACTACACAGTCCAGAATTTTTTTGGGGGAAATTCAGAGCCGTGGAGGGTTTTTTATTAATTATATTGTGGTGACCACTCCTCTACGCAGTCCAGATACATTTATTGGTGCGAATTATACAAGTTCAGGGTTTTTAAATTATATTGTGGTGACCCACTCCTCTACGCAGTCCAGATACATTTATTGGTGCGAATCATACAAGTTCAGGGTTTTTAAATTATATTGTGGTGACCCACTCCTCTACGCAGTCCAGGTACATTTTTTGGTGCGATTAAGACCAGTTGATGGTTTTCTTATTATATTGTGGTGACCCACTCCTCTACGCAGTCCAGATACATTTATTGGTGCGAATCATACAAGTTCAGGATTTTTAATTTATATTGTGGTGAGTGACCACTCCTCTACGCAGTCCAGGTACATTTTTTGCTGCGATTCATACCAGTTGATGGTTTTCTAATTATATTGTGGGGACCACTCCACTACGCAGTCCAGAAAGATACCTCGTTGCAACGTTTTGGACTAATAACTATATTGTGAGGTGTTCAGAATACACTGTAAATTAGTGGAAATGCTTGTTATTGAATGTTATTGAGGTTGATAATAGCATAGGAGTGAAAATAAGCCCAAAAAATTGATTTTTTAACTTTTTATGCTTTTTTCAAAAAAAATCCGAATCCAAAACCTTAAATCCGAACCAAAACCTTTCAGCAGGTGTTTTGCAAAACAAATCCGAACCCAAAACATCACGAAAATCCGAATCCAAAACACAAAACACGAGACACCAAAAGTCGCCGGTGCACATCCCTAATTAATAAACAAATTAAAAAGCATGTCTGACAATTATTTAAGCAAGTTTCAGTAGGGCATAGATAAAATAAGCACAAGGTGTACATTAATGGACATAAAGAAGTCCAAAATATAACAAACTACATCCACCAGAATACGTCACAAAAGCTTATTGGTGATGCATTAAAATTATATAAAGGGAGCATGTTCTAATTGTGCTTTAATGATACATATATGTGCTGATTTTTTTTTTTTTTTATAATACTTTATTTTGAATGGTCAAGCAATACAAGGCATACAAGATACAAAATCAGAAGACATTTATATTGTAATGAAATCCAGGGAGGACATCCACAAAAAACTTGAGATGTAAACTGACCAGTTTTTTATGTTATTTCTTGCTTTACCTTACATAGATCAGACAACATCAAAATAGAACTGGGGGGGTGTGGGGGGGGGGGTGGTGTAAAAAAAAGGGGGGGGTAAGAGGGGGAAGGGAAGAAGGAAGACCACAGAAGATAGACAAGAGTGCAGTCAGAGGGAAGGCAATGAAAGTGTGTTAGAGGGTCAAGGGTTGGTAGAGCAGGAGCAGGGTCCCACTCGCCACACATGGGCCTCCACGGGGAAATTAAGTGTCAGAGGGAAACGCGCTTTCCGCCATTTGCCATGGAGCTCAAACTTGGCTGAAAGCATAACCTCTGTCGGGTAGGTGGTAAGTAATCTCTTCCATTGCTGCCTCATTCCAAATTTGTTTTTTAAGGGCCGAAAAAGATGGAGAAGAACTGCGCTTCCAGTTGAGGGCAATGAGAGATTTGGCGGCTGTGAGGAAGTGCGCTGCCAATTTTTTTGAGAATTTATCAAGATCCGGGGGAGGGTAGCAAAGGAGATATGTGCTGATTTTTAAGGAAAGACCAAAAATGTTTTGATTTTTAAAATAACATTTAAAATAAATAAATATATATATATTGGTAATTATACCTGGCTTTAATATGAGACTATATTTGACTCTTTTACTTTTCTCTCCAAATAATTCACATACTGCCAGTTCATTCATTGTAAATACTAGCAGATTTGTTGTTTTCAATTTTAATTTTCTCTGATGAAAAAAATTGCTGAAAGAAAAAAGATCCTTTTAGTCTGATTTACCAACAATAAATCACCTCAGCATTGGGGTCATGCGTTCGATTCCTGACCATGGCCTTATCTATGTGGAGTTAGTATGTTCTCCCCGTGTTTGCGTGGGTTTCCTCCGGGTCCTCCAGTTTCCTCCCAAATTCCAAAAACATACTAGTAGGTTAATTGGCTGCTTTCAAATTGACCCTAGTCTCTCTGTCGGTCTGTGTCTGTGTGTGTATGTTAGGGGATTTAGACTGTAAGCTCCAATGAGGGCAGGGACTGATGTGAGTGAGTTCTCTGTACAGCACTGCGGAATTAGTAGCACTATATAAACAGCTGGTGATGATGATGACTTGAGGGTTTATTCTTACCATCCAATTTTACCACAAACATAAACCTTCCTTAGTGAATATGAAGATATATGGGAATTCAATGAACAGAAAAAGGAACAAACATTCTACCACAGATCAAGTTTTTGGAATTTAAAACATTTCTGCTACATTTGTGAGTATGGCTCTTAGGCTGCAAGTTCTGGAACTTATTTAACTATGGTCTACACTTCAACAAGAAGTGTTATTGGAAAACACATTAAAAATACTCAAGAAAGGGTTGGAAATCTAAATAAAGCAGAACACGTATCCCTACTGACATTTTATAATCACATATAATAGTATATTGATCCAGAGATATGACATGTATTAATTCTTAACATCTATTCTAAAAAGTACCTAAGGCCCAGGACCACATGCCCAATGATTGGTTAGCTCCTGGTGACAACCCTCTTCCACAGTCACTGTGCCCCCCCCCCCCTTCAGCCTTGCGTCCTGGGCAGTCGCCCCTCTCGCACAGCCCTAGTTACGGCTCTGGGAGACAGACACAACAATTAATGGTCACTGGCATAGAGAAACACACATGGTGAGAGAGACAGTTGGCGACAAATAGGTACACATAAAATTGGAGACAGAGATGCACACACAAAACAGGGGACAGAGGTGAACACACACATGGGGGGCAGAGGCACGCACACAATAGGGGTGAGAGAGGCACACACAGAATGGGGGGAGAGAGACACACAATGAAGAGGAGATAGAGACACCCACAATGGAGAGGAGAGAGGTACACACATAAAGGAGAGGGGGGAGAGTGGCACACACATAAAGGACGGGGGACAGAGGAACACACAATGGGGGGCACACAAATAAAGGGGGGAGAGGGGCACACATATAAGGGGAGGAGAAAGGAATACACAATGGGGCGAAGAGGCTCACACATAAAGGGGGAGGGTCACATAAAGGGGGAGAGAGAGGCACACACAATGGAGGTAGGCACACACATAAGGGGGGGCACACATACAAAAGCAGGGGTAGAAAAAGTGCAAAAGTCCCGGTCAATGGAGGAAGCCTCTGGGAGGCTAGGGAGAAGCAGAATAAAGGGCTACCGGAGGCTGCGCCGGACACACAAGCACAATGTAAATGGCTTTGTGTTGTAAAGCAACACACAGCAAGCAGTCCAACCTACAAAGATGCTGGCCAAAATAATTGAATTTGGGACTAGACCAGCCTGCCCCTGCCCCATACAGCCCCATATATCTCCTAGTAAGGCCTATAGCCAATCCACCCCTGCCTTCTGGCTGATGGAATTATTCCTGATATAATCAGGAGGCATATTGGTTGGTGAGGGAAATAAACACTTAATTTAATGCAAAATTGAAACTTGCTTTACAGGTGATCAAAAGTTTTCTCTTACACTTAGGGGGGATTTCCAGTTGCTAGTTGTTATTCTAGTCACCACCGGAATGCAGAGTCCAGAGGTTTTCTTATAGTCCGGCGTCTCCAGCATATCTCTGCCAGAAGAACGCAGGAACCATACAGCCTATTACCTCTGCTCTTGTTGTCCCGTCTTCTTAAAGGGGTTGTTTGTATGTCTTGTCTGTGTCTCTTGCCATGCTCCCCCTGTTTGTCTGTCTCTTTCATCTCCCCCTATCTCTGTTTCCCCTTTGTGTTTCTTCCTCCAATGTTGTATGTGTAACTCTCTGTTTCCCTCTGGCACCCCATGTCTGTTTCTCCCTGCCACCACTGAGTTCAGAGGTGGAACTATTGAGCTGTGGGCACCGGTGTAGTAAGGCAGAGAGGAGGGAACCAGGGCCCTCTGCATCTGCCATGCAGCGGGCCCCATTATCTCCATGGGCCCCGATGCATGGCATCTGCAGCACCAGTGGTAGTTCTGACACTGATTGGTTTTCGGTGATGTTTAAAAAAATATATATATTTTTTTACATTTAAAAATAATAGATTAAAGTAATTTAAAAACATTTAGAAACCTCCACCCATTAAAAAAAATGAATAATTTCTTTAATTCTACTAATCTAACAGAACATTGCCTGTTAACACCCCCCCCCCCCCCCCCCCCCAAAAAAAAAACACACCCTCACCCATAAATCGCTTCTCGGCCTTTTTGCTAAGATCAAGTGTAGTATCTGTTCTTAGCAGTTTAATATCTGACACTCACTTGATTCAGGACTTTGCAGGAACCCCACTTTCAGCTACACACTCTTCCTTGCCCCAGCCTTTTGGCTAGGCAGGATTCATTTTTAACATCTCGGCCGAAAGGCTGGGGCCGTTTTGCACGGCACTAATTTATTTATTTATTTTTCTCACTGTTTGTCACTTCACTTTTTTTTATATATGTTTTTTCACGGATTGGAGGAGATGCTGGAGCCCTTATGGCTCCTGATCCTCGAGAATCTAGGGGGGCTGGTGTCGTCCCAGTGGCTCCCACCCCCCTGAAACCATCTGAGGTCTCCTTTCAGGGGGAGGCATAAGTACCAGGGAGGAAGCTTCGGTGGAACCCTTGGTTAAAGGGACCCCCTAGCCTTGCAGCGAAGGGGGTCTGAAGACCCTTGCCCCCTAAAGGTCCTTATGGATCCGGGGGTTGGGGATAGAGGGACCCTTCCTCTTTTGGAGGAGGGTCTGAACGACACCCTGGAGCACATTTTTTAAGTTATTCACTTATTTTTTCAGAAACTAGGGTGAAAACACGATTTTAGGCTTTCAATGAAAAAAAATAAAAAAAATCAGTAGAAGTACTGGGAACTTTTCTCTTGAACAGCTAAATACTGTAAATACTGAAAAAAAATCTCTCTAAAATTCATCATTTATAGCTGGACAACATATATTTCTCCTCTATGATTCAGGAGAATCCAAAAAGTCTAGCAGGAAACGTTGGTCACTGTAATCACTTCATGCTGTCACTGTAATCACTTGAACTTCTCCTGCACTATGAAGACAGAATTTTGTAGCACAGTACACAGGTCTGAGTCATCCTTAGCCTTGAACCCCAAGAGGGTGGGTGCACACTGAAACACTGGTGACCAAGCAACTGTAATGTCAAACCTATGACATAGGCAGACCAGACATTTGTTATGGATTGTTTTGGTGGATTTCTACATGTTAATCATCACTTTCGAAATCTTGCATTAGTCTGGGTAGAAAACAAATGTAAATATTAAATATACTATTGCTAATCTCTAAAATCATTTAGGTGGTCACATGACCTCTCTTTGGAACACTGGGCAGTGATACTATATGTACGTATGTTTTCACTTATAAGAGCACAATGCAAGGCAGAGTAGTTTATAGATAGAGATGGTCACTGACCCCCGTGTTTTGGTTTTGGATTCGGTTTTGGATCTGGATTACCGTCGTGTTTTGGTTTTGGTTTTGGTTTTGCAAAACCTCCATTGCGTGTTTTGGTTTTGGTTTTGGTTTTGTTTGGTTTTGTTTTGCTATTTTTTGGGAAAATCCATGTTTTTGGGCCTAAATTAACCCAATTTAGTGCTCCAACTGTTTTAGAGACAAGTAATCTAATTGTTGAGGTAATAAATCATCCCAAAAAACAGTTTAATTCTTCGTTGGTAGGCCTATTCTACACACAAAACAGATTGTCTTCCTCTCCATCTATGCATATTGGCAATGCAGCCATCGTCTTTGAATGTATATTACACCCTACACTTATAGTTAAATATGTAAAGAAATGGAAAAAGCCAGTTTGGTTTCTGTCTCTCAAGGCCCCCCTCCACTTGTATAAAATACCAAAAAATTCAGCCATTATAGACTGTACAATATTAATTGACATGGAGAAAGCCAGTTTGGTTTCTGTCTCTCAAGGCCCCCCTCCACTTGTATAAAATACCCAAAAATTCAGCCATTATAGACTGTACAATATTAATTGACATGGAGAAAGCCAGTTTGGTTTCTGTCTCTCTAGGCCCCCCTCCACTTGTATAAAATACCCAAAAATTCAGCCATTATAGACTGTACAATATTAATTGACATGGAGAAAGCCAGTTTGGTTTCTGTCTCTCTAGGCCCCCCTCCACTTGTATAAAATACTAAAAAATTCAGCCATTATAGACTGTACAATATTAATTGACATGGAGAAAGCCAGTTTGGTTTCTGTCTCTCTAGGCCCCCCTCCACTTGTATAAAATACTAAAAAATTCAGCCATTATAGACTGTACAATATTATGAAAAATGGACAAAGCCAGTTTAGGGTCACTCTGTCTATGACACCCTACCCTTAAGGATAAATTGCCCTAACAGCAGCCTTTCAAGATGGTATGTGATATGGAAATGCCACAAGTCCCTTTCCTCTTTGGGGGTAGATTGCACCCTACACTTACATAGAAAGTTTTAAAAAGATGTTATCGGCATCATCTTCAGCTTCATCCTCACCCTCATCAGTGTTATCGTCATCATCACAGACTATCAATTCATCGCCGCTTGAATCCGCCATTAGAGAACAGTCAGTGCTTGCATGTCTTGGATGGTGAAGGCCTTCCTCGTGGAAGATGTAGTTCATTTTTATAAACATCATTTTCTCCACATTTTTGGGAAGTAACCTTCTACGGCGATCACTGACTAAGTTCCCTGCTGTGCTGAACACTCGTTCAGAGTACACACTGGAGGGTGGGCAGCTTAGGTATTGCAAAGCAAGTTTGTACATGGGTTTCCAAATAGCTTGCTTTTCTTCCCAGTAAGGAAAGGGACTGTCTGACATTTCCATATCAACTACCTCTTGAAAGTAATCCTCCACCATCCTTTGCATGTTTATACTCATATTGGATGGACTTATGGGCAAAGTGACACTTTTTTTTGAAAAATCCTTCAAACCAGCCCAGATGTTAAATTGTTCTCGTCTGCCCCCTGTGTCTTCCCTGCTTCTTTTTTGGAAATTTAATTTTTTACGAGCAACAGCTTGAGAAAGTGAAGGAGGACACGTCGTCAAGCCGAGGCCCAGTTCAGCGGCCAACTTGCTGAGCAATAGCTCCTTGCAAAAGTTCACATCTCGCTCATTTACAAGTAAAGACTCAATGTAGGTTTTAAACCTTGGATCAAGCACAGTGGCCAAAACGTACTGATCCGAGTTCAAGATCTTAATAACTCGAGGATCATTGTGAAGCGAATTAAGTACTTGATCGACAAGGCCAACATACTTTGCTGAATTGCTTGCTTTCAGCTCCTCCTTCATTTTCTCAAGCTGCTTTTCCAATAGTCTAATTAAAGGAATGACTTGGCTCAAACTAGCAGAGTCTGCACTGACCTCACATGTCACAACTTCAAATGGTTTCAGCACCTTGCACAGCACTGAAAGGATTCCCCACTGTGCAAGAGTGAAATACATCCCCCCTCCTTTCCCAATGTCATGACTTGTGCAATATGCTTGGATGGCTTTGCGCTGTTCCTCCATCCTCTGAAGCATGTACAGGGTGGAATTCCACCGAGTTACCACCTCTTGCTTAAGTTGGTGGCAGGGCAAGTTAAACTGCTCTTGGAGCTGCTGTAATCTCCTACATGCTGTGGCTGAATGCCTGAAATGGCCTGAAATTTTACGGGCCACCGAAAGCATCTCCTGCACCTCACGGTTGTTTCGTAGGAAGCTCTGCACCACCAAGTTGATGGTGTGAGCAAAACAGGGAATATGTTGGAAATCACCCAGCTGTAATGCTCGCACTATATTGTTGGCGTTATCTGAAATGACATACCCTGGGGAGAGTCCGAGTGGTATAAGCCATGCATCAATCACATCTCTCAGTTTGCGTAACAAATTGTCAGCCGTATGCCTGTTAGTGAAGCCGGTGATACAAAGAGTGGCCTGCCTGTGACAAATGTTACGTAGTGGTGTACATGCTGCTGCTGTTCCTGCTGGTGAAGGTGAATGACCAACCCAGTGGGCTGTCACAGTCATATAGTCTTTGGTTTGGCCACTTCCACTTGTCCACATATCTGTGGTTAAGTGAACAGTGGGCAGAATGGCATTTTTCAGCGCAATCTCTACATTTTTACACACTTTTTGGTATAGTTGTGGAATAGCTTTACGGGAGAAATGGTGTCGCGATGGAATTCTGTAACGCGGACACAAAACCTCAATTAACTGTGAAAAACCAGCTGCGTTTATGGTGGAGATTGGACGCAGATCTAACACTAACATTGCAGCCATGGCGTCTGTGATTCGCTTGGCGACTGGGTGACTGCTGTCATATTTGCTTCCCCTCGCAAAGGATTGTTTCACAGTTAATTGCTGAAATGTAGGACTGCTCATTTTATTCACCTGCCTCTGGGATGACGATTCACCCCCAGCAGCAGCAACAGCAGCAGCAGGACTAACGCTTTCTTCAGAGGAATCAATAATAGTGCCGGAGTCATCCAGCCTTAAGTGGGATGCCGGGCTAACTCTGAGCGCTACTGAGGATATTGATGAGGATGGTGTGGTGGGTGTATTTTGTGGCCGTCGGTATGTCGGTGAGCGGAGGGTCTTAGCTGATGAGGGAGTGCTTGTATTCTTTTGGGAAGAACTTTCAGCTTTTCCCAACACTTTGCCATGAACTCTCGTTAAATGGCGTAACATAGACGAGGTTCCAAGATGGTTAAGGTCCCTCCCTCGACTGACTGTGGCTTCACATACACTACAAATGGCTATACAATTGTTGTCTGGATTTGGGTAGAAATAATTCCACACATAAGAAGTGGATTTTTTTGTTTTATGCCCAGGCATGACAATGGCCTTTTTCTTGTCACGTGCCAGAACTGCTGCCACTGGTGCAGGACTTACACAAACAACCTCATCCTCATCAACATCCTCATTAGCGCCCTCGTCGCCTACACAAATCTCCCCCTCATCCTCTTCTAATTCCAAAGTGGCATCCTCAATTTGGGTATCACCGGCTACACTCGGGCTATTAAGGCACACATCAGCAGAATGCTCACGATTAGACATCCCACTGTTGGATGGACTCTCCACAGGGATTGTTGTCATTTGTGAATCAGAGCAAATATTCTCCTGTAATGCCTCACTGGTATCTTGCAGCTCAGCTTTGACGCGTAACAGTAGTTGTGCACCAATTGTAGGCTGGGTAACTTTTTGGGATCTGCCACTAATAGCCAAAGGTGAAGGCCTCATTCTCTCTTTGCCACTGCGTGTGTAGAATGGCATGCTTGCAATTTTTTTTTTATCGTCACTTAACTTTTGCTCAGTTACACTTCGTTTTCGCTTCAATACAGTAAATTTTTTTTTGGTTTTTGTTTTTTGCACTAATTTGAAAACACTCTGTTGTTTGACATCGCCTTGGCCAGATGACGTACTGGGAACACTAACATCAGGACTGGTGACAGAACCTGGTTGCTCATTTAGATCATATGTGGACTGCTTTGAATCCATTGCGTAGATACTGCTGACAGATATGACTTTTGACAGCCAGAAATATTAATGCACAATTAGGGAGGACACCCCAAAAACACTGAGGAGTGCTAAAATTTATTGAGTAGATACTGCTGACAGATATGACTTTTGACAGCCAGAAATATTAATGCACAATTAGGGAGGACACCCCAAAAACACAGAGGAGTGCTAAAATTTATTGAGTAGATACTGCTGACAGATATGACTTTTGACAGCCAGAAATATTAATGCACAATTAGAGAGGACACCCCAAAAACACTGAGGAGTGCTTAAAATTATTGAGTAGATACTGCTGACAGATATGACTTTTGACAGCCAGAAATATTAATGCACAATTAGAGAGGACACCCCAAAAACACTGAGGAGTGCTTAAAATTATTGAGTAGATACTGCTGACAGATATGACTTTTGACAGCCAGAAATATTAATGCACAATTAGAGAGGACACCCCAAAAACACTGAGGAGTGCTAACATTTATTGAGTAGATACTGCTGACAGATATGACTTTTGACAGCCAGAAATATTAATGCACAATTAGGGAGGACACCCCAAAAACACAGAGGAGTGCTAAAATTTATTGAGTAGATACTGCTGACAGATATGACTTTTGACAGCCAGAAATATTAATGCACAATTAGAGAGGACACCCCAAAAACACTGAGGAGTGCTTAAAATTATTGAGTAGATACTGCTGACAGATATGACTTTTGACAGCCAGAAATATTAATGCACAATTAGAGAGGACACCCCAAAAACACTGAGGAGTGCTAACATTTATTGAGTAGATACTGCTGACAGATATGACTTTTGACAGCCAGAAATATTAATGCACAATTAGGGAGGACACCCCAAAAACACAGAGGAGTGCTAAAATTTATTGAGTAGATACTGCTGACAGATATGACTTTTGACAGCCAGAAATATTAATGCACAATTAGAGAGGACACCCCAAAAACACTGAGGAGTGCTAACATTTATTGAGTAGATACTGCTGACAGATATGACTTTTGACAGCCAGAAATATTAATGCACAATTAGGGAGGACACCCCAAAAACACTGAGGAGTGCTAAAATTTATTGAGTAGATACTGCTGACAGATATGACTTTTGACAGCCAGAAATATTAATGCACAATTAGGGAGGACACCCCAAAAACACAGAGGAGTGCTAAAATTTATTGAGTAGATACTGCTGACAGATATGACTTTTGACAGCCAGAAATATTAATGCACAATTAGAGAGGACACCCCAAAAACACTGAGGAGTGCTAACATTTATTGAGTAGATACTGCTGACAGATATGACTTTTGACAGCCAGAAATATTAATGCACAATTATGGGGGACAACCCAAAAGCGCTGGGGAGTGCCAAATATGAAGAAAAAATAATAAACCTCTATCCTCCTCTCTGCACTAGCGATTTTGGTTAGAGCAATTGCAAGAACAATATTGTATTCTTTCTCTGTCCCTGCTCTAATTAGCCTATGACTACACCCTGCTCTCTCCCTCTGTCAAATGGCGATGGATTGCTGTGGAGGCGTGTATTTATAAAGTTGAAGTATCGCGAGAACCGAGTCCCGAGATCCGACGACGTCACAATGACGTTCGGCCTCGATTTGGATTCGGAATTGGCGGGAGAGTACCGAGCTGCTCAGCTCGGTACTCGGATACCCAAAGTTCGGGTGGGTTCGGTTCTCGGAGAACCGGACCCGCCCATCTCTATTTATAGAAGACACAAAATAAACACCTTGGGGGTTAAATGCTTACAGAGTTACAAGAAATGTGAGGTAATTGAAGAAATGCTAGGAAAGAGGTCCTGCCTCATAGAGCTTGCAAAATAACTAATTACTACGGGGTGACTAAAACTCACATGTACAATGTGTTCGTACCACCTTCAGTGACACGGACAGCAAATACCTGGCGAGATGTGAAATTTACAAATAAGACTACTGAAAAAAACCGACACCAAATTCAAGCGTTTTAGTGGGATGATTTTGTTATGTGTTAGTTGATCGTCTATGAAAATGGTCATTAGTAGCTACCCTACAAAATAATTTCCTTATTTCACATTTGTGGAATGGAACACAAAGAAGTGAATGGCCCTTATATAATAATTCTATATTACGTGACATTTCCAAACATTTACTTCATGGTGACTGACGGAATGTCAATGTTTCAATGTCATGTGACTTTGGTGCTCCCAAAAAGCAACGAGCTAAAGTTGATAAAAAGAAACAGGATGCTGGGAGGTATATCACATTAAAAACTGCTCTGTGCCACTGGTGTGCACGGCGCTGAAGGGGTGCTTTTAAGGAGGGGGGCTGTTGGCAGTCTAGCATGTTGGATGCGAGACCACACCCCTTCTATGTATGATCGGGCTCTTCTTAAAGTGTACCCACCACCTGCTCACTGTGCAGGCAGCCACTTTATGGGCTGAACCAATAATCGTGAGAATACTGCATGAATGAGGCACAAGCCGTGCTCATCTGTATATATTTTAGGTATGAACGATACAGTGCTCTTGAGCTTTTCCAAAACATCTGTATTATCTTTTAAAAATATTTTTTTTACTTCATTTGTTCATTGAGTATTAACACATTTAGGGGGATTTATTTCAATGCGCTGTGTCTCTGGAATGTCACACATTGCGCCAAAGTTCTGACTGGAATCTGCGCTAATTTTTCCTCACATCCCATAGAGGAGTGAGGAAAAAGGAGTAAAGATTCCCTACCATAATGGCCGGCAATGGGAGCAGTCAGACATTGCGGTCATTACAGTAATAGTGCGTGTAAATACCGGGAGCAGTCAGACATTGCGGTCATTACGGTAATAGTGCGCGTAAATATCGGGAGCAGTCAGACATTGCGGTCATTACGGTAATAGTGCGCGTAAATACCGGTATTACTTTTCTCACTGGTTCTCAGCTCAGGGAGCTGCGAGCTGAAATCCAGCTTACTATTACTGTAATACCGGTAATAGTTTTAACGGCGCGGGGATATTCAACAATTGAATATGCCCCTTAGTCTCAGAAAAAAGGTGCTGAAAATCATCACATCAAACCAATGTTTGCAGTCATTTTCAAAACTGTACTTTAGTTCATATGCACCACTTTTCATAAATACATACAATTATAATTGGAATATAACTATGCAGTTTTCTTTTGCACAGTGAATGTTTCAACTAAATGTATAGGTTTTTTGTTTTTTTTATCTTATCTGTGACATATTATATGTTTCACTTAAAAGTATAGGATTTCCAAAGGATAAACATACTTACTTTATCTGTGACATACATATAGGTGTGACTTGAAGTCTGTTTAGTTAAAAACATAATAAGGTCTGTCCAGCGGCAGAATCGGTCACTGTATTGCTAAGGTAAGTAGTTTGACTTTGCAAGAATTTCACTTAAGATATGGAACAGAGTTCAACTTTGTCTCCATGAACATAAAAAAAAAAAAAAAGAAAAGAAAAAGAAAACCCACCAGATCCTAACCATAATCATTTAATTGTGCTACCCCATGAGTATTACTGCCTCACAGCGCTAGGGTCATGGGTTCCATTCTGACCAGGGCCTTACCTGTGCCGAGTTTGTATGATCTATCCATGTTTGTGTGGGCTTCCCACCACTATTACGGATCTACAAGTCCCAGCACGCCTCACCAACCAGAAGCAAGCCACAGGCTTCCTAAGCCGGTTCTATTTGTTTTTGTTTTAATCAGCCAATTAAAATAAAATGTTTCCAGATCGCAGGGCAATGTTCGTGTGTATTTGTTTTCCTCAAACTTAATATATCCTCCACCCTGCTGCCCATTCATAACACATGAGATAGTGTTTCTGGAAATAGTTTAATGTCCAAGGGTGGATCATATATCCATGTTTGTAAAAAAAAAAAAAAAAAAAAAAAGATATTTCCTTCCTACTGGGCAAATTATCACTGGAAAACTCTACCCACTTAATGATGATTGATAGAAGTGGAGATCTACATCTGTTTGAACACACTGCACAATATATATATATTAGATATATATATATTTTGCGGAGAGCTTAAGGCCATCCTTTCCCTCTCAGGTTATGGACATACTTGTAATGTAATAAACTAAAATAAAATAAATTAAATGTGTAACACTATAAAAGGACTTTCTCTACACCCATGTCCTAGAGCCCTGAGCTGCCTTCAGGCACAGCAGAACAGGTCTACAAAGACCTCATATTAAAGGACAGAGTAGTCGATGAAGGTTAACCAGTCACTAGACACCAGAATTCCGTGCACATGCAGGGGGAACAGAAAATATATATACTCATTATCCAGCAGATGGCAGAAGCTGGAGTGTAAATATCTATATCACTATAGGGCAGAAATTATACAATGTTGGCATTATGCAGGAAGTTTTTGAAAATGTCTCAAATCATTTCTATGGACATTCTTATCCCACGTGAACTACTGTCGCTAAAAGTGTTAAGATATTATTTGGATATGTGCAATGTTTTTTTTTTATAAAGTCACAAAGTTTAAAATCAATTAAGACAACAGGGCCAATGTTCTATCCCCACACCACTCCCAGCCTGACTCTTAACTGATCATGTTACAATCCAATCATTTATAAGAATGTCAAGGCATCAACAACACGTTATTTCAAGCAATGCGGGCAAATGGCATTCTACTGGAAAAAAACGTAGTTAACAATATATGGTCTGTCTATAGCCGAACACATTATGGCTATCCTACACAACACTCTTGATAGTTTCAAAAGAACTTGGACACCCTGGATGGACCACTTTGAGGCCGAACCCCTATTGCATACTATCCAATTATTTGACCCTGAAACATACAAGCCATTTAGACAGCAACTCACCTCCCCCTTCATCATATTCCTTTTAATTGACCACCATTTTGGGTATGTAGTAATATTGGAAGGTTGGATACTTGAACATGTTCTCTATTACTAGCGTTATATTTCACCCACCATATATGTTATGTGTTATGATTGCAATCCCACTCAATGTTACAGACGGCCTGTTCTCTATGAAGTTGTAATGGGCATGACTTTGTGCAGAGTGACCCCGCCAACCGTGATGGCAGAGGAGGTTGCCAGGGGGAAATCTAACCGCAGTGAAGCCAGTGCCTCATATTGTGGGCAGCGCCCATGATGCAAATGGTTGTGTCACCGGGTGGCGCATGGAAGCAGTGCGGCTAAAAGTTGTAAAGGAAGATCCTCTGATGTAAGGGATGGTGTGCACAAGCATAGTGCAAGAACCTCTGCTCCATGTCAATGTTCGCCTGTGTACATGATTATCTCTGAGACATGAACTGTTTTACTGCTGTGTGCTGGAAGAGTATAGTGTTTCCATGTACATATACACCTTGCATCCATTATGATTATCACACTGGAGGAAGATGAGTGAAATAAACTTACCCTTTGTTTTAAACTGAGACACTGAACACTCCACTGTAACTGTGATTAAATCCCTGAGTATTCTGGGGACCCCTGGCTGTGGACGCCATACCCACACCATAGCCAGAGCAGTAGAGGAGGGCGGCAGCAAGTGGGGCACCATGCAACATCCAGATACCTCAAGTCAGTCCCACAGAGCAAAAACACAACAGAGGGGTTTCACAAAGTCCACCCCTACCCCTTATCTGTAACACTCGCAAATTTATTTTCCTCTCCTTCCCTAATTCGCTCCTAATGTCTGTGAAATTTAAAATTTGTTCACATTGATGTTACTTACACTTCTTGAAAGAAAAAAAAAAGGAAAGAATGTTACAGCATCTACATGATTATATGTAAATGGTGAAACTATTGTCAATGAAAAATATTCATCTGAAAATGATCAAACCAAAGCAGAATATACAAACTATTACAATATTCATACTTAAACATTCACTGCTCCTACAACACAATCACCAGAAGTGACTGTTAGGTCATATGTACAAGCGCTTATTTGTTTCTTGAACTGTCTTCCAATCAGATTACAAATAATCGACTGTGATGTGTGAAGCTATGAAACAAAACCTTATTGAACACTTCTTGCATCTTGCTGGACTACATCCTACTAACAATTTTCATTTAATAGTGTCTGTGTACAGTAGAGCAGGGAACGTGGAGTGTCCAACAGAAGAATTATAATTACGTTATAGATAGTTTTATAATGCAGTTGTAAACGGGCACTATCATCATGATCATTTTATATTCTTTTACTCCCATAAAACCTTTTATGGCTTCTTACATGTGATATCTAGTTATGGGTGTATCGCTCCACCTACATTTTTCGGGTAAAGTATCCAGGAGCAAAGTCTACCTGCAGGGCTGCTGTAAAACAATTAAATCTACTAAAAATAAATCTAATCCATTTTTTACTTGTTGTTTTGTTAGAGCAACCAGGGGGAACAAAAGGTAGCTGAAAACAGTGAAATGTCAGGTCTACCCAGTTTTACAAGATGAAACAGAATAGCAACACATCTGAAGAATGTGCACTGCCTCATCTGGCGCCCAGCCTCCTGTCCAGAGCCTGCGCTGGCGCCCCCAGCCTCCTGTCCAGAGCCTGCGCTGGCGCCCCCAGCCTCCTGTCCAGAGCCTGCGCTGGCGCCCCCAGCCTCCTGTCCAGAGCCTGCGCTGGCGCCCCCAGCCTCCTGTCCAGAGCCTGCGCTGGCGCCCCCAGCCTCCTGTCCAGAGCCTGCGCTGGCGCCCCCAGCCTCCTGTCCAGAGCCTGCGCTGGCGCCCCCAGCCTCCTGTCCAGAGCCTGCGCTGGCGCCCCCAGCCTCCTGTCCAGAGCCTGCGCTGGCGCCCCCAGCCTCCTGTCCAGAGCCTGCGCTGGCGCCCCCAGCCTCCTGTCCAGAGCCTGCGCTGGCGCCCCCAGCCTCCTGTCCAGAGCCTGCGCTGGCGCCCCCAGCCTCCTGTCCAGAGCCTGCGCTGGCGCCCCCAGCCTCCTGTCCAGAGCCTGCGCTGGCGCCCCCAGCCTCCTATCCAGAACCTGCGCTGGCGCCCCCAGCCTCCTATCCAGAACCTGCGCTGGCGCCCCCAGCCTCCTATCCAGAACCTGCGCTGGCGCCCCCCAGCCTCCTATCCAGAACCTGCGCTGGCGCCCCCCAGCCTCCTATCCAGAACCTGCGCTGGCGCCCCCCAGCCTCCTATCCAGAACCTGCGCTGGCGCCCCCCAGCCTCCTATCCAGAACCTGCGCTGGCGCCCCCCAGCCTCCTATCCAGAACCTGCGCTGGCGCCCCCCAGCCTCCTATCCAGAACCTGCGCTGGTGCCCCCCAGCCTCCTATCCAGAACCTGCGCTGGCGCCCCCAGCCTACTATCCAGAACCTGCGCTGGCGCCCAAAGCCTCCTATCCAGAGCCTGCGCTGGCGCCCCAAGCCTCCTATCTAGAACCTGCCCTGGCGCCCCCAGCCTCCTATCCAGAACCTGTGCTGGTGCACAGTTGACCCCCCTCTCTGGTCTGCAGAACTGCTTTCTGCTAAAAAACCCAAAACAAAAACAAAAAACGTCTCCTGCAAATAGTGCAATTTTGCGTTGCAGAATCACCCTTGAAAACGTGACCTGCGTGGAGGGTTCACCTGGTGAGTAAAAGCAGGGAAGCATAGACACACAATAACTTCCCTCCAAATTATGTAATGGAAACCTATGGTGTTTCTAAACGCTAAAAAAAATAAATCCGAAAGTGAACAGAAATAAAAAAAAAACCCCTAAAAAAACTTAAAAATGTTATAATTGTAGCATTAAAATAAATATGATAGCGTCGCTTTGAAATGTCAGAGACTTTCCCTTCTCTGTAGTATTGTTAGTAATAGGATTCACATCATCTTATCTATGAAAGTGTTTCAGTAAATCTTGAGTTAAAGTCATTCTGTATACATAACTATACACAGACACTCGCTTTAGAAATGTATATTTTAAGATTACAGATAGCTCTCTAGGGAACAATGCGCAATTGTAAGAGGGAGGGAGCTGATGGAAAAATATAAAGCTTCCTTTTGCTTTTATACACTGACAAATAAATATAAATATATATTAAACTGGAAAAGTATACCAAACCATAACACAGAACAAATATTTAACATGCTGGTAATCCACATTAAAAATAGAGAACATTGCTTCCTATGAACCCAATTACTACCATCTTTATTTACATACATATTACAGAGCTATAGAATAAAATTACTGATATAATTCCCTGCCCCAGAGCTTAAAGTCTAATTTTTCTATCACAAGCCAATTAGCTTACTAGCATATTTTTGTTAAGTGGGGAGAGACCAGAACACCCAGAAGAAACCCACGCAAACATGGGGAGAACATACAAACTCCACACACAGGGCCTGATGTAGAGTGAGCACTACACCAGGTTGTTTAGAGTAAAGAACATGAATGTGCGCAGCACATGGTCACATAGAGGCTACACACACATATGCAGGAATGTAGAGTGGCTCGCACTTAACACTTGTGCCGTCTTACGCCTGGAGCCTCAGAACCAGGGAGGGAAGCGGCATTCTCCCACTGCCAGAGTACAGATTTACCTGTCAGTAGGCATATCATTTGCAGGAGCCCGAGGGCTGGTGCACATATCCAGTCATTCTCATCAGAACTCACCTTTGCAGGGCTTAAAAAAAAAAAATAAGATTTGTTTTTGTTTGCTAGTGCCAGCTCATAGACTAGACTGGTACAGTCAAAATTGGGGGGACAAGCCCCCTCCCCAAAAAGACAAAAAGCTGCAACCAAAACCAGGCTATGACAAGCAGGTCTGGTGACATTACAGCTGGGAAACTTGTTGCGGGGTCACCCTGTCAAAATGTTCAAACTCTAGCCTGCTCATTGGGATAGGAAAAAAATTTAAAAATCAGCTCCGACGCGAATGATATTCTATTTTTACCATAGGCTTTTTTTTTTTTTTTTTGCAAAAATTATACCCTTGCATGTAAATCTGCACCAGGCCAATGGGCCCAGAGCAGTGCCAGAAATGGCAGCCACCGTGCCACACTATCACATCTTTGCATTATCTGTACAATGCTTCACTCAGAGTAACGTGCTGCACTTTTCAATCTGCTGAAAGATTAAAATACAGGTTTCTAATGTATGTTTTGCATGTTCACTCAGAAAACATGGAACACAGATGTAAAAGAGCTTTAAGTGCACTTGTCCAAGGAATGGTTTCCATCTGGACACTACAGATTTTCAGAAACTTGCTCTACATTACTTTTGGGACAAATCCTGACAACAGATTACATGAATTCTTATTTTGGATTTATACACTATAAAACATGGGTGTCCTGCTCTGTAAGGTCTTCTACGCTGTATATGTATGAAGGTCTGTGCAATTTTGGTCCATATCCCATCAGGCAAATGTCTTCATTGTCCTTTACCTGATGAATAACAGGCCAAACTGTGCCCATGCACAATGCCAGCCGGTCATTAAACCATGTGAAATAGCACTTGTGTGCATAAGAACAGAGCTGTAAGAAAGTCACGTGTGGAGTAAAAGTAACATTTGGGAGAGTATTTAGAGATAAGAGGCACGATATAAAGAGGTGAAACAGTATAGTGTAAGACTAGAATGTAGAGCTGTATGTGAGGGGCAGCAGTGGAGAGACCTGCACATAGGAATGGTTTGGAGAGGGACCTGAAGTTCATAATACATCGGATTAGAGTCAGTATGGTCACAAGAAGTTCAGAGTGGATTGTGTTACAGTAGTCTAGACAGGATGAGATAAGAGCATGAATAAGTATTTACATTTTTCTCATGCTGTAAGAAGAGATAAATACAAGATTTCCAAAACTCATACAACTAGCAGAGAGCATCATAATGTAGTGTATGAAATCACACAGATGGCAGAGAGACACATACTGTATAACAAAACAATGTAGATAAGAGGAAAGTATTTGACATGATAGATAGAGGAAGTTGACTTCTCCATCTATTTGCAGCATTGCCAGGCTCGATCAGATGTTGACTGTGACGGACTATCATTTCGTGCTCTCAGTTTCAGCGATTTGGGGACCATTTGGTTTTAAACTACCAAACGGACCATCCAAAACCCTTAATACAGTCAAGGTATGCAAAGAAAAAAGTGCTGATTGCCAAAAATAGTTTCTGCACTAATCTAATCATAAACTGAAGGATTGTGATGTACTTGGTCATTTCATATGAAAAGGAATTATCCTTACAGAGGACACATAACCAGAACAGAGATCTGTCCATCAAATGATGTCTGTTTCAATATGTAAATAATATGACCAGTCCTTATATAAGCATCACAAGAAAATATTTATTATTCTACAGTAATTATAAATAAAATGGAAATTCAGCGATGACAAGTAAAGTTGGGCACATACAAAACAAACAATGGAACAAACTGTGCGTTTGCATACAATAGAATGGTAAGGTCAACATATGGTTTCCAGATTAAAATGAAAAAAAACAAAAAACAAAACCAGGCAGGCCAGACAACACAGGGGTATAACGTCCCACTGAACATGATGAAAATGAGAAGTTGTAGATAGAGATCGGTGGTGTCACCAAACATGGCGTCCACTACTATGAACAAAAGGGAAGCTCAAGAAGAAGCCGGTTCTTTTCCAACATCTTCATCATCGTCATCAGTCACCTTAAGAAAAACCAGATACCAATAATTACATTTAGAAGTCTTACAGGTTTGTCACCTATGTTATACCAGCTTGCATCTTAGAGAGTGTAGGACACAGGTGTAGTAGCACAAAATACTGATTACTTATAACAGACCATTCTAAAACTAGAAGAATTACAAAATTAACCCTGTATCTTACAGTTATCAGGAAACAATTGATTCATCAGATTGACAGGGTAGAAAAAAAAAAAAAACAAGGCTATTTAAGGAAAGTTCCATTTAATTTGTTTTATCACTGCTGACTACAGGCTTATCAAACCAGAATTACAAGAATGTCCAGTACTCCATACAGTCACTGGAACAACAATGTTTTACTGTAGCAAGAAATAACAGCAAGAGGGACATCTAGGGGCTTCTCTGTGAACTGCACCATCCACCACAACAAAAGCTCATCTATGGGTGTGTGCAGTTATCATGTGTTTTGAATCCATGAATGCCACAGGAAACATTACACACACACACACTGGGGGCCCATGTCACCATTCTGAACTTTGCACTGATATGATGTAATGGAAGACAGTATTTGCTGTGCATTCTTCTATGAACCACCCTCCCCCCCACTCAACTGAACTGGGGTCCGCTGAAAGCATGAAAATGAATGATCAACTGACTTTCTCAGAGGAAGAGCAGTGTTATACAATATGCACAGGAGTGGGAATGACACGGTTGTAAGGCTGCATACATGTTATAACATGCAGTTAGCTGTGTACATTTTATAAGCATGTGTATATAGGCTGGCTATATTTTATGACAATATGAATACACAGATAAATGAAAGCAACTGTACTGCCTTAAAAAGTCAGTAAAACATGGATTGAAAAAAAAAGTGGTGAACAGAAATATGTACAACAAGGTTATCAAGTAAAATCAAGATGAAAGGCGCAAGCTTATATCTTCCTTGGTTTTGTTTAAAAATATTGCCTTGTGTTGTCTTGGTAGCTATCAGCCCTATTTAAGGCCTTCTGCGTATGGCTTAGAAGCCAGTTCATGCTAGATTTAAGCCCCTATACCTGGGGAGGTGAGTGCATCTGATTTTGACTGCATTTTAATGGTGTTTGAAGCATATAGGTCAGTGTAGGACCTGCATACCTTGACTTTGGTATACAGGCTTCAATGTTTTGAGCAAAATATGAACCAATAGCTCACATTTTTATTTTTCCTTAACACAACTGTGTGTATATAGCAAAGTGCCAACAACAATTGTCTTTTTGTTTTGTATACATACAAGGCATTTATATTGCCAAACAGCTGGTACTTTGTATAATATAGGATTAACAGAGCGATGGCTTATTTTTTTCCTCTGAATTTGAGAGATCTGTTAACCTATAGATATTAACGAAGACCTAAGTAATGATAACATTGACTGAATTATTGGGCAAGTGCTGACATGACCTAAGGCAGCCCAACCGCTCATCTCTGTTTTCCATGTAGTTATGTCTAATGTCAGGTCACCACTGAATTCTGAAGGTATTAAGTCAAATAATTAATAACATGTACATTGAAGGAAGAGATTCCAGCTGTGCATTAACTGACTGCATAATACCAACACTGGGATCTTGTGAATAAAACCTCATGCACTACACTTAGAGATACAGAAACTGTCGGTTATCTCTGCAGTCACCAACACATCGTTCCTGTGAAGACAAGGTGGAAAGTGCAGCCTCTCACACTGGTGTGTGAAGCCTGCACAACGCCACTGACACAATGATGTAAGTGAGCTGACCTATACACATACACTGTGACAAGTGTTCAATTTGCTTTGAGTCTATTTCAACATTGCTTGCAGCATTCACACGTGTTGACATTTAGCAAATATTATTCTGTGCTACAGAGAGGTTTTGAAAACAGGTTAAAAGCGATGACATTCATATTGTTTTCCCTTTGTGCAGGAAAAGCCTATGGCTGGCAGCATTGGAACTATATGCAAGAAGTCCTCATTAGGTGTGGTTCTCAAGATAATACATGGAGATCAATTCTGGCCTTATATAAAAGGGACCTTCTGCCAGGGTTTAAAGCAACAGCTTTCTGTCTAATACAATCCAAATTACAGGTGGTACTAGACAGGGAAGCCTTCTTTCCCCTCTCATGTGTGTATTGAACCACTTTGGTTGTTACCTTACAGGAAACCACACACAAGTTATGACTTTTCGTGGACAAATGTCCTGTTATTTGTGACTGACCCATATATATGGAAATTATAAATTATTTAGGCAGTCAGATCCCAGCCACTATTCAAAAAATATTTGAGGTCAACTTTATCCAAACAATCCTACAAATTATTGACCTAACAAATGCCTGGGTTAAGTACGATTTCTCCTGTTTAAGCCGCCTTCAGCATTCAAAAAGGTGTTATCACCAAAGTTTACTATCCCATACACTACCCCTAAAAGATAGAAGGATAACTCCACCCAGTAAATAGTACATATATTTGGAAACAAACGCCCCCACGCTTAGCATACAATCAAATGATTCTAACAAAAAAGCAAGGGGTCTCAACTCTCCCAAATCTAATGAAGTACCAAGAGGCTTGTATGCCAACACAATTAAGATATTGGTCACTTCCACCAGCCCACACACCACAGGATGAAATCACACCCAGATTACCCCATTGAAGATTTAATCTGGACTCCCAAAAGATAAAGACCACATTTGGTTTACTGCAATTTCTGATCCTTTGTAGTATGGATTAGGAAAAAGGCATTGGATAAAAAGATAGTAACATCTACTGACAATTTATCACTGAAAGTCTTAACACAAAAATAATCCTGAATCTAAATCTCTCCTTCTAGCAATCTAAGGGAATTCACACTTTGTATAATTTGCTCTCTGATGATTCACTACTCCCATCTCCCCAAATTCAAGAACTAATTGGTATCCCAACTAAAGATTTATACAATTATTTTCAAACTAGACTTTGAACATCTCGAAATCCTTAAATTGAAAGGCTCTCTATGATTACCCCAAGCCCCAATATTCCCTAAACTTCTGGAAGGGAGTAATAAAGTATTAACTCTCCAAGTATCACTAAATCTTCTGCACAACTACAATGGAAAATGGACCCAGAATGCCCTCTCAGCACAGCAGTGGGACTGTTTTACCTCCCATCATATGTATAAATGTCTTAACCATACAGAAATGCAAGTAAGGCTTTTCAACAGACTATACTGTACCCACTGCCAAGCTTCATAAAACGTGGTCTAACCATCAACATTTTGCTTGCAAAATTGTAAACCAAATAGGCGAGGGTTCCGTTCCGTTGCGTTGCGTCCCCCCAACGAGAATACTAAGATTACAAAAGCGACAAAATACTTTTTTTTGCTTTTACTAGATATTTTTCAACTCCTCTTTGTAAAAACGCCTTAGGATACAAGCACACACATCATAAATGTACCTGTTCTACGCCTTCTACCTCTGGGATATAGAACTGCAGCATATTCTGAATACCACTCTTCAGTGTGATAATGGAGCTCGGACAGTTTGTGCAGGATCCCTGAAGCTTCAGCTGAACAATGCCGTCCTGAAACCCTCGGTACAGGATGTCACCACCATCTTCCTGCACTGTTGGCCTAGGGAGGAAGAGATACAATTACAGAAAGGATCATCTCTCTTTGTACTAGCTCTATAGTATACAAAATAATAAAAAGAAGATCATTGTAATGCATTTTTAATTGAGCATATTTACTGTGTTTTATTTAAATTCTGTTTGTAAGTTCAATGTAATAAGAAATGAAAACACAATTGTTTCACCTAGCTGGTAACGAATGGGAATTACACAGTAATTAAGTGGTAATAACACAAACTCAGGGTTACATTATGGGGCTTTGTTAGTCTGGAGAGAGCACTTATTATATTTATGGTTCCCCTCAGGTTATGTATGGGTGCGCAGTCCACTTTGGTTTTCTTTGTTGTTATTGCACAATTTAAAGACTAATTACAGAGTGTGAAAACACATAAAATAAATTCCTGCAGCTGTAGCGCTCATACATGACTGGTGTGAAGTGGGACTTATCACACTACTGGTACAGCAGAACCAACATGGTATGATCCACCATATATTCTCCACTTGTACCAGTGCTTGGTCTCTACGTACTGTCTACAACATGTGGCACTGGGTAGGAGGCAGCTCACCTGACCGGACACATTAACACTTCAGCATGGTACACTGACTACGCAGCCTGTGCTGTGCATTCATGTATGACGGGATGTCCATCTCTTCCAACCCCAGAATAATTAACCATATACAGAGGATCCCACTGCTTGTGGCCAGTGTCTACAATGGAGCGCTCATTTCTTAGTGCACTGTTAAGTAAACACAATCCTTACAGGGACTTTGAGCTTCAACTAGGGGCATTTATAGAAACTGGTGCACATGAAAAAGGTACTGTAACACATTAAAAAGGCATTTTGTAAACGGTTCAAAAAATAAACCACAAAATCTGATTCGATCCTGTGTGTTATACCAATACATCAGCACACATACACAGATCATCGCTTAGACCACAGGTAAATGATGAACTTATTCAGTTGTTAAACCTTCTCCCTATAATCAGCACAGCTTATTTGTAGGTTTTTGTTTCTGTGGCTTGAGAATGACCCTGTGTGACACTTCAAATGCTATTTTTAAAGTGGTGTTTCAGGGCACAGTCTAATGGAGCTGCCTTGCCTGCTAGAGTCACTGAAACCAGAGTCACTGGGAGATACTGGTGATTTACATCAAATTTCTGGAACTGACATCCTGTATGAATAAACACTGTTGTTTTTGTGAGCTATTAAAATGCATAATCTGGATTACTTATATGTTGCAATAAGCAGTAGAAGTAATAATGAGTAAAGTCTCATTTCCACAACAACCAACTGCATGTTATAAACATCGTATGGAGATAAATATCCCCAGCAGGTTAAAGAAATAAGGAAACAATTACAGAGAAAAGAAAATGACCAAGTTTTTCAGATATCAGTACTTTGGCGTATAAACTTAGATGTAGACTTTACCAGTTAAGAAAAGTACATTCATGAACACAAAAACATCACTGGGACTTAGAATTTAAGATACTTTGTAATACATACGCCATTGGTAGTTCCCACTAAGGCTACAACAATCCGTATGCTCAGCTTTTCAAAAAATCCCTAGTCAGTGACATTACACTTATTTCCACCACTATAGCTTCTTTACATATGCAGTACAGTGTCAGCACCTAAGTGACACTTTTAAATCCCCCATATTTTAATTGATATAGTTCTGTCCATACCAATACATCACCACACATACATATAACACTGCTTATTAAACCTGTATGCAGCATTTAAAAAAAGAAAAAAAAAAAGACAAGAAAAATAGAAAAAAAAAGGAAGGACAAAAAACAAACACCTCTAGGGAAAAAAAAAAAAAAAAAAAAACTACAGGAAACTGCATTACTTTTGGACACCATATCTATGCATGCATTACAGTGTATACATGAAACATTTTGGTCATTGATTTGAAAGGCATCACAGTGCTCCAGAGCTGTGGACAGCGGGGAATATAGAGCATAAAACAGGGACATACAAGGTAAATAAAAGAAGTGCAGATGTGAAGACAAAGGTTAGGGTTGGCCTCTCAGCGAGCTCCGACAAACGATTAGTTGCCTGTCCCTACTAGACCAAGAACAGGGAAATGTTAATAGATTTTCCTTTTGTGTGGTTTAACCATTTAATAGAATTTCACTAAAATATTGGGTGTGGAATTACCTCTATGAGCAGCCCTTTGTTTTATTCCTACTGACATTGTTAATATTTGCATATAAACTATACGGTTTCCAGAATCTCTTTTTTTTATGTAGATTTATTGCAGTTGGTAGTACCCTAGAGGAACGTGTTAACTTGTCCTGCTGCCCTGCTCATCAGGGGGGCTACACTACCCACGCGTTTTTCGTGATTAAAGTTGAGTCTCAATTACAGTTTCCCACAGCCTTATTACGTGCAAAAATGACACTTCTAATCATAAGTATGAAATGCCATTCCCCTACCCACCCTTCCATATTTCATCTTTCCCACCCTCTTCCGGCAGGAGGGCCTTCATTTGTATTTCAACATACCAAATATACTGTCATGTAGACTAACGTTTAGACTTTTTGTAATCCACCTCTCTTTCCACAAAGTGGTACTAAATCATTTATTTTAATGGAAAAGATTTAGACCCCTCTCTGAAGGAAGATATACGTGAAAAAAAATTGTAGCAGAGTAGCCAAGGCCCTGATCTCTTATGTGATAGAAGAAAAGTGTAGAAAGGTGCTATCATGTCCCTAAACAATTGCACAAAATATTCCCATCTTCGCCTTTGTGTTGGTGAGGTTGTGGGCATAGGGGGGATATTATTCACTTATGGTGGCCAAGTTCTAATATTTTAATTTTCTGGATGAAGTTCACATAACGCTTGAAAATATATTTGGGGTTTACTGTTGACTTTTCCCAGGGGGCCACCTATCTGCCTTCCGATCTAGGGTTAGGAGCTCAATCTAACAAATTGGTCTTTCACTGCAAGACATAAGATTTCCAATAGCAGGGAAAAGTAGACATATTTGATTACATTCAGAAGCTTTGACTTCCTTTCACCTCTCCATCTAATTAAACCACATAATTATTCTGGCATTATAATTCCTCCTATGTACAACTATATTTTACTACAGAGATATAGAACAATAACTTAAGACAATATTTATTATTTATGTATATATCCTGTCCCTTAACTAATACTCTCTTTCCCCCTGGAATTTCTTCAAAATCTAGTGATTTTAACCAAAGTAGGCCAAATTGTGTATTTATGGGGTCAAGACAACCAGTAACTCAGACCAACACCTGATTAGGATATTGCAGATGTCACGCAGGATCTGCCATGATACAGCAGTCAATGCCTGTCTGCACTAACCGGTTCCTATGTAATCCTGAGCTCTGAGAACCAGGATTGGTCACACCCAGTTGCCTGGCTCAAGGTGAGAATGGCAATGCCCATGTATGAGCAAACTTCATGCCATGTCATCTAATCGCTCACTGAGCCAGCAGTTCAAATGCTTATCAGGGGCATCAGTCAGCAGAGCTTGTATGAGAACTATATATTGTACCGACAGATGAAACTGGTGAGCAAAGGAACAGCTACTGCCCCAAGGAAGTAAATCATTATAGAAACAAAACACTCCAAAAGTTATATACTCCCATCCCCAACATCTTGAGACAACATTAGCACTCATGGCCCTTCTCAACCTAGTATTCTGCCTCCACAAACTGCTGATCTTTAAGTTTATGTCACTCTTATGTAGGGACCTATTTAAAGTTAATGTATTTATAAATCACAGTGTAAAAATAAATCTGCTCCATATGGCTCTATATTTTTTGGGTCCTTAATTTCCTTTTCAGCACTTGAATGACAAGATGGTTTGTCCAGGAGCAAATTTGTATCCTTTAGCTGGATTTGCTGCTAACACTAACTGAGGGCCACTATACTCCTCTTACTATCAGCCAGAACTATGATTTTATACTCTACCCTGCGTGGTAAAGGACCACAGTATATCCATAACCAGCATAAGCACACACAATCACAATGTGTCTAAGTTACCGGATTCTTGTATCCAGAAGTTCTTTGATCATGGCCACCACCTCGTCATCTTCTTCCGATGCAGCTTTAGCAAGAAACAAACACAATGGTTAGCCAGACATACCTAGGATTCCCTATAAACCACTAAGAAACGTATTACTGCTGAAATCAGACACTTCTAATCATCAACCAACCAATGATGGCAGCTGCTCAGTCCACCATTCCTGGACCACCAGGGGCATCTTCAAGTAGCCGCAATGTTCCTCCGAACATCGCTGTTACAGCGCTACGGAGTGCCTTTGCAACCGTTTCAGAGGCACTCTGCGGCTAAGTGAAGATGCCCCCCAGTGCCAATAACAGTGACCGGGTCCAGTGAGGGAGCCGGGAACAGTTTCCGATCCCCTGACAATTATAAACAGAACTGAATATGTGAATAGAGTTTGCCCATGGACAAGCACAGAAGCGCTTACTCATTTTAAAGAACATGCCACTGAATTCAACATGGGCTTCCTATTGAAAGGCAGGCTCAGGTACTGGCATGGGAGAGTTAATTAGAAAGAAAGGCTCAAGCAATAAACCAGTTATCTTACCAGTCTCGCTGCGGGGAGCATCCTCTGACACTACAGGTAAGCCGGAAGAGAAAAAGTCCATGATGGTTGCATAGATATCAGGTTTGAGCAAGTTCCAGTCTATGACTTCATTGTCCTATTAATGTGGATAAGGGGATTCATTATTCAAATAAAGCCAATGCATACACTTCTGCCTCCCAATTTACCATGGACATTACCTTTGTAATTGTAATGAAATCTGGCCCAAAGAACACACTTTTAACGCCTTCAATTCTAAAGAGATGTCTGCAAATAAAAAAGGGATTACTGAATTAAATATGCACATCACTATATATTATATACACACTCGCTTGACCATTACACCAACAGGGCCATTGTATTCAGATTCACATACACCTTAATATGGAGTAGGTCCCCCTTTTGCAGCGACAAGATGTTGGGAGTGTTTCTGTGGGAGTTTGTGCCCATTCATTCTATAGAGCATTTAGGATGTTTAGCACTGATGTTGGATGAGAAGGCCTGGCTCGCAATCTCTGTTCCAGTTCATCCCAAAGATGTTCAATGGCGTTGAGGTCAGGGCTTTGTGTGGGTCAGTCAAGTTCTTCCACACCAAATTCAAAGCCATGTCTGTGTAGTTCTTGCTTTGTGCACTGGGGCACAGTTATGTTGGAATAGAAAAGGGCCTTCCCCAAACTATTGCCACAAAGTTGGAAACGTAGACTGACTGTCTTTCTGCCATATCATCTTGGATGTCCTCTCGTCAACTCAAACTTAATCTTTCTAAAACAGAGTTAATAATATTCCCACCCGCCAACAAGAGCATACCTGACATTTCTATCTCTGTTGATAACATGACCATAAATCCCACCCCACAAGCTCGCTGCCTAGGTGTAATCCTTGATTCACGCCTATCCTTTGTTCCCCACATTGACTCTATATCTAAATCATGTTACATACATCTAAAGAACATTTCCAGAATCCGCACATATCTCACACAAGACACTGCTAAAACCTTAATTCATGCACTAATCATCTCCCGCATTGACTATTGCAATTCCCTCCTTACTGGTCTTCCCAAAAACAGACTCAAACCCCTAAAATCTATTTTGCATGCTGCGGCAAGACTGATTTTCCTTGCAAATAGCTATTCCTCTGTTGAATCACTCTGTATGTCTCTACACTGGCTGCCTGTCTTCTACCGAATCCAATATAAAATACTTTTACTAACCTACAAGGCCATCGACAAAGCTGCACCAACATACATCTCCTCTCGTCTCAAAATATCTCCCAACTCGGCAACTCCGTTCTGCAAAAGATCTGCGTCTCTCATCCACCCTCATTACATCCTCCCATTCCTGGTTAGAGGACTTTTTTCGGGCTGCACCCACTCTATGGAACTCTCTCCCTCGCACAATAAGACTCTCCTCTGGTCTACAAAATTTCAAACGTTCTCTGAAAACCTACCTATTCAGACAAGCTTATAATATTCCTCAACCACCCTCTTAACCTCACTACCTTTAGCCTGTTACACAATTTCACACAAGACAACTACCCCCTGACCAACATTGTTGTGTGACAGGATCATTTAGCTTATGAGTCACTTTTACCTTTGCAGTCTGGCTGAGCCAAGATGCAAAATGTAGACTTAACCTCATGTGTCAATCTCCCATTGTCCCATAGATTGTAAGCTTGCGAGCAGGGCCTTCTCACCTCTTTGTATGTTTTACCCAGTTTGTTTATTAGTTTATTATGCTTGTCTTCAATTGTAAAGCGCTATGGAATATGTTGGCGCTATATAAATAAATGATGATGATGATGATTGTCCAAAATGACTTGGCATGCTGAAGAGCTCAGTGACTGATCTTTTCAGTCGTTATAGACAACACATTGGTCAAAACGTCTGAAAAGATCATGACTGTGTAAACTCTATGGAGATCCTGATCGTGAGTGTACGCACACTGCAGAATTGGAACGACATTGTTCCATAGTTAAGACATCCTTCTGATGATTTTACTTCAAATTGCAAACTTCCAACATTATGAAGTGCTTTGGAATGATAATCGCTCATCTTTGCAGTGTACAGTAGCAACAATAATAAACAGATCTGAGAATATTAACACATGGCTGGTGTATTAATTGTGCATTGTCCTCCTTCCAGGTTTACTAAATAAATTGCTCTTTCTGCTTTTGTTCTATTCTTTTAAAGGGCTATAGGGAGAATCTGCTGTTCAAAGCAGCCCCGCACAATTGTTTTCTCCAAATACATCACTTAACCTGCATTCATCTTAGGCTAAATACAGTCTCTATTAGAATAAGAATAATGGCACATCTCCCCTCATTTTATAATATTTTTGTGTTTCTACAAATGTTTAGTGAAAGCAGAAAAAGGTATTCTGCGTATAAATCCTATTTGCCCATTGAGTAGGATCAGTGCTGCTGCTCAGTGCACTGAAATCAAATAGAGTATAAACATTAGACGTCAATGGAACAAGACTATCAGTGGCCAAATTCATTTGAAAAATGGTTACTTGATTGTTGCTGGCAATAGTTTTCAGGCAAAGCATCAATCAGCCATTGGGTATATACATTCAGCCTGACATATAACCACCTTGAGGAAGGTAATGTTTGCCTTACTAGTTTTGGTTACCTGGCCAGAGGAGAACAGTACGCAGATGTAAGGTTTGGGAAATCCATGGTTCTTGCCTCCAGAACCGCTCGTCCAGGGATGAACTTTATGCTGTTGGGGTTTGGTGTGTCCTGTGTCTGGATAAACATACACCGTACTAGGAGAGAAGCAGAGAACACAACTGAGTTGGGTCACGCCAGCCACTATTTGTTTCTTACACTGAATAGACAACAGTAATCAGACACAATGTTTTTAAAGAATCCATTTTTTGTCTGCAGACAAGCAACTCAATAGTACAAGGCTCTGCCTACCTTAATTAATATTGCATTACTTGAACAACTGCCAAAAACTTCAATATTGGTAAATATAAGGCAGACTCCAGCCCATACTAGCAGAGCTATGTACTGTCACAGTCTGTAAAGCAGAGGTGTATAGTGGGCCTTTTGGAATAAAATAATTCTGTTAATAATGCTGTCCTTTAACCTTGGCACAAATACTAGGTCAAATGGAGGTGAATTATAATGCTGAAATTGACCAATGTCTCCTTTCTCTTTTTCCATTCTTTAAATATACCAAATAACAACGAGCAATTTTTCAGCAAAGCTATTTAACTAGCTCACCTTTTTCTGAGGAATAATACAAAAAAACGGAAATAATAGTATGGTTTTAATACTTGGCTGACAAAGGAAGAAGCTCAAAGGCGACTAAAGAATAATAAGATAAATAAAGCTTCAGGTCCAGATGGCATACACCCAAGGGTTCTTATGAAGCTAAACTCAGAAATAGCTAGACCACTATTCTTAATTTTCAGAGATTCAATCAAATCAGGCTCAGTACCAAGGGATTGGCAAATAGCAGATGTGGTGCGGTTTAAAAAGGGAACAAGATCAAAACCAAGGAATTATAGACCTGTTAACCCGACATCAATAGTGGGGAAACTACTGAAAGTTATATTAAGGGATAGTATTCAGGATTGCTTGGTGCGCAATAAGATTATTAGTGGAAATTAACATGGATTTGTAAGGGATAGGTCATGTCAAACTAATCCATTTAGTTTCTATGAGGAAGTTAGTGGGAATTTAGACCATGGCAGTACAGTAGATGTGGTCTACTTAGATTTTGCAAAGGCCTTTTATACAGCGCCACACAAGAAATTAGTTTACAAAATAAGGGAACTGAGTCTAGGAAACAACATTTGTACTTGGGTCAAAAACTGGTTAGAGACTAGGGCAGCAGAGAGTTGTGATAAATGGTACTAATTGGTCAAAAGTTTTAAGTGGATTACCCCAAGGTTCCGTGCTGGGACCACTCCTTTTTAATATATTTATTAATGACCTTGGTGATGGTTTAGAGAGTAAAGTTTCCATTTTTGCAGATGACACTAAACTATGTAAGGTAATAAAATCAGAGCAAGATGTAGTTTCTCTACAGAGGGATTTAAATAAACTGGAGGATTGGGCGGCCAAATGGAATATGAGGTTTAACAGATAAATGTAAGGTTATGCATTTAGGGATCAAAAATAAGTACACAATCTATGAATTAAATGGGATTAATTTAGGGAATCTATAATGGAAAAGGATTTGAGAGTGCTCGTAGACAGTAGACTTAGCAATAGTGCTCAATGTCAAGCAGCAGCTGCAAGGGCAAATAAAGTATGTGCATGCATAAAAAAAGGCACAGATGCAAGGGAAGACAGTGTAATTTTGCCACTGTATAAATTGTTGGTAAGACCTCATCTTGAATACGGAGTACAGTTCTGGGCACCAATCTATAAAAAAGATATTTTGGAACTAGAAAGGGTCCAGAGAAGGGCAACAGTGACTCCATAGCCTTTATCAATTTTAAGTTATGCTAAAAGGTTAGTCAATTTAGGCATGTTTACTTTAGAAAAAAGAAGACTAAGAGGGGATATGAACACATACACTTTAAGGGTCAATATAGAGAACTTTCATAGGAACTTTTAGACTATACACAGGACAAGCGGTCACCCCCTAAGGTTACAGAAGAGGAAGTTTCAAAACCAGCAAAGGAAAGGGTTTACAGTCAAGATAAGGTCAGTCAAGATATGGAATTCACTGCCAGGGAAGGTTGTGATGGCAGATTCAATAGATATATAAGAAAGGGATAGACGTATATTTAGCGAAAAACTGTATCCAGGGATATGATCGTTATTAAAATGAAGGATAGTAGTGGATACAGGGGAAAAATAGGACTGCAATATTGGGTCTGGAGGGATATTTCCCAATTGAAACAGATTGGCGGTTGGTTAATCTGGATCAATTTTCAATTATAACTGAGGGATCGCAGGAGATCCAAAATAGGTTGAACTTGATGGACTGGTGTCTTTTTTTCATCATCAACTATGTTTCTGCCATTAAATAAGAACGTGTCTACCTGTAAATACACATATAGGTTAATGCTCTGTAAAAAGTAGGGGTGTATTAAAATGTGCCTGTTGTCTAAACAAAGCAGAAGCTGCCATTTTGTCGGTTGGATGAACATTCAGAAAAATGCATATCAACTTACATCAGTCAGTATAGGAAGCTATTTTCTGGGATGCAGCCTATCAATTCTAGCATCAAGTTATTAACTTAAGGTGTACTAGTCTGGTAAAATGTATGTTCCAGGAGAATAAGAGCCAGATAAACCAGCATGCAGTCCTAGAGTGTTGGGAAGGGGGCAGCCAAGTGCTACAGCTGAAGGCTTATAGGTGAGGTGGAGGCATTAAAATAAATTATTTAAGGAATAGGGAGCCAGTGGAGAAATTGGTAAAGCTGGGTGGCAGAAGCAGAGTGTCAGGACAGGAAAATCTTCTGCATTAAGGATGGATTGAAGTGGGGAGAAATGTGAGAGACCAGACAGAAGGAGGTTGCTGTAGTCAATATGGGAGATAATGAGAGTGGATAAGAACTTTGGCCCTTTAAAAGGTTAGAGGGCTCCCATGAAGTATGTCAGGTTGCCTATTCTTGCTCTAGAGGAAGGAAAGAAGATTATCTCAATTTTAGATATATGGGGGGAGTTCTATTCCCTGTGTTGAGCCGCCAAACATCACGGCGATATTCAGCTGCGCACATTCTCGGATAATACAGTACCCAGATATAACACATTCTCCTGCACACATCTATGAGGAAAAAGCCGAGATTTTACATTGCCGTGGAGTTCGTTCCGGAGGCACTTGCAGTGAACCGAATTCCCCCATTGAGCTTTAATACTAGCAGCTCTGACACTTTAGTGTGTATAACTAAAAGGTGTAAGTTCTAAATGTGTTAGCCAAGTAGACCTGATGGATCCATTATATTCAATTATGAATAATAAATCAAAAAAAAAAAATAGTAGCCATAAGGATGGCATATTAACGTAATGACTACACTTGAAATTTTACTATCTGAACAGACAAAGAGGTATCAAACTGAGATTCTGGCAAACTGCCAATTTTCTGCAATTTTGCAAACCAGTTCTAAAAAGCGGAAGCCACCTCATGCCACACAGCAAGAGTAAAGCGGAAGCCACCTCATGCCACACAGCAAGAGTAAAGCGGAAGCCACCTCATGCCACACAGCAAGAGTAAAGCGGAAGCCACCTCATGCCACACAGCAAGAGTAAAGCGGAAGCCACCTCATGCCACACAGCAAGAGTAAAGCGGAAGCCACCTCAAGCCACACAGCAAGAGTAAAGTGGAAGCCACCTCATGCCACACAGCAAGAGTAAAGCGGAAGCCACCTCATGCCACACAGCAAGAGTAAAGCGGAAGCCACCTCATGCCACACTTATGAATGCTACAAGACTTATCCTATTAGAAAAAGAGGATTTATGTACTTACGTTAAATCCGTTTCTCTGATTCCATCTGGGGGACACTGCTTACCATGGGTTGTGGAGTGAGCTTGGGGAGTTGACACCTAACTAGTTAACTTTAGTACTGCCGACAGACCCCTCCCCTCTACAATCCCCCTGCCCCCTCTTGTTCAGATAATTAAAAAGCCCAAGGAGGAAAGGCCAGTCAAACAAGAGCACACAAAAGAAAAGCAGAAGGGAGGGATCCTTTTGTATTTTTTATGGTTTTATTTAGATTATTTATTTTTGTTGCTCTTTATAAAGTGCAAATATCTATAGCTTCCACAGTCTGATTCTCCTATAACCCCCCCCCAGACGGAATCAGAGAAACGGATTTAACGTAAGTACATAAATCCTCTTTTCTCTTTCATCCAGTCTGGGGGACACTGCTTACCATGGGGACGTTCTAAAGCAGCCCCCTAAGGGTCTGACTACTCTGAAAATCCCGCTCGTAAAGCACTACAAGCGAAATTTGCATCAGCGGATATTAAACTGGTAAAATTTTGTAAATGTATAGACAGAAGACCAGGTGGCTGCACTGCAAAGCTGGTCTGCAGAAGCCCCATTTCTTGCTGCCCACGACGCCCCTACTGATCTGGTGGAATGGGCGGTAAGTCTCTCCAGCACAGGACGGTTAGCCTTTATGTAAGCCTGTTTAATGGTTGCCGTAATCCATCTTGCAATGGACTGTTTTGAGGCTGGCCAGCCTCTCTTATTGGCATCATAAAGAACAAATAGAGAATCGGTACATCTAATCAGAGAAGTTCTTTTGACATAAATGCGGAGAGCCCTAACCACATCTAACTTTTCCATAGCCTACTGATCCGAATGGGAAGTAGATGAAAAGACCGGAACTACAATTTCTTGGTTCAGATGAAAAGCCGAAACTACCTTTGGAACGAAGGAAGGAAGGGTTCTTAACACCGCTCTGTCCTCGTGGAAAACCAAATATGGTTCCCGACAAGACAGAGCTCCTAATTCCGAAACCCTACGCGCAGATGCGATAGCCAAAAGGAAGAGGACCTTCCAGGTCAACCACTTTAAATCTGCACCAAGTAATGGCTCAAAGGGAGGCCCTTTAAGCATATCCAGCACTAGGTTGAGATCCCATGGTGCTGTAGGCGGAACATAGGGAGGTTGAATATGCAAGACTCCCTGAAGGAAAGTCCTAATATCTGGTAAATCCGCTAAATTCAGATGAAAAAACACCGAAAGAGCCGATACCTGAACCTTTAGAGAACCTAACCTAAGCCCTGCCTCCAGGCCATCCTGAAGGAAAGCCAACAAGCGAGGGAGACGAAAGGAGGACGAGGGACATGTCCTATTTTCGCACCATCTGATGTAGGCTCTCCAAATCCGGTGATATATGCGAGCCGAAACTGGTTTTCTGGCTCGCATTAAAGTGTCTACTACTCTGGGGGAAAAACCTCTAGCCCTCCAGAGGCTGGCTTCAACAGCAATGCCGTTAAACTGAGCTGAGGTAAATTCTGGCGACGGAAGGGACCTTGCAGAAGCAGGTCGTCTCGTGACGGAAGAGGAATTCCCTGTCCTTCCGCCATAGAGATTATGTCCGCGTACCAGACTCGGCCCGGCCATGAATTACTGGCAGACCCCCCTGCCTTACTCGTCTGAGTACGCGAGGAAGCATGGGAATCGGAGGAAATAGGTATCCCAACCTGAACTCCCATGACATGGTCATAACGTCCACTGCTACCGCTAAGGGGTCTCTTGCCCTTGCGCAGAACCTGTGAACCCTTCTGTTGTGTCTGGAGGCCATGAGATCTATGTCCGGAAGACCCCACCTCTGAACCAGAGACTGGAAAACTTCCGGATGGAGTGACCACTCCCCCGGCATCATTTGGTTTCGACTTAAGTAGTCGGCCTCCCAATTTCTTATTGCTGGAATGTAAACTGCGGAGATTGCAGGGACATATTGTTCTGTCCAAACCAAAATTTGAGCAGCAATCTTCATTGCAGCTACACTCCTGGTTCCTCCCTGCCTGTTGACATATGCCACGGCTGTAGCATTGTCGGACTGGACTCTGACAGGGTGGCTCTGGAGGAGGGACTGGGCCCCCCGGAGGGCTAAAAGAATAGCCTTCAACTCCAGCACATTTATAGATAAGGCTGCTTCCTGAACCGACCAAAGTCCCTGGAGTCGGAGGTGCAGGATTGCCGCCCCCCAACCTTTTAAGCTGGCGTCCGTCGTGGCTATGATCCATGAGCATGGAGCGAAGGACCTGCCCACCCTCAAGTGATCCAGGACTAGCCACCACTGGAGCGATTCTATTGTCCCCGGAGATAGAGATATTTTCTGGAGATCCAAGCGTAGGTGGGATCCTGACCATTTCGTCAATAGATCCCACTGAAAACATCGTGAATGAGTTCGACCGAATGGAATGGTCTCGAAGGAGGCCACCATCTTTCCCAGCAGCCGCATGCACAAGTGCATTGAGGGGCTTGGAGAAGTCAAGACCTAAGTTGTTACACTCTGAATAGAACTGATCTTCTCGACGGGCAGGAATACCTTTTGCTGACTGGTGTCCATAATGAGCCCTAAGAAAACCATGCGTTGACACGGAACCATCTGAGATTTACTTAAGTTTATTAGCCATCCATGGTCCTCGAGAACTGCCAAGGAGAGGGATAAGTGATGACGTAAGCCAGTCTCCGAGGAAGATTTGATGAGCAACTCCCTGCAGGTGAAGACATGCTGCAATCACTAACATGATCTTCGTAAAAACCCTCGGCGCTGTGGAGAGGCCGAATGGGAGGGCCCGAAACTTATAGTGGGAGGATCCCACTGTGAATCTTAGGAGAGATTGATGGTGGTTCGTCAGGACGCAGGCTTCTCCTGGGTCTTGGCGGTAGAACGCCTACCTGCAAACGAGGATCTCCCCCTGGCAGAGGAGCCTCGAGAATTGGGCTGCCTGCCTCTAAAGGACTGACCCCTAGGCAAGGAAGCCCCCTGAAAGGGCTGGCGAAAGGAGCTGACCCGAGGGTTACGGCTCCTACTAGGGAATACTGGCAAGGAAGTGCTTTTGCCCCCCGTTGCCTGTAAGATCAGGGTATCCAATTCTGGGCCGAACAAACCTGCTGCAGAAAAAGGAATAGTTTCCACGAACTTTTTTTGAGTCCGCATCTCCTTCCCAGGATTTCAGCCATAACGTCCGTCTTGCAGAAATAGATGCAGCCTGAATAGAAGATGAAACAGCTGCTGTGTTCTGGGCTGCCTCATAAAGGTACCCCGATGCCTCCTTTAAATGCAAAGCCAGGGGAAGCAAGTCAGAGTCCTGTAAGGCCTCTGCTAACTGGTCTGCCCATGTTTCCATGGCTTTAGCCACCCAAGCTGAAGCAAATGTGGGTCTAAAGGAAGAACCCGCAGCTGCAAATATAGATTTCAGCTGAGATTCTACCATACGATCATTGACATCCTGCAGAGATGCTGAACCCGGGGTCGGGGGTAAAGTGTGTTTGGCCAATCGGGCTATTGGAATATCGACAATTGGAATAGACTCCCAGCGGGCCACATCTTCCTCCTGTAACGGATACAGGGAGGAGAATCTTTTGGGTACAGAGAACCTTTTATCAGGCTGTTTCCAGGCTCCTTCAGCAATATCCTTAAGCTCTACAGAAGGTGGAAAACGGCTAGCCTTTCTTTTGGCCTTCTTAAAGAGACTTCTGTCTCTAGGAGTAGGATCCTCCGGTTCTGGGAGGTCCAAAGCTTGTCTAACTGATAAAACCAAATCATTAATAAATTGGCTTTTAGAACTTTCTTCCTGACCCAAAGGTTGAACCTGGTCAGGATCAGAATTAATTTCCCCTTCTTCCTCTGAAAACTCCTCAGAGTCTGAAAGGACCATAAGGGTATTATCAGACCTAGAACGCTTTCTTTTAGAAGGCGGGATGTTAGGGGATTCAAGTAACTGGTTTAGCTTATCCAAACCCTTTATAAATGCTGTGGACCATGGCGGTTCTGTGGGAACAGGGGCCTGGTCCATATGTAAAGAGGAAGGCCCTGGCATAGAGGTTCCAATAGAACCTGTGGTAGTAGGGAGGCCCAGCTGTGTACTAAGATTATTAGCCACCGAGGTTACAACACTAGACCACAACTGATTGGATTGGCAAACCATCTGAGCTAAAGAGGAAACCGACTGTGATGGGGGGGGGGGGGGGTCACCCAGGCCGGTTCCTCCGTCGGTGGGGCTGACATTTGCTGGGTTTGCACAGGTGGGACCTCTGCTTCGCAGACAGAGCATAGCGCCAACGGGTCCTTCTGGCCATTAGGTAATTTAACATGACATTTAGAACATGTAAAATATTTTGCAATAGGGCCCTTTCCCTTATCTGACATTTCTTAATAAAGGAAGGAACACCAAACACACAGACTAAAATTGTTAAATTTAGCTGAGTAGAGAGAAATAGATATAATTGTGTGGAGAGAGAGAGGTGAAAACTACAAGTAATCAACTAATCTAGATATAAAAGTTGTACTTGTAACATTTTAAACACAAAATAATACCTAAGCAAGTAGGAGAACTATAACATAACCCCTACTAGCCCAACTTGTACACAGCAGTACAGAATATGTGTTTAAATAAATCAAATACTTAGCCCAAAGGCCAAACAGGGGAGAAGTCCAGCAGCAGTATCCTGGTGTCTGCTCCCTCAGCTCTGTTCTCTCTTCCCGGGCTTCTCCTTGGCGCCAGAAGACTGGAACAGACCACCTCTCTCTGTGGAAGGAGGGGGAGCTCTATTTCTTAGCTCCCCCCCTTCAGTAATGCTGCCTCTGCAGCGATATTGTCCAATAAAAAAAAAAAAAAAGATGGATTAAATAGGCAGAGTAGTGGAGACCTCCAGCGGAGGTCTCCGCAGCGGATAATACCTGATGCCCCCTCCTATGAATGAGGGGGGATCCAGGTATAGCCCCCTTCACCTCTCCTCCATTTTTTAAAATAGCCGCCGCCAATGTAATATCCGATAACCGGCGCTCTATGCCTGCAGTGGCAGCGCCGGTTATCGGGGAGGCTTCCAGAAGTGACAGCGGTCCGTGAGACCGCTTGTCACCCCCAATTCAGGCACCCATCTCCTGTCTTCCTGTCCCTGTCAGTGAGAGCCGCTGGCTCCCATCTGACAGGGTAGTGCCTGTGCTGCCGTGCTGTGAGTGGGTTCTCTATATTAGAACACACTCCAGCTCTGCCACCTAAAAAAAAAGGAATAAAATAAATGAAATAAAGAATAAAGAAATAAAATTACTAACAGTACTGAAAAACACTGCCCAACTCACGGGCACCTAAAAAAAACTGAACAAGAGTGGGCAGGGGGATTGTAGAGGGGAGGGGTCTGTCGGCAGTACTAACTAGTTAGGTGCCAACTCCCCAAGCTCCCTCCACAACCCATGGTAAGCAGTGTCCCCCAGACTGGATGAAAGAGAAATACACATTAATCCATTTTAATATAGTTTAGCTTTATGGCTGGTGTGACAAGGGCCCTACTGGGTGAACTATCAGCCATGTAAACAAGTTGATTTTACACCACCTAATTCAGACCGATATCCAGTATACAACTTAAAAATCCAAGCAAATGTTCTTAATTTCGAGAAGGGCCTTTTGCAAGCTTTGGAGCACAGTTCAAAATAATTCATGAGACAGGCCACAGGCTTAAATGAGAATACCTGGATTATGAAAAGCTTTAAGTGGCAGCTGATGTGTCCTTGCAGCAAAGGGATAAAGTGTGTTTGTTGCTGTTGTATACAATGACGTCCTTACACGAGGATAAAACCTGATGCATGGAGGAAAAGAAAAACAGTATATTTCAGTCATTTAAATTGAGATTTTTTGAACATTTTAGAGCAGAGCGTGTAGATCGCCAACATAAACTGGAACTAAGAAACAGCATAAAAAACGGGATTTATACTTACGATAATTTTTTTTCTCTGAGTCCATCTGGGGGACACTCCTTAACCATGGGGTTGAGTCGGGGGGAGGAGTCTGGCACCCAAAGAGTTAACTTTTTTCAGCTGACAGCATATCACCCCCGTCAATTCCCCACATACCTCAGTTTGATTACCAAAGCCCTTAAGACGATAGGCCAATCAACCAAGACACACCGCTCAACAAAGGGGGGAGTGGAGATAAAAGAAAACAACGAAAAAAGACAGGGGGGATCGCAGTGTCCCCCAGATGGACTCAGAGAAAAAGATTTATCGTAAGTATAAATCCCGTTTTCTCTTACATCCATCTGGGGGACACTCCTTAACCATGGGGACTTACTAAAGCAATCCCTCTGAAGGGTGGGACCGCTCTGATCTCCTTGCACGTAGAACAATACGGCCAAAGGAGGCGTCCCCAGACGCAAATATATTAAATTGGTAGAATTTTGTAAAGGTATGGACCGAGGACCAGGTGGCAGCCCTGCACAGCTGGTCCGCTGTGGCTCCATTACGAGCCGCCCAAGACGCCCCAACCGACCGGGTAGAATGGGCAACAATACGCTTCGGCACAGGGAGATTAATACGGACATAAGCCTCCCTGATAGTCGGGGTAAGCCATCTGGCAATAGTTTGCTTAGATGCTGGCCATCCCCGCTTGGAAAAGACAAATAATACAAATAGAAAATCTGTCTTACGTATCCTTGCAGATCTCTTAACATATATACGTAATGCCCTCACTACGTCCAAATATTTATTTGTCTTTTTTCCAGGAGTCTGAGGCTCCTCTCTGAACACTGGAACAACTATATCCTGATTAATATGAAAACCTGAGACCACCTTAGGGAGAAAAGACGGAACAGTCCTTAAACTGCTCTATCCTCATGAAAAACCAGATAGGGTTCTTTGCAGGATAAAGCTCCCAGCTCAGAGACCCTTCTGGCCGAGGCGATAGCAAGCAGGAAGACTGTCTTCCATGTCAAGAACCGCCACTCTGCTGAGAGTAGAGGTTCAAAGGGAGGCTCCTGCAACATGCTAAGGACCAGATTAAGATCCCAAGGCTCCGCAGGATGTACGTAGGGCGGCTGGATGTGAAGCACTCCCTGTAGAAAAGTCTTAACATCCGGAAGCTCCGCCAGCCGTCTGTGGAAATACACTGACGAAGCAGATACTTGAACTTTTAAATTTCCAAGTTTAAGCCCCGCCTCTAAACCACACTGCAAGAAGGCGAGAAAACTAGCCAGACCAAAGGTTTTAGAATTGTAAGACTTCTTCTTACACCATATATATATATATATATATATATATATATATATATATATATATATATATATATATATATATGCCAGATACGGTGGTAAATTCTGGCTGAAACTGGCTTCCTGGTATTCAGGAGAGTGCCTATTACACCCCCCGAGAAACCTCTCGCTCTCCACAGACTGGATTCTAAGGCTCTGCCATTAAATTCAGCTGGTTCAGCCTCTGACGCAAGAACTGTCCCAGGGTCAGCAGATCTCTTCACAGCCTTACTGGCAGTACCAGAAAGACTGGACGATCCTCCGGACTGACTCTCCACGGGACCCTGTGGGGCAGGTTTTACCTGCAGCCCCAAGGCCTTGCTAGGACGTCCACTACCAGTGGAATCCTTGTTCTTGCGCAGAACTCTGGGACCTTCCTGCCTTTTGTTCGGTTTTTGTCCAGCAACCACCAGCTGAGGACCTACCTCCTCCACTGGTACCTCGAACACGGGAATGCTCCTATGGGGTGGAACCCTGTACAGGGTAAGGTCACGAAAGATGTCACCATATTTCCCAGCAGCTTCAAAGACCTGGCTACTGACAGCCTTTTGTCTGACAGGATCCTGCCTGTCCACTCCACCTAGGACCTCAACCTGTCCTGTGGAGACAACATTCTGCTGCGTACTAAGTCCCTCACTAGTCTCAAGAAAGTCACTTAGACAAGGGATTCTCTGTGACCCTTTCAGACTCCAGAAGTTCGGTCATAGTCTGGCCTTAGCACCCCGAATGGGTGTGACTAAAACCTTTTCCCTCACTGGAAATTCTAAGCCTATATAGCTTTGTTTAAACGAAGCAAATCGACAGCCCTGAGCTCTTTCTGATTTGACAGAAGCCAGCGAGGTAACCAAAACTTGAGATGAGCTGGCCCCATGAATTCTATCACGATATCCTGGACCTACTCGTCTACCGAGGACCTTGTCTACTGCTGGGCAAACCCAAGCAGCCGTCCTCCCACCCCACCCTCTGTAACCAGAGGCGGGTGGTAGTCATGCTGCTGGTCTATCCGGCAGCTTGGCGGAAGAAGCTCTCCGCGCCGCAGGGGCAAAGGATGACCTTCCCCTACGGGACTGTCTCCTGGATTCCACGGCCCCTGGATTGGTAGTCTGGCTTCTGCCAGACCCGCCCCCCTAAAGAGGCTGTCTGAAAGAACTAAACCTAGGCCTAGCCCTAGGTCTTGGAGTATTTACAGACAAGGACGTCTTCTTGCCCCCTGAAGCCTGTAAAATCCAAGAGTCTAATTCTGGACCAAATAACATCCCACCCGTATACGGGATGGATTCTAATGATCTTTTAGACTCTGAATCCGCATTCCAAGTCCTTAACCATAACGCCCTTCTAGCTACTTCAGCTATAGCTGAAATAGACGAAGCTATGGAGGCCGAATTATGGGCCGCTTCATATACAAAGCCTGCTGCCTCCCTTAGCTCCATGGCCAGAGGCAGTAAATCGGAATCCTGCAAGGCAGACTCTAACTGCCCTGCCCAGACTTCCATGGCCCTAGCTACCCAGGTAGAGGACAATGCTGGCCTGAGGCCAGTACCAGCGGCCAAGAAGACAGACTTTAGCAGGGATTCTAATTTTTTGTCAGTCGCGTCCTGTAAGGCCGCTGACCCGGATACAGGTAGTGTAGTCTGACGAACCAATCTTGCCACAGGTGCATCCACCTTCGCCACCTGTTCCCAATGGGTCATATCCTCCACCTGAAGGGGATACAACACGCCAAACTTCCTTGGCATAGAGAACCTCTTATCTGGATATTTCCAAGAGGCCTCTACAATATCCCTCAACTCAGCTGAGGGAGGGAACCTGACCACCTGCTTAGAAGCTTTCTTAAAGAGAGAGCGGTTTAAGGACTTCGTCTCCCCTACTTCAACAAACCACAGGGTCTGACAAACTGCTTTTACCAGATCGTCCATACCTTGGTGCCTAGAGTTTCCTTCTGACTCTATAATGGACACATCTGCATTGTCCAACAATTCCCCCTTCTCCTCTGAGGAACTCTCAGAGTCTGACACTGACCACAGCGCTTTAGCTGGTCTATGTCTTTTAACACTACGCTTGTGTCTGGGGTTCTCCAGTAGATGGGTAAGCCGGTTCAGGCCTTTAGCCACCGCTGACCAACCCACCTCTCCTATCTGGGAAACCCCTGGGAGGGTTGGGGAGGGAATTAAACCGACCCCTGGGGAAAATGACTCATCTGTCATTCTTACGGTTATACCCTGAGAAGCCACAGATGTAGATGGGATCTCAACTGGCTTAGATAACAGACTTACAAGGGTATTAACTCCCTGTGTTAAGGCAGCCGCCCACTCAGGAGGATCTACCGTTATGGTGGAGGTGTCTATAGGCTGTTTCACAGGAACCACAGTGCAGGTCGCACAGAGCCCCCCCTGATCCAGCCGTTGACTTGTTAATTTAACATTACATTTTGAACAGACATTATGTTTGGTATGTGTTGTTTTGCTTTTATCTGCCATCACAAGATAAGCTAAAACCTGAATCACGTTTCAAAATTAACAAACACTTCTCCAAATTATCAGGAAATACAGATTAGGTTATTTAACATATCATAGTATTTCTGATTTAAATAAGACAGGCTTGGAGAACTTTATAGTTTTCTTATAAACAACAGTTCTCTCAACACATCATTGTCTTATAATATACATGTCTACACATGCACATACATACACACAGAAGAAAATAAAAGTGATACTCAGCGGGGAAGATATGTGTCAACAGTGCACTTCTCTTCAAATGACTGCTGCAACTGTCCTCCTTTTGAACTTTGGCGCTAAAAGGGATCTTCCACGCGCTGACTCAGCAGGGGGGGGGGGGAGCGGTGTTCCTCAAACACATTCCCCTTCCACTGGCTCTCCTTCTGTGTTATTTACTTTAACAGCGTTTTGCCCTTTCTGTTATCTTAGAGGAAAACCTGTTAGAATGTGTTCCCCGCTAGCGCTATCATTAGCGCGCCATCCTCAAGAATTGACTGCCATTCCATGGGAGGAGGAACTTGGTATACTCCAGTTGGCTTCCGGGTAACCTCAGCAGTAAAGGCGCTTTCTGCCTAATGGCAGCGCCCGTCCTGCATCAGCAGGGAGAGTCTCTTGCTGACTGCTTCCCGCTGTGAGAAGCGTTTCACCTGCTCTGTCAGCGGGGCCGCCCCCCTGACAGGCGCTTCTCCCACGAGTCAGCTCCGTTGTACATGGAGCCTCTCGCTGCTATCAAAAGAAAAAAAACTTGCAAAAGAAAAGGAAAAACCTATTACCAGTGAACCCTGTTCACTGTCTCTCTTGGAGCTCTTCAGGTGCGACCTTCTTCCAAGGGCACCCAATTCAAACTGAGGTATGTGGGGAATTGGCGGGGGTGATATGCTGTCAGCTGAAAAAAGTTAACTCTTTGGGTGCCAGACTCCTCCCCCGACTCAACCCCATGGTTAAGGAATGTCCCCCAGATGGATGTAAGAGAAACCTAGTTTACCATGAATAGGAGGCCCTGCCAGGGGATCAGTTTCCCAGTGAGAGAACCACAAAAGCTAAAATACAAAGTGACAAAATACAAACTCAGCTTGCAAAATTCCCAGCGATATGTGCGAATGTTCGCATGGCATGGCAGAACATAAGATGCCGTTATTGTATTTACATTTGCACTGCAGTTTAGTGCAATATTTATTTCATATATACACATGGACAAATATGTTGGTAGCCTTGCAGCTCATTAAAACAATGCTTCATTCTTCCTGTAAAGTGATGAAATGAAAAGCTATTGTCTCATGTATACCTGCATGCCTTTGGTATATCATAGAATAAAGCAAAGAAACAGTGAAAAGAGATAAATTATTGTTTATTCTCCAAAGATATTCAAAGATATTGGTACCCCTTAGGAAAGATTATAAATAATTGCATTATACTGATATGCCAAACTAAATGTTTTGTTAGCATCACACATGTCCTCTAATCAGTCATTCAGCATATTTAAATGGGTAAAATTAGTCACCACACTGAACATGGACCAGCGAAGGAAGGAGTTGTCCGAGATCAGAAAGAAAACTATAGACAAGCATGCTAAAGGTAAAGGACAAAGACCATCTCCAAGCAGCTCGATGTTCCTGTGATTACAGTTGTAAATATTATTAAGAAGGTTAAAGTCTATGGGAATGTAACCAACCTCCCTGGCGCAAGAGGAAAATAGACCCCATATTAATTAAAAGGATAGTGAAAATGGTAGAAAAAAAAAGGCAAGGAAAACTTTCATAGAGATATAAGCTGAACTCCATGTACATCAGTGTCTGATTGCAGCATTCGATACTTTTTGAGCGATGGTGGGCGCATGGAAGACGACCCAGGGGGACTCCACTTTTGAAAGAACAGCATAAAAAAGCCAGACTGGAATCTGCTAAAATGCAAATTGACAAGCCACGACGCTTCTAAGAGAATGTCCATTGGTCACATGAGTCAAAACTGGAGCTTTCTAGCAAATCACATCAGCTCTATGTCCACAAACGAAAAAATGAAGCTTTCAAAGAAAATAATATCATACCTACTGTGAGACATGGACGGGGCTCGGTTATGTTTTGAGGATGCTTTGCTGAGCCTGACACAGTGTGCCTTGAATCTGTGCAGGGCACAATGAAATCTCAAAACTATCAAGGCGTTCTGGAGTGAAACATGCTGCCCAGGGTCAGAAAACTCTGTCAGTAGCAGGCCATGGGTCCTCCAGTGGGATAATGACCCAGACACACAGCTAAAAACACCCAAGACTGGATAAGAACAAAACATTGGACTATTCTGAAGAGCCCTGGTCTAAATCCTATAGAACATCTCTGGAAAGAGCTGAAACCTACATCAAACCTAAGACAGCTGGAGCAATTTGCTCAGGAAGAGTTGGCCAAAGTACCTGTTTCACAGGTGCAGGAGTCTCATTGAGAGCTACAGAAATCGTTTGATTGCAGCGATCGCCGCTAAAGGTTGTGCAACAAAATATTAGGTTAAAGGTCCCATCATTTTTGTCCATGCTGTTTTCATTTGTTTTATTATTTAAAATATTTTATTGAATCAAAATTGAAATGCAAAGTCTGATCTCTATTAAATATGGAATAAACAATGATGGATGCCAGTTACTTTTATCAGTTGCCAGTTATTTCAGAGAAAAATATCAGTTCTTTTTTCATGGCAAGGTACCAACAAATTTGTCCACAGCTGTAAATTCAGTTTTGACCCCTTTCTGAAACATCTACATACATTTGTAAATGCTCTTTTGCATTAGGAAACTTGTACTTTAGGCGTTGTAGTATAATAGAAAAAAAAAGGAGACTCATAGGGGGATATTCAATTCCGATCCCGATTCGCGGTATCGCGCCGGAACAGCCACGAACCTTATCCGTGGTACCGCAATAACATGGATTTTCGTTCGCAGCCCATAGGGCTGCGTACGAAAATCTGCGTTATTGCGATACCGTATTACCGGCAGTAGTGCGCATTTTCCGCGGTAACGCGCGTTACCGTGGATCGGGATCGGAATTGAATATGCCCCATAGTGTGTGGTGAAAATATGGAAGTCTTAGAATGCAGGGAAATTAAATCTGTGCACAAATAAAACACTCCATCTAGTTTAGTTTATGTAAGACAAGATTATATGTCAAGAGTAGAAGGAAACCAGGAACAGGCAAATTTAACCACACATACTGCAATTAGGTTATTTTACCCCAAACCGGTCCAAAATTGCTTTCTGTATGGGCCTAATATAATGATGGCCCTATCAAACTCTAATTAGACTGGACAGAATGCTAAATTGGGCTGGTGTTATGTGTTGTCATGCGGTACATCAGAGGTCCTAGAAATGTTTACTTAGCATTGAATAGACTTCTGGATCTGTCCAATTTTGTCATCAACATTTGTGGACAAACTGGATACCGAACCAGTCATTCTGGATCATGATCTAACTGAAATAGGGATATACCAAAGACATTACTGGTATTATTTGTAATTTTCCTTTGTTATGTTTGGGGATACAAATTCCATGGTAAAACTATCAAAACTAATGCAACATATTTAATTGTTAACTGAAATAATCAATTAGATTGCACACTATAAGGACACTTGGGCTGCTGCCTTATACATTACTAATTCACTAAAGCTGGAAAATGTCTATTTTTCTTTTGCCAAGTTAGCCATTAAATGTATCACTTTTGTATTTGGCCTCTTTACCACAGAAATCAAAAGTATCTGCAAACACAGTTCCTATTGGCCAACACATGACAGGCTTACAGGTTTTATTTATTTTAAGTATAATTCTTGTGGAATGTTATCACCATGAGATTATTGTCTAAAAATTCTTGATGACAATAAACTAGTTTTGTGTCTGCTAGCACTTCAGATGGACAGAAACTTTCACTTTTTACAAGTTCTCTACATTTTACATTACATACGTTCACAATACTGCATTCCTCCATGCAGGTTTTTAGACTATTTGGCTCACTGACATACACCATACGTTTATTTTCATTTTTGTTTGTATTCCTAACACTTTATGTCTCCAATATTGCGGTGTTACTTCTGCACGGACCTTTATCTGTTCCCTCAGTACAGACTCAGACGGACTGTAGCTTTCTAGTAGTTAACTACAAGTCCCACTGTGCCTGTCCCTCATTGCATGACATGTCATCCTGGGACTTGTAGTTCCACAAAGCCCGCTGAGCCACAGCTGACGTCTCTTCTAAGATCTATGGAGTACATATCTTAATAAATTTCTTCCATCTCTGACATGACATTATCTAGTAATTACTTACCTCCTTCCTACACTTGCTGCGCAGGACAACCACCTTCCCATGGGTGCCGCCATCTTTGTTGTTCCTTCTTAAGGCCCCCAGAACGTCACAGGGAAGAGCTGCCCTGGATGATGCCTGTCTCATTGCAGCGGAGGAGAGAGAACTTTTTATTATTTTCAGTGAGTATAGCAATACACCTCTGCTGACCTTATGCACAAAGTAACACCAGATTACTATACCTAGCTAAGAGCAAATACAGAATATGGATACTGTAATCAATCGCCACCCACTTACCAACTTACTAATTATCATCATTATAAGAATATAAACAGACATTTAAAGGGATACTAATATGAAATAAAAACACATATTTGCTGATTAACACACCACTGCTACTTTCTATTATCTGCAGATCTGTTTAAATAATAAATGTGTGTATATGGACAGATCTTTCCAGGTAAAAGCTGGTTATGCCTGCTCTCTCTGGGCAGATGTAAAACAATAAGGGTCCAATTCTATTGGGTGTGTTTAATGGAGTTTTGTGGCCATGCAAAGATCTAGAGCTCCGATTTGCATACAAAATACCATATAGCCCCAAGTTAGCAAATATTGTAATCGGGATTTATTACTCACATCCAAAATGGAACACACTTGGCCATCCCTATCCAGTGGCATGTATGTGCTGCACCTCTGCAGAGCGGTAGTGACTGGGTCATATTTTCCACCATTACTATCATTGGGACAAAGGTGTCATTGGTCAGGACAGACCAGATATTAGAATTGTCTTGCCAAAATCAGGACAGTTGGTAGATATGAAATACCACTTATTGCAGCCAAATTATCCCCCAACTCAATTCTGCTCACTGGGCCTACATAAAAAGTGCAGGGTTTGGAAAGCAATCATGTTAAATGTGAAAGTAAAAGATGAATGTGGAATTTTGAGTGTCAGTAGAGCTTCAACTTCATATCAGTCCATGAGGGTCACATTCTCTTTGGGAGACAAATTTGGCTCGTTAACAATATTAAGCAGCTGAAACATACTAGAGGCTGTTGTCCAGAGCAAAACTACTCTATGTGCAGTTCGCAGGACTCGGCCCAGGTCCAGCTTTCTTGACTGTTACAAATGACATAATCACCACTTGTCTGTATTTTGTATATCTTTTAGATATATGGTGGTAGATGGTGGTTCTTTTGCCAGATGAAATCCTCTCGAATAGGTTTTTCCAACCTGTGGCTCTCCAGGTGATGTGAAACTACAAGTCCCAGCATGCCCTGCCAGCTATCTACTGGCAGAGCATGCTGGGACTTGAAGTTCCACACCTGGGATCAGGCCTGCTTGAAGTTTCTTGTCTCAAATGATAGAAATGGAAATATTGTCTTTTAATGTGGAACATTAAGTGCAACAGTTATAATTTCCAACAGCCACCATTGTTCCTTTCCTCTTCATTAGTCATTGGTCTCAGATTTAAGGCAGTCATGTCTTTATCCAAAACATTTTGTTTTACAAGAACAATCTCCTTCCAAGTCAGAAACATTGGCCCTCCATTTCTGACCTGCATATTTAGCTTTTTCTGTTATTCAATATTGAGTATTTCTTGCTGTGGAAGTAAAACAAATTTTAGGAAGCATCGATCTAATGACTTTTCTTTAAATCAGTGATGTCTGAGAAAGTACATATTTTTCATAGAATGTGGCACACATGTATTGTCAGAGAAACTAATTTAACAACTATTGAAGTAGAATTTGTTATCTTTACAAATCTTTAGGTTTCCCTAAATTGTGCATGATACGTTCAACAAGCCAATTAGCCTGTGGCCACAATAGTGTGATCCCATTGTCATTTTTACACAAGTAAATCATTTTGTCACTAGTAATAGTTATTCTCTATTGTTGAATTCCACAATGCTTTGTAAATTTGCTGATGTCACAACTTTGAAATGATAGCCTTTATCTTTTCTAGGATTCCATTAGTAGTAAATATTTTATCCAGTGCTGGTAGGACAGTTGCAGCTGAAGTTGATGATTAGATATGCTTTAAAAGATCTGGCCCTTTGGCACTCAAGCCAAAAAGCCATTGTAGACTGGCTCCATTATGTTACATGGTCATTTTGATAAAGATCTGATATCTACTGTTCATAGCACTTGGATGTATTGTTCGGCACACACATGTTGTGACTCAACAAAACCGCAGTGTGCATGGATATCTTTAGTACCTTAAAAGCATACCACCACCCACTATAAATTTTAGTTTTGAATGGAATTCAGGGGGATAACATAAAATACAAAAGATCTACTTACCTTCTGTGCACCATTGTCCCAATCCAACATGTTATACTAAAGGCTCAGGCAGCCCTGAGATGTTCGGCTCTCTGCTATGAAGTGTTATAAATGTCCCTGCCCCATGAACTTCCCATTTCCATGGACCACTGCCTGTATGAATTAGACAAGCAGCCAAAGATAGATGTCTGATTTCAGTCTCACTTTTCAAATCTGTCTCAATTGTAATACTGGAGTTGGCGTTTCTGAACCAATTGCTCAACTGTACCAGTTTCTGTGTGTAAAATGCTGAAGGATATGTATTCACATATTAGAGAAATCCATGATTATCTGACATTGCATCTTCTACTGTATAGTCTGATTTTATATATTGTAACAGAGAGGTCCATTTACTACACCTGTCCTGCATAGGGACAAATGTGATTCCGGTGAATTTGTAGGAAAAGGCTGCACAGGGTTACATATATATATAGTAGTGCACCTAGGTTAAAGGTATACAGGTGAAACACATGTGTGACAAAGTAAAAGTATAAAGTGTGATTTAACTTACATGGTGGAGGTGGATTGGATGTATTTTCTTTTACAGCTGCCTGGGTGTGTCTACAGTGAGAGAGATCAAACAGAGCACCTGAATACATCTCTGTAAGGAGCAGGTGGGAGTGTCACCTGTCAATAAAGCTAGGGAAGAGTAGGTCTGTAAAGTATTTAAACATGTATTGTGCATATGCGCAGGGCAAACAATGTCAAATGGTCATTAGTTCAATTCCTGACCATGGTCTTATCTGTGTGGAGTTTGTATGTTCTCCCCGTGTTTGCGTGGGTTTCCTCCCACACTCCTATAACAACTAGTAGATTGATTGGCTTCTCTTATATTGACATAAGTCTATCTCGGTCTGTGTGTGTATGTTAGAGAATATAGACTGTAAGCTCCAATGGCGCAGGGACTGATGCGAGTTCTCCGTACAGCGCTGAGGAATTAGTGGCATTTTATAAATAGCTGCTACCGATGAAATAGGGGCCGCTGACTAGGCAGGAAGACTACTGTGTCCTAGGCAGAGTTAGGGTTGCCAGGTGTTATCCTGAAAGCGTGCTGTTTATCTGTGATGTGAACAATAAGAGCACCTTTTATTCAGAAAGGAGAAGTTTGTGTATGATATCTGGGTGTCAGTGTCGCATAATTATATATATATATATATATATATATATATATATTTATTATAATGTTGGCCAGAGAATCACATCATTCTGACCCCGCCCCCGTGGAACAAAATCGGCAATGTGGGCAGGATCTGGGAGAATGGCTTGCTCTGCCAGGAATCCGAGAGACCTACCCAGAATTCTGGAGTCTCCTGGCCATTCCAGGAGAGTGGGCATCTATGAGTATAAATTACCATGATCATAATCCAGTTGCAGAGACTAAACAATACTTTTGCAGGTGGGACATTAATGACTCTAGTTAAATGCATTTCATATTCTAAACACACCAGTTGTTTGTGTAAAATAATTCTGTAAATGATTTTTGTGCTTTTCTGTGTAATCTGGTAAAAAAAAATAATCAAAAAAAAAATCTATTATATATAGTTTTCCTGTATTATCAATATTGTTTCAGCATAAAAGTGTGCAAGGGAAATTTTTTTTTAGTGTTCCTTTGCTTAAATTATTCTCTTAAACTCTACTGTGCTCTTAAAAATCCAATGAAAACCAGCGTTAAAAAAACCCAAGAATACAATATTTTGAAGTGTTTTAGTAATTTTTCTTCATTTGGTAATTTTTTGATTCAAGAATTGAATGCAGAAATGTAACTACATAATAGACTTGAAATAAGCAGACAGACTGCTGGTCAGGTGACTGAAAGTTTATTCTCTGGTAACCGTCAAGTCATTTTTACCCCTTAGGAAATGCAGAGGAGCAGCACTTAATGTTGGTACACCAAGACAAATGCAGGTTCTGGCTCTGTGGTCACTTTTTGTACAGTATACAAACGCCAGGTTACATTGTATTAATAACACCAACAGTATGAGGAAGGTGTGCGTTGCCAATGACTAAACACCTGAATTTACAGTACAAGCGGATGAAAGCACAGTTAACAGGTCTTGTCACATCTTTATAACAGTCTATGCTGTGAACACTGTTGTAATATTGATTATGGGATTATCATCATCATTATTATATTGATTTCAATGTGCATGTAACAGTGTACCTATCATCTACACACATGGAGGTAGCCATTTTGTGGCCTGTTCTTATAGTCATGAGAATGCAGCCGATTAAGTTGCTTAATACTAATGAATGCTCTGAGGTGACATGTCGATTTAATTAATTTAAAAACGCCATTTTCTGATCTTTCACATTCAGTCTGTTACAACAAATATGCAGTACTATGTGTAACTAATTTCTTGTATTCTGAAGAATCACAAACAGAGGGAGCAGCTTAATGAGCAAAACATGTCTCTGTTCAGATTAGATGATACGAAGTTATAAGCAGCAAAGGAGACCAAACGAAATAAGCAGCGGCAGAGCAAAGTGCTAGGCAAGTAAATATAGATAAAAAATAAATAAAGCAATGGCGTATTTCTGGGAAACTGATTGTCACGAAAATTTTAGATTAGGGCTTGAATTACTGTTCCTGCTCAAGTATTCTTAAAATTATAGGAAGACCAAAAATGTATTTACTGTACACAATAGCCACAAAACTGGCTAAGGTTTATACATTCATAACGTAATACAAATCAGTTCATGCCATCATACAGAGCATCTGTCACCTACACACAATGGCAGCAGCCATTTTGTGGGTTCACCCAATCTTCATAAATATGTAATCTATTAGTTTACTAAGAACCAGTGAGGTACTTCTTGTCCAATATTTACGAGGCACTAGTTTACAAAAAGGCATTCTTATCAATTCACTGTAAACATTGGTTCAGACCACAAAATGGCTGCCTGCATTGTGTGTCGGCAACGATTGCTCTTTATTGATGACTGGTGTTTGCCTGATAGTGCACTGGTAAATGGCAGCAATTCACCACAGGGGTAGGTGTTTAGCAAAGCTTCTAAAATAAAAAAGTGGAGGTGTTGACAATAGCAACCAATCAGATTCTAGCCATCATTTATTTTGTACATTCCATAAAATGATCGGTAAAATCGTGTTGACTGCTATGGGGAACACCTCCACTTTTCCTTTTAAGAAGGTTTATAAATCTATCACTAGATGTACATGAAACATGTCGTACATAGATTGGTGGGCAACACTTAGGGGGTTGTCAGCAGCCTTTCAAGTGCTTTTAATATGTTAGGAAGAACACTAAACAGGGAAAACACAGAAATAAAAAAAGTATATACAATTAAGGTTAATAAAAAGCTAAGGCTGAGATGAAGGATCAGTCCTCACATTGGTAGGGGCTGGTGATCCGACTCCATAGTAAACTGCAGATTTAATTAAAGACAATGCTTTGGATAGGAACTCTTTAAACACCAGACACTACACACCAAAGACAAAATCGTTCATCTCCATAAATAAGGCACCTCAATTTCTAAAGGTTTTAAACACACCCTAAACTAAACACAAACTAAGGAGACAGAAACAAAAAAAAAAGAAAAAAAGAGAGAACCGTTCAAATGGCAACATATTAACCCATTCTGAACCAGAGATCACTTAAGAAAGGAAGAGGAAATTGATCACTTACAACGCTTTAGTATTAACTTTCACATAAAATGTGAATGACAATTAAAGTGCTTCTATCATCTACACACACAGGGCGGCAGCCATTTTGAGAAGGCAAATCTATTTAGTCACAAGGAGCCAGTGTATTATTTCTCTTATAATCAGTGACATCCCCGTTTCATAATGTATTGATAAGCTACATTCATTTTATTTATATATGGGATCAGATCACCAAATGGCTGCCTCCACTGTGGGTAAGCCACAAGCACACTTTAATGAAGCCCACACTGCGTCAAAAGGAGCAGTACTATGCTACAAATAGCAGGGAACGGGTTAATACATTAATAGGAAGTGCATTGCAAAAAGGTTTTGAAATTGGGGGAATTCTAAGAGACATAGCTTAAACTTTATTTCACTCTATGGGTTTTGTCTTCCAGCTTTGGCAGGAAAGGGAGCAGAGCCAAATGGATCCACACTTGCGATCTCTGAAGTTCTGTAAGTCACTGGGGTGATGGGAACAGATCCAGCCACTGAGGCTTTTGCAGCATGAGACACTACTTTATAAGCAGCAATGGGCTGGGCATCTGTGGTCTGCTCATCTTGAGGACTGTAGTGCCGGGAATACTTGGACAAAGACTGAGGGCGGAATGGTTTTGTTACCACAGTCCCAAACACAGTCTCCTGGGATGTCTCATGCCCAGGGATCCTATGGTTCTGTGCACTGTGTGGGTCCTTAGAAGTGTTTAGATATAGAGAGGCTTCAGATGACTCAATGCTTCGGCTGGAATGTGTGTAGAGGTTTTCAGTAGTGTATGAGGGCTTCATGGAACTAACTCCCACCATCAAGTCTGTATTTCGGAATGTAGAATTACCCACTGGTGTCACATCATGACCTATGAGAGCTGGTTGAACTTGAGAAGAGGGAATTGGAGTTGAATCTTCAACACTTATTTTCCTTGTGAAAGGAGCTCTGAGAAAGACATCAGGTTCTTCTCCCTGGTTCAATGTAGCAGTGGACTTGGCCACAAATGGTGCATTGGTGAATATATCAGAATCATCCTGCGACGACCTGGAACTCCTGAATGGCGCTGTGGCAAAGACATCGACTTCTGTAGTGAAGCCTCCTGCAGGCATCTGGACCTTCCTTTCTGATAGTGTGTATACATGCGAGCTCTGATTGGAAAGAAGCTCTGCAGTAGGGTTTGCAAATGCTGCATCCTTGACTTTCTTAGGACCCTCTTCTTCATCTGACTCCATTAGGAGTGGTCTTGATCCACTGCAGTCCAAAAGGTCTGGCTCATGGTCAGTGCCTTCTCCTTCACTGCTATGAAAGGAACTGCAACTGGATGGACCCTTTGATGGGCACTCAGTCTTCAACTCCAAGATGCTAGTGTTGTCAGCAGGGCACGTTCCAGAGATAGGACCTTTAAAAGTTCCATCATTCCTAACTTGAAAAGACTGAGGATCTTGCAGGAGGTCTACACAGGAAAACAAGAAAGAATTATATATTTTAACCACGATTAATAAAAACAAAAACAACAAGTACTATCTATATCAGTAAACATGTTTGCTGTATAATTGGGTGCAAAAATTACACTGCCTAAAATATTGCTAAAGGTTTTAAACAAATCTCATTTATAGGTAATTAATTTAGACCAGAGGTTCTCATTACCCTCTTCAGATACGCTATCTGGTCATGTTCTGAGATTTTGCCTTCACAAAAACTAGTTGCACTGTTAACATGCAAGTCAATTAGAGTCATTCTTGAGAAGGTTTAAGACCTCTGATTCTTAATGATCTCTACTGAGCCACACACCAATTAATCACAGGTCTGGCTTTTCAATTGTTGATATTTTTGTTCAGATAGGTTAATAAAAAACAAGGACAAGGTTGAAAACTAGAGACAGCACATAGTAGAAAAAGCACATTACTAGGTACCATGAATTAGAATGTATAGGGGGCATGTTAAACATCCACAAGGCAAGTGGGCCAGAAATGTTTGTATAGCAATGAAAAGTGTCTTGTGGGTCTGAGCATGTGATCTATAGGCTTGTTATTTCTTGTAATATATAAGTATACTGAGTATTACCCCCAATGTATGTATTAATCATTATAGAAGTCACTGAGGAATTATTTGGCCTTAATGTATGAAATTCATTATTCCACAGATAATATATGTATAAAAGGCAGGAGTAGCTGGTATGTGTTACACAGTACCCAACATATGACACCCACAAGTCATTACATACAAGACATCTTACCTTATAGATATGAATAGCAGGTTAGTAACATTGGGTATAAAATATAAGAAAAAGTTGTGACAGACTGAGGTTAAAAGAAGCCTGAAGAGACCGGATACAGAGAAGAGGCAGCTGCTTTTTGCAAATCAAAACTCTCAACTCCTTTCAGCGCCAATGTCATCACACCGTCCTCACCTTTATATAGCTCTGCCATGGGTATATCCTGTATACTGCTCCTGTAGTTTATGGTTACCTAAATGCACTTCCTATCCCCAACTTCGTTTTCTCTAATTTTATTTTCTCAAATACAACACCTTAAGGGTCATTTACAAAAACAGGAAAGTGTGGAGGCAGAGTGCAAAGGCTATTTCTCCATTTATGACCTGATGCTTATGTATCCCTGCACTTACTCCAGGTTACACAGATACATGCATGGCTTAACATGTCGAGAGGAAGCAACTGATGGGCCGCAAACTTTTGCTTCTCATGATAGTATGTGCAGATGCAAGAGGTCCACAGAGAATGCTGACCAGTCATAATTATGCACCGGGTACTGGGACCAAATGCAAGAACGCTTCATTTAGTGGAACAGAACAGTTTAAAATAGTTTCATGAATGTGGAAGAACTGTGCAGATTGGAAAACATTCCCACTTTACCAGGTGCCTATATCTTGATTTTTGCACATACTTTAAAATGGCAGTGATTGGGTATTGGCTGTCACTGCAGTGGAACACCTTTTGTTCCATGCAACTGTAAACAGTTATATGTGCACTTAAATCAATGTAATTAAAACTTTACAAATATGACATAAAAAGCAGCTCCTTCATGATCTAAGACAAAAGTGGAAATAGCAAATGCTATAATAGCTATATGTTGGTAGGAAAATATATATAAAAAAAGTTTTAAAAAAATATAAAAAAAAAATGTTTTCATTAGTTTAAGTTATACTTGATGACAGGCAGAACTTATTAAACCTATTTGACATTATCCCTACGACCGCTTAAAATATTAATATAGGGGAAAGACAGTCCTAGTTACCTCCATAGTCTCAAAAAAAAAGAAAAAAAAGAAAAAAAAAAAAGAGTCATTTTATGGACAAGCACATTTTTATTTTAAAAAAATCCTTAGTTTTATACTCAATTTCTACTTTTAATGTTTCTTAAAGTTCTTATTTACTGCAGATAAAAAAAAAGAAGAATGTATGCAAGTATTTGCAAGGCTAAATTTTTCCGTACAGCGCCCGCAGGGAAGATGATATTTTGACATAACTTACAGGTCAGTGTGCTGTCTGGTTTGACGCACAAATAGCATTTTGGCAAGAATCTCTTACTTCATCCCATTCATGTATGTGCATGTATACTAAATAATATACTTTATGATAGCAAGGTAAATTTGGAAACCAAGCGACACTTTCTCTATCCTAAACCCTCCTCCTATCGGTTGCAAACAATAATATCAGAGCTCAGTTACATACTAGTGAAAATAAACTTCCATTAAACTGGACATGCCACCCCTACATTGGGCTTTTCTATATAGCAGTTTAATTTTATCCTACAGGTTAGAAGTGGCCACATTGTTTTTTGTTTGTTTTTTTAAATACAGGGCACTGTTGTCTAAACACAGTGGAGGCAGCTATTTTGTGGGTTGAACGAATATTCATGAAAATTCAGTCTTAGGAACCCATCATATGTTGAGGCACTTGGTTATTGATAGTCATAAGGCTCTGGTTGATGGAATGCATTTTCACAAATATTGGCCAAGCTCACAAAATAGCGGACCACATTGTGTATAGGTTATGTATGACCTTTAAACTACTAAAAATGTCTGCGGTCTCTCAAAAAAATGGCAAGCATAGTAAACGACGAGTCTGATATACAACTGGAAGAATTGTTTGATGTTTCAGGTGTGCTGGAAGACAGAAGAACTTTTTGATGGTCATAGGAGTGGTGAGAGAAATAGGTATTATGACCGTGCGACCGAGACTGGCTGAAATGTGTGCACCTAATGGGAAACAGACACTTCTGTGGTACACGTCAATAGGCTTAATTTAAAATCATAGTACAACAAATGTTTTCCTCTATCTGTGTAGTGTAAGTTAATAATTAGCTGCTAGTGTTATCTATAGCCAATAAGCTAGTGTTATCTATAGCCTGGCTGAGTGAATGAAACAAAAAATATCCCCCACTGCCATCTAAGGCTCCTGTAGATACACCATGTACCTACACACTCACACAGATCCAAATCAATAGCATGTTACATTGAAATTTTATCGTTTGAACACCGAGGGCCTGAGTCATTAAGGAGAAAACATAAAAAAAGGAGTAACTTTGCACCTGGGCAAAACCATGTTGCATTGGAGGGGGGCGGTAAATTTAAAATGTGGGGACAGAGTTATAGTTGGGGTAGGACATGTCCTAGATCAGCTTTAAATTTCAGTGTAAACAGACAGTTATCAAGTATCTGTGTGCTACATGAAAAAACAGCCAGTATTTAACTTATGTGCAAAATAATAAACTTATTTGCACCCCTTGCACTGTAACATGGTTTGTCCCGAAGAGCATTAATACCCCATTCATACTGCACCAAAATCCCGGGTTTTTCCCGGGTCTTGGTGCAGTATGAATGGTACAAGTCAAAAATCCCGGGTCTAAAACCCGGGTCTTCAACCCGGGATTTATCGAGGGGTAATTCCCGGGTCGGACCCGGGATGCCTGCACTATGAATGGTGCAACCCAGGTTTTTCAACCCGGGTTGCACAGAAAACAAGATGATTGGCTGTCTGCCTGTCTCTGGAGGATTTAAAGCAGGAGAATACAAAGAATGTATATGAAAAGAAGGGCAGTTTACAGAAATTTTATTAATGGTTATTACATACATAAATATACCATTGGGTATACATGATTGGAGATATATAGAGAAGGCATACCATCACTATTGTACTTTTATTTATATATATATATATATATATATATATATATATATATATATATATATATATATATATATATATATATATATATATATATAAATCATGCTAATAGATAGAGTATATTTCCCTTTAAAGGTTACTTGTCCTGATTAAAGTGCAGTGCTGTGTATTTATTTGGGTGTCTGATGTAGCTGATATCCCACATTACAGAGGTACAAAGTCTGGGAAATACTAGTTGTGTGAAAGGAAGCAAAGTTCAGGTTTTTCTGCCAGGATTTAAACACTGGAGCAGCATCCAGTCTTCATTTTTCAGCCAATGAAAACTGCTCTGGTGATGACTCCCACAAATTGCCAGGGCAGACTTGTGCAGTATGAATGGGGTCAACCCGGGAAATTCCCGGGTCCGAGGTGCAGTATGAATGGTGTTTCTGAGCTGGGACGCTTCGAGCCCCTGCAAAAACCCGGCTTGAAAAACCCAGGATATTGCCGGGGCTGCAGTATGAAAGTGGCATTACTTTTTTTTGGCCTTACTTTCCTTAGTGACTCAGGCCCCGAGTGTGCAACACTATCCTATTTTGTACAGCATAACATATTTTCTCAATATTGTGTCTCTTTAAATTAAGTGCAAGGATCATTACATACCTGGTCCCATATAAGTATTACATGAGAATTGATTATTTAACTTTTTTTTGTTTTGGGCCTGGAAAGTACTTAAGTATGTATGCTGCAGAAAATGTAAATTATATATTAGTCACACACAGTACAGATGAACTAACAAGCAAAAGACAGACCTATAGCCATATACAACAAGCATTGGGAAATGGAGTGTCTCTCCAAGCCACCCTCCCCCGTCTAGCTGCAACACACACACAGTGCGCGGAGGATAAAGGGGACACGAGAGCCCCCAAACAGTAGATATATAAAGTATGTGGCAGACTGTGTGATAAATGCTGTACTACCGGGAATCCATCACTCACACGGATATTCCGCTTACGTTCAGTGCGTTACACAAGTCCCTTTGCAAGTGAAACCTTCAGACAAACATCAAACCTCGTTGAACAAGTGAAATCTGAGCCCAGAAACCATTGTTTAAAATACTTTAATTCACAGAAATAGATCGGATTCTACTATACAATCAGGAAATGTGCAGGTTGTAAATGCCATATTGGCCGTTTTATCTTCATCTCTACTTCTTTTTATGGAAAAACTTAGGAAGGAACTGGAGAAGGAGGAGCATGGACTAAAATATATTTATATATTTATATATACACAAGTGAAAATTCTACCAACCACTTCACTAAAAGGATTTTTCCTACAATAAATTAGAAATGCTCTCGGGACGAGAACAGGTTCCCCCCATACACTACAGAACAATGACGCAAGATCGGTGTATTGGACACAGGTAGAAATTTGTTATACAGAGGGAATCCCCAGAAACGTAGAGCCCTTCCACACGTTCAGAAACACATATTTAGCCTAAATTGCAGTGCTATCAATACGCGTGTGAATAGGTTTATACGCATATTGAAAGACATTTTTTATTGTTCGGCAGGGTAAGTGCTGAAATCCTACTTTTACAAGGACGAGAGTTTCAAAGTCTACGTTCTTACTTTGCATTGTCAGACGTGGGAATGTTTACCTGTTACAGCTAATGCGTATCATTTACAATGTAAAAACACATGTTTATACACGTGTGAAAGGGTTCTTAGAAGGCTTAGAGTTTTATTTACATACAGCAAAATCCAGTACATGTCGGACATACAGAGACAGGCCACAATGTGTGCAATATCTATGGAATAATTCACACCCTGCTGTAAGTGATATGGACATCACAAGTCACAGTTCTGTGACCATATAAAAGAATACAGGTTACAGCAATCCAACTTCTCATCTCCTGTAGGGGCTGCTGACATCAGAACCAATTCTAAGCGATGATATCAGAACTCACTGTTTTATAGTCATTTTATTGATAAATACATATATTAATATCACTTGTGTGTTCTACAGAACCTCTCTCACAGACCTCTGCACATACAGAGGCTATGCAGACGTCGGAGGGCATACACACACACACTCACACTCACGGATACATATGTAAGTACTTTCTTTTTCTCAACAAAATAAATTGTAAAGGAAAATTCGGGTCCAGACAGGATTCATCAGACATGCGGAGCGGAGGAGCAGAGGCCAACAGTAACACTCATCACAGATGGCGAAATCTACATGTCGTATTTTGTAGCAATTTTGCAATGTTGACAGACAAGTGTCTCTGTATGTACCAATTAGCTAAAAAAAAATACAAAACACCTTTTTTTTAATGCAGACAATGGGTGTAAAATCGATGTATTTTTTTTTTTGTTAAATACTCTGGGAAATGAAGGTTTACCTCTCACCTCTATAGATGCATATATAGCGATATGACTTGCTGCTAAATATATTTGTTTTACAGTCTCATGCTACATTGGTAGGATGCAGGGCAACCACATTTCAGGATTCATATTTAAATGTGTCGCCATACAAATATTTTAGAAGCCACGACTTCCAGATATTCTGTTCGTAACAATTAAAAAAGTGTGATCTATTATTTAGGTAAACTATATACAATGTATACTATGCTCACGTTAGAGATCCAATTTGCATAGCAAGCTTTAGTAAACACGAATAATCGGATTATTGAGAATAAAACCTCACATTGCCTTACATCGTTTTAACAAGACCTACATCACGATTACCATACAGCCGTGGAACTGCAACACCTGTCTTTATATTCACTGAATTTTCTGCGTGGCCGTTCCTAGGACGAAATATCATTTACTAGACATTATTTCTTTTTTACCCTATTAATGTTATGCAACTATACCCTGAACAGGTTGTTAGTAGTGATAAAATGCTTACGACACATTTGCTTTTTCCTTCATACAACGTGAGAGAGCAGGATAATAATGCAAAGGGACATGGGACATAACTGAGGACATTTGTCTGTTAACATTGCAGACGCCTTTCATTTTCTCTGTTTAAAAAGATTTAATATGTGCTACAGGACAGTGGTCACACAGTTCCAAACCTTGATGTTGCCAAGCAGAGTCATCACTGAAACGGCTAAAAGTATTTAGCAGAAAGCCTTCCTATATTCTATTTCCTAAGAAGTATATAAAGTACAGCAAGACCACTAGCATCGCTGTCAGCACTGTCAAAGCACACTATACTATTAGGCGTACACCAGACTATTCTCTTTATGCACTTGAGCCAATTATACAAATATCTCAGGATAGCAAAAGGCGTTACATCTGCGAGGAATTTTTTTTTTTTTTGCTAAAATCCCAAGTCTACGATTGACGAACGACCCTGGAAATGCTGATAAGAGGTTGTCACATAAATACACATCAGCAAGCTATTGAGATCAGTCGATGAGGAAGGAGTCTTTAAGACGGATTTTAAGGTACAAGAAACACGAAGCTTTAATATCTCCACAGCTTAAGCACATTGGGACTTCCTCTGCCTCCCAACCTGTCGCTCGGTCTTCTATCCCGCACAGTCCATCCACAACGCAGTTCTTTCTATCCCATAAGACAGAAGCAGTTTGTACAAGACATAAAAGGATATGTATTAAGAGTCAGCCAGAGGCTCCTTAGCAGATCCACACTATACTGATGTGCACAGAAGGTTGAAATAAAAAATAAAGATGTACATATATCTACCTATCTATCTATATATTTATATAAATATGTAGGGTTACTCCTCTGTTGGGGGAAAAGGGGGATATTTGCTAGCATGTGTGCAGTTTTACAAGTCTATGAGCTGATCCACCAGTAGAAGAGACCTGGTCATGTTTGGTAGGCTGGACTCAGAGTTCCCACTGCTGTTATTAGCGTGAGGACCTGGAAAGTGGGGGAGAGAGAGTGGTTCAGTATGTTGTCGAAAACAAGAGACAGCTAGAGCAGAAGGTGCAGGAGTGCAGGAAGGAAAGGGCAGACAGAGCAGCATCACATAAATGTTAGCCATTATATTGCAATTCAGTTCAGCGCTATGCAGAGCAGTCTATTCTGGCACACAGATTATTAAGGCATCATCAATTCATGATAAAATACATGTTCGGTTTTTATTTTTACAAATTTTGACACCTTTACCTGTACATACAGTTTAAGGCACGTCACTTCTAAAACTAGTATTTCCATGGCTTTGCAATGAGGCCATAATGAACATTTTTAAACTGAATGGTAGTGTTTAATTATAGAAAATTCTACACTCAGTGCCCACTGTATTAGGTACAACTTACTAGTACTGGGTAGGACTCCCCCCTTTGCACCCAGAATAGCTTGAATTCATCATGGCATTCTGGTTCATAGTGACATGCTGGCATCACACATTTGCTATAGATTTGTTGGCTCCAAATTCATGCTGCAACTCTCCTGTTCCACCATATCCCAAAGGTGCTCTATTGGACAGAGATCTGGTGACTGTGGAGGCCATTGGAGAACACTGAACTCATTGTCATGTTTGTGGAAGCAGCTTGAGAGGATGTGTGCTTTGGGGGATATGGCAGTTTATCCTGCTGGAAGTAGCCACTAGAAGATGTGTAGACTGTGGCCTAATGTATGCCCATACCTTTACACCACCACCAGCCTGCACCGATGACACAATACAGGATGGAATCATGAATTCATGTTGTTTACGCCGAGTTCTAACCCTACCATCTGCATGTCACAGCAGAGATTCATCAGACAAGGAGACGTTTTTCCAGTTTTCAACTGGTCAGTTTTGGTGAGCCTGTGACTACTGTAGTCTCAGTTTCCCGTTCATCGTTGACTTGAGATGAACCCATTGTGGTTGTCTGCTGCTGTAGCCCATCCACTTCAAGGTTCAACGTGCTGTGCATTCATAGATGGTCTTCTACTTACCACTGTTGTATCACCTGCTACTACTACAGTTACTGTCAACTTCTTGTTAGCTTGAACCAGTCTGGTCTTTCTCCTCTAACTTCTATCATTAAACAGGCATTTTTGCCCACAGAACTGACACTCACTGGTTGTTTGTTTTGCACACCAGTCTCTGTAAACTCTACAGACGATTGTGTGTTAAAATCCCAGGAGATCAGACATTTATAAAATACTCCGGCACCAACAATGATTCCATGGTCACTTAGATCCCATTTCTTCCCCATTCTGGTGTTTGGTCTGAACAGCAACTGAACCTCTTGACCGTGTCTGCAAGCTATTATGCACCGAGTTGCTGCAACATGATTGGTTGATTAGATATTTGCATTGTTGAGCAGGTGTACCTAAATAAAGCAGGCCTGACAAACCTGGGCTCTTCGTGTGTTGTAAAGCAACAAGCCCTAGCATCTTTTGCCAGTAGGTAGCCCGGCAACAGCTGGCAGTGCATGCTGGGACTTGTAATTTCACAACAACTGGAGAGCCACAGGGTACACAGGCCTGTAATAAAGTGTGCACTGAGTGTATGTTGCAGGACTTTTCCTGCTTTGTTTTGAACTGAATACATCACCTACAAAGTGGAGGCAGTCAGTGATGGTTCAGTCCACAACATGGCTGCCTTCACTATGTGCAGACATTGGGTCTAGTTTACACAATCTGGGGGCAATGTAATTGGGTGCCAAACCTCACACAGCCTGTAGGCTGTATAGTGCTCTTCATTATCTAAAAATATTTTTTTCATTAAAACCAAAATGAGTAGTTGATTAAATATGAAATGCCATTGTGTAACATTCACAAATATCTAGATAATCAACGCCAAACTCTAACAATATTTAAGATGTTTGAACACAAATTTAATCTCGTTAGCTAGGTGTTTGCACTAGTGCTCTCTCTAAATTTGATATGCACTGAATAATTGTTTCAACCGCAAATCAAAAGACTTCTACACCTTAAAGTGTATCCAACATCTGTACACAGTGGAGATACACATTTTGTAGGATATACATGTAAATCACGGCAGCATATTACTTCACTAGAGGCCAGTAACATCAATGAGCTACTCTGTGCCTCAGTATGGTTCTCAGTCAATAGACTGTATTATTATGAATATCAGCCCTCAAAATGGCTTCCTCCAATGTGTGTAAACTATGCTTTTTGTGTTTTATACTTGTGGATGTTACCAGTAGCCGTTTTATAGAAATCAACTTGCATTTTTGCTATTAAAAAGCTCAAAACAATCTGTGTGGAGAAAAGATAGCCGATTTGACACACAAAGCCGTACAATTGATTTCAGATGTTAAGGCGGCATTTAACCCCTTAAATGCCAGGGGGAAAGCCATCTGCGGTACTTGATTTGAAGCGAGCTAGACCATTAAGATCTTCATTGACCCCACTGATTATGTCCCTTCACTGTCTTACCTTGGGAATTTTTGGATACCAGTACCGGAATAGGATCAAATTCATCATCCGCCCTTTTTTCTGTATCATCCGGGATATCAAAGCCCGTTAGGAGGTTAGTATCGTCTGCAGCGTGCGGAGGAGAAAGAGAAGCGGGAAGCTCAGACAGCGAAGAGAGAAGGCTGTTAGCATTTTCACACACGAGCCAAGCAAGGGAGAGATGTCGGGGAACACTCAGGTTGTATGCAAAATAAACATTGGGGAATGACTAGGAGGGGGCGAGCGGAGGAGTGGAACCTCCCATAACCAGCTACTGTCTGATTAGCTCAGGTGTTTTAATAATTTATATACTAACACAACAATTTGAAAAATGCGACAAGGCCTCCTGACAATGTTAATGTGTCTATCTGCAGATGACTTTGTGATGGCGACAGCTCATTACAAAAATACATACACACATATTCCTCAGTGGTCCTTACTAAACAATACTTATACAATAACTCCTCTTTTAGGTCTCATACAAAGAATATAAACCAATGACTGTCTGTATGGCTGCAACAAATGCCCAGTGGAAGATTTACCATTAAGTCTAAATGACAAGATAATCTACCAGTTCCTCAGAAAGTTATTAGACAACAACACTAATAAGGTATTTGCTAGTTGATCTTCTGTTGTCAGATGATTGGTCTGATTTGCTGTGGGACAAGGAGAGCACTATCTACATCCCTGTAGCTAATTGTCACAAATATCTGTGGGTGCTATAAAACTAAAACTAATTTTATAGAAAAAAACAAAGAACAAAAAATAAAAAAATTCTAAACCACATATGTATAAATCAAATACATATATAAAAAGTGACACAGAATTGCATATAACCACATAATAACTTTATGGTCGCTAATACAAAAATAGAAAATGTAAGCTCACTTAAAAAAAAAAAAAAAGAAAAGAAAGAGATAAATTTAAATACTATAAAGTAATATAATCATATGAATATAGTTTATGTATTTAATATAAAATTGTATAGCCAGTAAAGTTATTGGAAAAAGTCTAACCTACAAAGACAGAGAGTAGCCTGGTATACGGTATATTGAAATGCTTACAAGAAGTACCGTACTGAATTCTTCCAGTAATACACAAAGAAAAACAACTAAACAACAATATGACAATACAAAATACGGCAGTGTAAAATGTGGGGTGTGTGCGTGTTTTGAGAGTATTTTAAATGTGGGGGACGGACTGTATTTTAAAGTAAACATTTAAGGATATAGACTGTGTAATATGGCACACCTCACACTATCATTTACCCTTTATTTTCTTTAACTAGAAAAATTAGTAATTAAAGTAGCACCAAGAAAACTGGCGTACACATACACCAATATAAAAGTAACCTTAGGCCAGTGATGGCTAACCTGTGACACTCCAGGTGTTGTGAAACTACAAGTCCCAGCATGCTCTGCCAGCTAACAGCTAGCTATCTACTGGTAAAGCATGCTGGGGCTTGTAGTTTCACAGCACCTGGAGTGTCACAGGTTAGCCATCACTGCCTTAGCCCCTTCAAGACAGGAGTTGGTTTTCCTCTCTATGACCAGGATCACTTTCATGACTTTGCTTTATATCAGTTTAGCTGGGAATGACTATTTTATTACTTATTATTTTATTTCGCATGATCAGTCAGATATATAAGGAACATTAACAGTAAAACTGTGTCAGGGACAGAGAAGAACATAAGTAATACAGTGATGAGACACAGGAAACATTGACAAAGGACTAATTTTTAGAGATTGACAAGCAATATTCACAAAATAGACAACAGAGATAAGAACGAGTGGGGGGGGGGGGGGGGAGACACACAGTAGTATGATGTGTATAAGGGGAGCACAGACAGTACAGGGATAGCCAAGTATACTGAGGGTGGGGTAAGTTTGGGTAGGCCGCACACAGGGTGTTACGGAAGTGTGGTGGGCAATAACGGGAAATTATTACGACTAGATCCAATGCAAATCTGCATCTGTTGGTTACTACAAAAGCAATTACCATTATATCTATGTCAGCATGGCTCTAATAATAATGCCTTGCACAGGAGGGCCAATTCAGCATTCCAAACAAAGTCTCCAGGCTTGCCAACCGGGAGGAAATCCCTACAGGCCTCACATGGTGACATCAATGAGATTTCCTGTGACAATGTGATAGCACTCTAGAGTTAGTGCAATATACAAACAGCATTCAGTTTTGAAAGCTGTATGTAAAGATTGTGGACATAGGTCAGAAATAAACAGCTACTGGCCCCATCGCTGTACCTGACAGTTGTCACAGACAGCCGCAGTCAGGGCATGGGACTTCTAATCAATCCTGATGTAATATGTTCCCTTTCCTAAGGCTAGGTAAACACTGAAGCGTTTTCGTCCAATAATTAGGCAAATCAGCCGACATACGACCGTTTGGTCATAAGTCAGGTTGGTGTTTATAGTGACACGATGGTCTGTAGTCGTGCCAAAGTGCCGATTGTCGGCTCATTTGGTTGGTCGTACTGTTCAAGATTTTTACAACCAATCCACCTAACGATCATGTAGTGTGTATAATTTTCCGATCGATCCACGACCAAGTTTCGATAAATCCTCAAGCTGCGACTCCTTTAGGGGCGTGTGTATGTTAATTTCTGATGCCTGTACCAGTCCCATGTGGTGTGGTGTCCACATGTATGTTTTTGGAGTGTGGGAGGAAACCCACGCAAACAGGGGGAAAACATACAAACTCCACACAGATAAAGCCATGGTTGGGAATTGAACTCATGACCACAGTGCCGTGAGGCAGAAGTACTAACCACTGAGCCACCGTGTCATAATTACAAACCTTTGTCAGTGTAGTCTTATAACAAACAAAGGTTTATTTATATGTGGATTATGTCTGCCTTTTTAATTATAGTTATGTGTCACTTGATTTTACACTCGATACACATTAATAAAAAGGTTAAATATGTGTATTACATTTGTCCTCCTGCATAATTAAATACATTTTTGTATATAACACACGTTTGTGTGTTTCCTATAGATGTGTATTTTATATATGCCTGGTTGCATATTAGTACACCTGTGCAAATTGTTCTGCATCTTGCATCTGTGTTCTGTAAAACCCTTTACATGTACATTTAGGATGTTTTATATTCGAACCTTTATTTACTTGTTAAAGCATATATTTGTAAAATACATAGAATATGTATTTCACACATTGTACATCCAACACATTTATTGCAGTTGAGAACTAATGTACAATGTACACGCGCTAGCGAATGTATGAAGAAAACGTGTTGCCTTTGCTTTTTTATGAGGTTTGGGGTGGTTGCTACTGAACATGCTCTGCCGCTTATTAAAATTTCTTGGGGACATCGTTACATAGTCGCTTCAGTGTGTACAAATTTCTAATCTTTGCTCACGACAATATGGCGGTGATAAGTCGCTGTCCGGACAGTCAGTGTTTCATTAATTGTCTAAAGCGTAACTAGTGTGTACACATTAATCGTCTGAGCGATCGGACCTTCGGTCGAAGGGAAAGGGTAACACGTTGGTCAGAAAATTCTTTAGTGTGTACCTAGCCTAAAGGCTAGTAGAGGACTGATGTTGACTTTCACATATGTTCTACTATTCGTAGTAAAAACGCCCACAAGTCGGATGTATGAACTAAGTTTCATGTAGAGCATACTGCTCTATTAAACATCTAGGGGTAAATGTATTAACGAACAATTTATTTAAACTCGCCACTATTCAGCGAGTTTGCAGTGAAAATTTAAAGCGGCAATGGCTTTAAAGGCAAAACAATGCCTTTAAAATCCATTGGCACTTTAAATTTTCACTGCAAACTCGCCGAATAGAGACAAGTAGAAAAAAATTTGTCAACTAATACATTTACCCCCTAGATGTTAATTACAGAATTCTTATGCACCAATTGACTACACTTTATTATCTAGCTCTGCCCACTTCCACACAAACACCCAAAGGAAGAAAAATAAAAACTAAACTCGATCACACACCGCTCAATATTCCTAGTCCATTAAAAACTCGCTCCATGTAACGGTGATCTATTTGTTAAAGCGATAAATGGGTAATGCACATTGATATATCAGGTTTACATGGAAGCCTGTGTTGGCTGAGAGAAGCCATAACTCACTCTCTCTGCTGTGTAAACCGGGAGCACAGTTCTATGTAAATGGAAATAGTCAGTGTTTATAATGGGAGATGTAGACAGGTACAAAAGGTTATTTACAGAAATAAATTCTGAAAAACTGGCATGTTTTGCCTTTTATACAGAGCTCCTCTGTGAAGTTCACACTTCATGGTTGAATATTTAAATATGTTCAGATTTTATTTCAGCTAACTAATGTGAATGGTGGACAATGACCCAAAAGTATCCATGTTTGGTATATACCACACCATCACAATGTTATATTCTTCCTTTCTTTCATCCAATCATCCTGGCAGGTATATATCATGAAGCACCAGCAGTTTGTATGCCCTATTTGTTACAGGTGAACGGCCATAAAACTTACCCTTTACCGATTCACAGCATTAGCAATCACCTGTTGTCTACATACATTGCAGACAGTCATATTGTCAGCTAAACCATTATTTATGATGATGCAAACATATTGCTTCCGTGGTGTTACTGAGGCGTGACATAGCTAATCAGATCAATAAGTCATTTCTGCCAAAAACATATACCATACCTAAATAGTTTCCTAAAAATAAAAAATAAATAAAAAAAAGACAATAACTGGCTTACATCCCTACATGTAAGTATCCAACTACCTCTAGAAAATAAAAATAAAAAAAAATATATATTTCAGAACCAAAATTACGTTCTCTGACGACTGAGTTTAATAAACAGCTATTGACTGAAAAAGATGATTGAATAAGTGCGGAAATATCGCCAATGTGATCACTGAATGTTATTGGGAATTACTTTTCCATACAACTGAGAGTTACTTTTAGGAGTGATGTAAAACTACCACCTCAGTACAAATAGACAGACAACAGATGAGCTCTGACTTTTGGGCTCTGAAGTTCTTACCACCCCACTGCAAGAAATGTAATAATGTATAAGGCCACCCAAATCTCTCACATTAACATTTACAGGAGACCTTCCTCCCATTCTAAACTTAATATAGATTTATGCAAATAAATCATGGAGTCATGATTGTTTAATATTTTATATATTATGTTTAGTTATAAATATTCAGCAGCAGATATAGTCCCTTTTAGTTTTGTGAACTGTGTGTTCGTAAAGCGTTTCTAAGAATAGATTTCTTTAAACTAATAAGAGGAAAGGCGTGTATAACAATGCTGATCACTAGAGGGAATGGTTAGTTTGACTGACAGCTGACCAACCAATGAAGAGGAAGAAGAGTCTTTATAAAGTATAGTCAATATCATCATTCCTATAGGAAGCGAAGTGGGCAGCGATCACATAACGGGAGGATTTCTGCGCTTATTGAAACATCTTTTTCGAGCGATAGCTACTTAATTGTGACTGCCTTTTGTCATTGATTTTAATCACATGGGAAAGGAGATCGATCAAATGACTTTTAAGAACATTTCATATCGACTGGTATATGGATGGTTTAAACACATTTGTGGACAGTGAGATTTAGTGAGCAGCTGCAAGTTTAAATGACTAATGTATCACTACTCTTAATGAATTCATGCTTTTTTTTTAAATCATTTATTCTACTTTTTACATTGTGATTTAATATTATGGCAGTTTTTATTTTAACAACATTTTTGGGACTGAATTATGTTAATATGTACAGTGCTATCTATGAGATACTATTAGACTTAATTTATAGACATTTCCTTTTATTAATATAGATTTAAGCTGCTGCTTGCAGATTAAATTAAATATTCATTAGAACTAAATTTTCTTAAGGGCCCATTATTTGGATGATTTCTTTATCGAAATATCTGGATTCACTATATTTTTTTCAAGTATTCGATACTTCATGGCTAATACAAGACCAATGTTCACATGTTTTAGGGAACAGAACTCACATGAGTATTGGTTCAGCATACAATATGAGCACTGATCCTGTGTTGGTCTTTTCAGAACTATTTAATGTAAATGGTAACCATCACTGATTTAGCATTTATAAACTCATGGATCACTAAACAGGTCAAACCAAGCTTTACGGACACACCCAGGACCGACAGATGAATGGTTGGAGGTGAAATGAAACAAATACAGTGTGACATCAGAGAGGTGCAGCTACCTTTTGCTTTACCTGAAGATGTTGGAGCAGAGAGAGTTACGGGTGCAAACTCGTCAAGGAGGTCAGCCGCGGGGTTAGACAGAATAGAGTAGTCAAGGAGAGAATCCTCCCCGGTAAGGGAGTCTGAAGATCCCAGTGTGCAGCATTAAAAAGACGGCAAAGTGTTAGTATGGAGCATGCATCAGTCTTGTATTCACACCTCTATAGGGCTCCACCTGAGGTGTGCCGCAATAAAGGACTATGGAGATTCCAAGGTCAGCAATTCCCCTGTTGCCCGTTGTAAACAACAATTGACAGAAAATTCAGCAGGACTGTTCCCATTTTCCAGGCCAGATAAATAATCCGTAGACCATCCCGCAGATATGCAATTATAGTAGCACTCCAAGAGCAGGCAAATAACTGCTAATGCAAACGTGTAGCCAAGCTAGTGAGAGGTCCTGCTGACACTTCTAGCAGTGGTAGTCGTACACTACAAGTCTACTGTATTACACTGAAGCCCAATCTGTCTAAATAACTCTTGGTATAAAACGGTCACCTTCTATAGACATAGTATGGGTAACATTTTGGAAAATGCAAGTCGATGTAATTCAAATATCACAACACCACAGTTACAGGAAAATTGCCAGAGCAGCACAATATTCACTTAGAAATTCAATAAGATACAGAAATAAAATATTAGTGTTACATTTCCTTTAAATGAGACACTGAAATGACTTATGTTTGGAAACTAATATTTGTAGGATTATTTGAGTTCAGTAAAACACGATTTTTCTTGTGTCTGACAGATGCTTTGTTCAAGTTGTTAAAAAGCCAAATGAAAACCACAATATTCCGGCACCAGTGTGACAGGATAATCACATCACTGCACTGTACCGAAGGGAAACCCTGTCCCATCCTCTACCTGACACTTAGGGCTAGATTTACTAGACTGCGGAAAAAGTGGAGATGTTGCCTATAGCAACCAATCAGATTCTAGCTGTCATTTGCTTAGTACATTATACAAAATGACAGCTAGAATCTGATTGGTTGCTATAGGCAACATCTCCACTTTTTTCAAACCTGCAGTTTAGTAAATATACCCCTTAGTCTGTGGCTTCCGAACTTGCTTCCATTCCCCCCTCCTCTTAGGACACTGCCCTCATCTACATAATAACACATGTGGACAGTTCACTGGCTCCCACAAGATCAACACAATCATATTCTGAAATCCCCTGTGCTGCTGTGTATTGTGCAATGACCAGCCCGGGTACATGTTGCCTTTCCTTCTCCCACTACAAAACTGAGGTCATCTCAACATGCAGTACATGATCAATGATACTAGAAACGTTCTCAGACCTTGGTCAAAAGGCACTTTGAATTCAGGTGCCGAGAGAGGATTAACCACTTGGCCATCTAATAAATCAGGGTGCTCTTGCTGACCCCGGTTGCCCCTTATCTACTAGAAATAGACTCAGAGATTATCCCCTCCTCTGGCAGTCGTTACCAATGAGTAAGTAGTTGGCTGGCATATCCACCAACAAAGATGGATCTTCTCCACGGTCTCCGTTTATGGGCTGTAAAGGTACACTTTGATGATGGCTAACATCAACCAAGTGACCTCTTTACAGGTCCACCTCCAATGGACACTATCCTGTACACTGTAGTGAGTACACCAGACAATTCATATTTAAAAACATTAAACAATATCCCAGTTGTTGAGAATACAGATTTTTGTACAAAAATGCCCACCACCAACCTGTGCGATTTGACGCAATGGAGTCTGCCTGTGACACTAGACGCTGGGGCGCAGGAGGCTCCAGCCCAGGGATGAGGCTCTCCACCACAGGCTCTGCTTTCCCTTGTGTGGTGAAGATAGATGGAAGCGAAGGCCACCAAGGAGCACAGGAGGACATGGGAGCAGTAGACAGGACAGAATGGAGGAAAACAGAAATGAAAGACATAAGAAAAGTCCAAAAGCAGTAGAGGACCAGTGTCAATAGCCATGATATTAACACTAGGTGCAATCAGCAGTTAACACCTTACATTATCACCTAACAAGGTTTGCACCATATACCAGGTCAGCAGCTGTGAATTAGAAACTCCAGCTTCATGGCTGTACATCTTAGGCTAACTGTGGCTCTTCAGCTGACATGGAACAATACCCAGCAGCTGAGACTTGTACCTGCACAACAGCTAGAAAGCCACAGATCGTCTACTGTATAATATACCTCAAAGTGAATTTAATAAGTAGCAATACTATACTGTTCTCAATACTTATATATTAGAATACTAAAATCGTGTCCACAGATCATTGTAATCCAAGAATTGAATCCATCTATACTAAGCTGTGACCTGCCACACACACACATTATATATATGTATATGTATATGTATATATATATATATATATATATATATATATATATATATATATATATAACAGTTAAAGTAAATTAAACATGCTATTATTCTAATTACATTTTGTTAACAGATGGGTTGGGAAAATAGAATATAAAAATATTTTGTGGGAAGAACAACTTTTCTGCATACGTCTATTTCTAAACTAAACTAAAACGGTCTATGGAAGAAGAAAAAAAACATAGCAAAACAAAACAACAACAAAAAAACCACACACACTAAATTGAGTGATATATAAACTCAAGGTTTAGGTCTGGACCAATGAACCGGTCTGCTACTTATTTGCTGTAGTGAATGAGCTTTACTGTAAATATTAAACATCTATATGAGGGTTCAGTTAATAACACGTGTACAACGCACTGTACACCTGAAATTAATCCTTACAGCTGGTGGATTATAGTTTATTACAGGATCAATTAGTTTGGTAATGTCTACAAAATATTTTAGAATTATATTCCAAATAACGAACATGTTCATGACTGAAATTATTTGGCAGAAATGATCCTTCTCTTCAAAGATCAACTTCTTTTTTTCTTTTATAAGTATCTACATAAAATCCCTTAATTAAAAGAACATTGGATGCAACTCGTACAGCATTATGCATGTAGTCAATGTATTATGTGAGCATGTAGTTAGGGGTAGGTTATTCCTTGTAATATATGAACTGTTACAACAAAATATTGATGATGTCACTGCTCTCCAATTATAGTTTCCAGTGTCTTTAGTCTCTGATTATCAAACTAAGCAAGTCTACCGGTTGCTTACACAAAGTAGAGGCAGCCATTTTGTAGGTGGAGACAACATTCATGAGAGGGGAGACTATGACATCACTGAATAGGATGAACTCTTATGGAAATTGTTGCAGGCCACAAAAAGGTTGTCTCTGTTGTATGTAGTCAATGGGTAAACTGTACGGTCATTCATACAGCGTATAGCATTCAGTCCCATCTCTCAGTGTTTACCATTCACAGTTGTGGAGGTGCTCCCAAAGGGGTCTACCAGCTGTACAAGGTGAGGAAGCAGAAGCTGGGGTTCCGGCGATTTGAGACCCTCAATCAATTTCTCTGGGTCAAGCAGGAGGAAAAAGATAACAGGAAGGTGGGAAGATAAAAAAAAAAAGAAAAGAAAAAAAGAACATTTCATGAGGGGCAAGGAGACAGCATGCATGTGACAGGCAGGAACACTGCTGTGGATGGCAGGTGAAGAGTCTGGCTCACTTAGGGGCAGTAGAACCATACACCCAGGGAATTGGAACTCCCTACACAGTATTACATTCCTTGCCCTATGATGTCCGGCGGCTCGTCACAGGGAATAGTATTCCCCTACTGACTAATAGCTTGGTACAGCCGTTTGCAGAGAACCACTGGGTGAACTGGTTGAGGTAGGTGTAATGATGCTCAAATGACTGTATTCTCAGCTTTCTGACATGTAATGAATATGTAATGAAGTGGGGAGTTAATAATATTACTTTTTAACAGAGCTGCAGTGGCATTGTTCATCTCCGAAATGTAAAAAGCAACCAGATATCCAAATTTAGAAGACATTAGTCAAACTAATAATAACCAATATCTGTCACGTTGGTCTAGGTTAATAACAGTACAGTATAAATGGCTCTTATTGTAAGATCTGTTTGCGCTGACTTCATGGTGATGTGAAAGCAATGCCCAAAAATGTAATGAAAACTCATCACATTGATTTCCGTCTGAATAAATTGATTACATAAATGCTCTTCCCAGCAGTACACAAGTAATGTCTAATGTGGTTGTTCTCTTTGAACAACCTCTTCTTAATTAAACCTTCAAGCTACGTAGGCCAATTAAACCCAAGCAGAAGTTTTACTGGCAACTCACTTCGTAAACACTCCAGGATAAATAAATAAATAAATATATATATATAATAAACCAAAAACTAAAAGAAAACCTGGCGCTACAATTGCCTTCACACGTTGAAAGTGAGCAACCGCCTGCAGCTGTAAGAGGATGGTGCTCACATCCCCAGGGAATAAATAATAAACATAAGGATATACAGCGCTGGGAGGAGCTTCACTTAAGTGTATATCAATTGGTATATTCTCAATCAATGAATGAAACAGATACATCCAAAGTTAAAAGTAAAAAATATACAATTTAATAACAAAAAAATAATCAAACGAATCCCAAATCACATAGGTACTACTATGAATCGTGCAATGTACCAGAGATGGAAAACAACATTATAAATAGAATTCCTTTAAATGCATGTAAGATTTCTGAGCAATAACCTCCGTTCTCTATCAGCTGTTACACGTCTCACTGCTCAGTCAGTAGTTTAACTCCATTTGGGACATATACTGGATTGGACATCTAAGCTCTACACACCATTGTCAAGTAATACTGCAGTATTATCCATTTTCTATTTAGAATGTTGTTTTCCATCTCTCGTACATTGCACGATTCATAGTAGTATCTATGTGATTTGGTGTTTTATTTATTTTTTTATTTTTTTTGTTATTAAATTGTATATTTTTTACTTTTAGCCTTGGATGTATCTGTTTCATTCATTGATTGAGAATATACCAATTGATATACACTTTAGTGAAGCTCCTCCCAGCGCTGTATATATATATATTATAGGCTAGGATTCCTTTAAATGCATTACAAATCATCCTGTAATGTGACATGCTCTCATGCTAGACAGTACAGCTATGGGATCCATAATCCAAAATGCTAGGAATTCACGGCGCAAAATAACAGCCAGTCACCATCCTAAGGGCCAGCCAATGGCTAGTGTAAGGAATCTAAAGCTGGTTTAGTGACATTACCCGCAATGTACACACACACAAATATAATAATGTACTAGACTACAATATAAACCTGTCTGACATAACTAGGATGCCACCTAAAAAAAAAACAAAAACAAAAAAACAAAAAAAAGCACAAACCCAGGAATTTAAGATTTTCTGGATTTGGGATTTTTCCGTAATCCGGAACACTATGCCTAAAATCCTTGAAAAAAAAAAAAAATATGATTCTTTCCCCACACTGCCCCTGTTCTAAGGAAATTATTTAGCAGGGCTCCTCACAGTGACGGTAAGAGGAGACATTAGTGATTATATCTTTGTGAATGAAAGCCATTTCTGCAGCAGAAAAACTTATCCATAGCATAGCCGAAAATGGTAACAGTGTAAAGACAAAACACACAGAAATGGGAAATGGTTCAGTAAGGTATGAAACATATCCCCTGGGGCACCAGCCCTGTCCTCCTCACTGTGTTTTTACCTGGAGTGTCAGACAGAGGAAGAGGTAAGAAGGGGTCTGGCGTTTTGTGCAGTGGAGGGCTGGGATCCTGCCCCTGCACGTCTACAGGTTTATCCACAGCTGGGCACAAGAAAGAAGATAAACAGAGAAAAAAAACAAACAGGAGAGGAGAAAAAGGCAAGTGAGAAGACAGATGTAAAACTACAGACTCAAGATCCACCTTCACCATAAATTGTACAGGCAATGTGCAGAGTTCTAACTACTTGTGTCAGTGGGTCTTCTAAACTATCAGAAGTGACTGAATAATGTGCAATCAAGGTTCCATTTTTACTTCTGGAACTACAGTCCTATAATTATCATTTTCCAAAACAGTTATCTGGGAATGTCACAGAATCTATAGACCTTTCCAAACATGTTTAAATATTTTCCTAAATGAGACTAAGGGACATTTGCTTGCCAAGTTAGAGATTAATGTACCTGTAATGGGATAAATATATCCTTAAAACATGGATGTCCTAGCAGATTGAGAATTACAAATAGTAATCCTTTGCCAGCTGACCACTTATTTTATAAGGGATTAATAATCACCTGCTCCACTGGAAAACAGAGACGGTCCAAAGGCATCGGCCTGAGACACAGCAGGGGGTGCTGGGAAACCAGACAGCAGGTCCTCAGCTGAGCTGCTTAGTTGCTCTGAAGGTTTGCCTAATGGGAAGGTAGTAGCAGAGGAGACTGTAGGTGATAAGCCCTGTCCAGTCCTATCAGCCTAAGGTGTTATTTTCTTAATTTTATCATGGAACTAAAGATGAAAAACTAACATATTTCAAAAAACTCCCTGTAAAAAGCGACAGCGATAAGTGTGCAATCCAACCAGACTTATATTGAGTTCTGTACCATTATCCCTTGCAGACTGTAGGCAGCCATGGTTATGTCTTTCAAAGTAGGCGATTATTATTATTAATAGACATTAATATTACTGCTGGCATGTTACTTTTCATATACTGTATTATTTAGTAGCTATTACTGTTGTACATACTGATGAGCATTACTACTGCTGCTGTACATCCTATTTGTAACCTGTCCTCCGCCACCCTATCCCCCCCCCTCCCCGGGGATCCTGTCCTCCCGCCACCCTATCCCCCCCCCTCCTCGGGGATCCTGTCCTCCGCCACCCTGTCCCCCCCCTCCCCGGGGATCCTGTCCTCCGCCACCCTGTCCCCCCCCTCCCCGGGGATCCTGTCCTCCTCCACCCTATCCCCCCCCCCCCTCCCCGGGGATCCTGTCCTCCGCCACCCTCTTCTCTTGCCTCCCCTGGGATTTTGTTGCCTGTCACTCTTTCATCTGTCTTCAAAACTTAACATTTTATGAACATTTTATTTTTCTATGGTATATTTCATATACAATGAAAATCCCCAATTTTTTTTGCATGTGAAAGGTAAATGCCTAATCCCTGTCCACTCTCCCCCATCCCCCCAAAAAAACTGACTGAAGATCAGAGACATGAAATACACATGATCTAAAAACCCAACTGTAACATTATTAAAGAAACACATTCTTACTGTCTCCTAGCTTAGCAAAATCTTTATTGAGAAGTTCCTCTGCAGTGAGTTTAGAGAAATTATCATCATCAAATGGGTTCCAGCCAGAGGACTCTGGTGGATTGTGGACATTCTGCTGTGAAGTCCTTGGTGAGCCAGAGGGGGTTGTTGTAGCTGACCTTAGAGACGCAAAGACAATAAGGGTTCAAATTATTAAACCTATTAAACCGAGCCAGAGCTAAATAGATTTTAAAAAGAAATTCAAAACACTGGAGGCTCCATATGTTTTGTCAGTGTGTCACCTAATAGGCAGTCTACAGGGCAAAATATTTTCAGAAGTTACAACTAAACACAAAGGGTCTGATTCAGAGTGGAAGAGTAGAGTCACACACAAGTGTATGTGTATGTACGTCGTATTCAGAGTTGAAGATACGTCCAGGTCTGAGTGAGTAGCACATGTGTTCGCTTGACAATAGACACAGCCCTCAGACACTTGTCCAACAAAATGCAAACATGTACAAAAACCTTTTCTGTGTTGTGAGCACAATTACTATGAAGCATCATTTAAACTTGAATAACCTAGCGAATACAGCAGTAACAACTTACCAAATGCGTACAACACGCTCGGCAAATCCTAATCTATGGCCAAGCGACTACTAAAGTCTCAATAAGTGTCTGTGAATCTCTTGCAAACTTCTAATTAAAACCAATTTGCTAGTTCAGTGTTCGCCGTCATCATCATCATCTGCCACTTACACCTGACCCTGACCACTCGCAAATAAAGCCGTTTATTCAGCTGTATCTGCAACTACGCTCCAGTCTGAATCCGTACTCAATTGTTCAAACACAACTTTTCCATTCCGCAGTTGTGTATGTTCACATACTGAGCAGCGCAAGCAAACAGTTCCGCTACTCAAACAGGCGTACGTTTCACTCCGAATCAGGTCCCGAGTGTATAACATCAAGTGCATATGACTGATTGGGGCCAAAACGCTGCTGTATCGAAAGCCAGATAATCATTACTGGTACCTGAGACAAATCTATTTTATGTACACGCACTTTGATTTATTGAGGTTGGCCTCTGCTGCTGCTGCCTGGAGAAGTTGTGTAGATTTACTAGCAGGCACTCCAAAGACTGCGCTGTGTGTGACATCACTCAGGATCCTCCGGTGTCCTCCACGCTGGGTCTTAGGAGAGGAGGGGGGAGTGAGGGAGCCCAGCTTAGGACCTGCCGTGGGCTGCGCTTTCTGGGAGGCTCTAATTGGAGCTTGTATCTGTAACACATGGGAAATTGTTGTCAGCAGCCGAGAGGAACTTACACAGGAGAAAGTCCTATTTTCACCTTCCCTTCCCAACCTAAACTGTAAAGCAATGTTTGATTTAGTACTGACAAAATATTATTGCCAACATTTGACTTTAGAAAGTATTTATCAGGCAACTCCTTTTACCATTTCATCCCCTGCAATTTCTCAATCTTCAGGGTGAGGGATCAGAGTGAATAACTTTTCTCACTGTTTGGTTTAAAACGCAGACATTGGCAAGATGAGGCAAAAGAGGGGACGGGCGTGAAGTGTCTTGTGTACTCCCAGCCCAATAAAGATCAACAGGATGGAGTCAGATACACTCTGTTAGATAGGGTACCTAGAAAACTATTAGACCTAATATATGGATTATAACTGCAAAACACACTTGACCACTGGACTTCTCTTTTAAGGGTTTAACTAATATCCATAAGAATGCAGACTATCAATAAAGTGACCCAGCGATGTCACTGGCTGCATACTCACAGAGGTTGGCTCAGCCCACACAAGGGAAGCACAATGCATAAGGACCTATTGAAAACACACTTGGAACGTAGGTATTCCAGATAAATTCATCATATTGTGACTTCTGCAGTAGGAAGAAATATACAATGGGACAACCATTTAGAACGACCTATGCTGCCAGCAGTACTTACCCCCTGGTCCTGGGCAACAGGTAACTGCACAGTGGCCGGCAAGGCTTGTGGCTGGGTAGGTAAAGACGCTTGCAATGGGGCCACTACTTTTTGCTGCATTGCTGCCTGTTGAGCCAGGAGCTGCTGCTGCTGTAGGTAGTAGGCTTGGAGGATCTGCTGCTGCTGCATGGCCTGTATCTGTGCGGAACAGAGACACACAAACACTTATCACACTTCACACCGTGCATATGTGTAGGAAAACACACAGAAAGTAACTCATGGAACCACAACTAGGTTTATAAATCATTCATTGAGAAATATTACCAATATACAAGAATAGGTGAATTTAAAAATGCGGGGTTAAAGTAAATATAACTGAACTTCATAAGAATACATATTGGTTGATTGTGTTATAATGTTATTACGCTGCTTTCTTTGTATCTATAGTATCTTGCCACTGTCAACAATATTTTAGGGCAGCTAAAATACAAGATGATCCTGTACAAGCATACATGTCAAATGACACCAATCTGGACATCACCCAAGACATTCAACATTTCTACAAACACTTATTATGCAGCTGAGTGCAGCTATTGTTCTCCATCATCAGCCTTCCGTGTCCTTAGACAGACTTATTAAAGAAAAAGTCTGCTGTGCATAGAGAATATGCTCCCCCTATGATCACAACCATAACGCTAACAAGTTCCTGAAACATACACTCCTAAGCAGCCATTTCCCAGACACCACTTGCAACAGATGTAGTAACTTGGTAATATTATAAACCACTAGAAGTAAACCCTACATACAGAGTACACCTGTGCATGTAGTGCTATTTTCCGTCTACACACAATACTGACCTGTTGCGCTTGCAGCATTTGCTGCTGATACAATGCAGCTGCCTGTTGCTGCTGTATTTGCTGTTTGAGATAAAGCTGCTGCTGCTGTTGTGGATGAGGCGCAGGCTGCGCAGTTGGCGCCGTCGGGGTCTGCATTGGAACGGCATTCTGCGGGGCCGTAGTCACTGGGGTGGCGGGCTGTGGGGTAGGCGGAGCCGGCTTAGGTTGCTGTTGGGGCTGAGATACTGGTTTTGCGGTGGGCTGCACTGCGGCAGGGGCCGTGGGCTGAATGCCAGCAGGTACTCCTACAAGAACCATGTCAATTGTTAGAACTGAACTTACTGTAACATTGTAGAGTAGAGAAAACCAGTCTATGCAGAAAAAATCTGGTATTAATTAGGTAGAGCAGGCCTGTCCAACCTGCTGCCCTCCAGATGTTGTGAAACTACAAGCCCCAGCATGCTTTGCCAGTAGACAACCTGTTGATAGCTGGAAGGGCATGCTGGGACTTGTAGTTTCACAACATCTGGAGGGCAGCAGGTTGGACAGGCCTGAGGTAGAGCATACTCAGTTCAACAATATATTACATTAAGTTTGCACTGCACTACGTCATTATAGATTGCCTATGTTACATGTGCTCAGTGATGAGCACTGCTGCACTTTGGTGTGTTATTCGGATTTGGTCAGATCACTTTCTCACATATTTATAAGTCTTGTGTATTGCCTGTTACACATTACCACTAAACTCCAAAATTTACATTTTCAGATGTGAAGCATGAAGCTAAAATACATTATTCAGCATTTACCTGACATTCCAACGCAGCTCTGTTAAAAAGTAATGTATTACCTCCCCAGTCCATTACAGACACAGCTGAAGCTCCTCCCACATCATTTATGGGATCTGAAGCAGGACAAAAAGCCTGAGCCCACAGTCATTATGTTGTGGCTGTTATGGCATTACATATCCTTTGTATGACTCCACCTAAACGGTTATGTTACAGAAGCACCTCCGTCCTTATATAGTAACCTGCTGCAGAGGAGCTAGCTGCAAACTCTTATGTTGTTATCTCCGGTATGTTCTTTAATGTCTTATTCTAAGATCAACACAGTTTTAATCGATGGTGTAGAATAATCTGCCTAGAAGACATGAAAAGCTCTGCATTTGTAAATAGGGACCTTTGTACAGATCATGCGTTCATGCATGACCAAACAATCTGTTCCTTTTGAGAGCCCAGAGTAACATTGGGGCCAACAAACCTGGCGTGGAAGTAGCTGGCTGCACCGTGGGCCTTTTCCTGGGTGTTAGAGCTGGCTGAATTGGAAGCATCCCGGGGCTCGGCTGAGTCTGACCAGCTTTGGGCCTCTGGCGAGGAGCAATTGAGGTTTCAGTTGTTGGAACAGGATCTGTTAGCCTGCAAAACGGGACAATAGAAAGTCACAATCACTGCTATTCAAAGGGTTTTACTACGCAACTACATTCTATGGGCAGCACACTGGGGTGTGTGTGTGTGCACGCTTGAGAATTTAGATTGCAAGCTCCAATGGGGCAGGAAGAATGTAAATGACTACATATCCTCTGTACAACACCAAGTGATATGATTGGCACTATATAAACAATTATAATTATATTATAAAATATATAGCAACCATTTTAAAACTACCATCCACACATTATCCACACTTTTCTACATCATTATTAAAACAAAGGACATGTACTGACCAAGTCCGCAGCAGATTGCACTGCATGTGGGACTCACCTGGCCTTTGGTTGGGATTTCTTGGCGGCAGCTTCTCCTGCTTTCACTGGCTCAGGTAGCTTTGCAGGGATGGTAGATTCCTGGGAGAAGAAGGCAAAAGTGAGCAATGCAGATTCTACTCACACTCAGACTGATTACAGGTAGACAATGGAGCCATTCAACATTGTTGCAATGAATATTTACACAGATATAACCGTCAGGGCACTTACAAGTACATTTGGTACAGGGCACTCCCTCTTTGCTAACTTAAAGGCAAAATAGGATACTTGGTAGATATCCGGTCTCTTGTCTGGATCTGGCTCAAGCATGTACCCTGTAATTGGACAGAGATGCAAAAATGTAACTTGCTTTAAACACAGCAGGTCTGAGTCATTAAGGAGACCAAGGCCAAATAAAAAAAAAAAAAAAGGTAAATTTGATCCGGGACAAACCATGTTACAATGCAAGGGGTGCAAATATAAGTTTATTATTTTGCATGTAAGGAAATACTGGCTGCTTTTTCATGTAGCACACAGATACTTGATAGCTTTATTTTTATCCTGAAAGTTAAAGTTGATCTAGGACAGTGTTGGCTAACCTGTGACACTCCAGGTGTTGTGAAACTACAAGTCCCAGTATACCCTTTCAGCAATAAGCTGCTATATATTGGCAAAGCATGCTGGGTCTTGTAGTTTCACAACACCTGGAGTGTCACAGGTTAGCCAACACTGATCTAGGACATGCCCTACCCCAATTATAAATCTGTCCACATATTTTAAATTTACCCCCACCCCCTGCAACATGGTTTTGCTATGGTGCAAAGTTATTCCTTTTTTTGCTTTGCTCTCCTTAATGACTCAGGCCCATCATGTGTGCATGTTCAACAACACAAAATAGCACAAATATACTGGATAGATAGCGGTGGAAACTATCCAATACAGACATTGCCAGCACTAAATCATAAATCAGCACTAAATATTCTTATTCAGAAGACTATATGCACCCTCTAGGCCCCAACAACATAGTGGACTGCACTGTATACTCACAAAATTGATGCACTTTGTCGCCTATCTGATCAGTGAAAAAAATCAAAATAACCACCAGATCCCGACCAGTGAAATAATCCAGTGAAACAAGTTTAAACGGTTAGGGAATTGCTGACATGTTGATAGTGTTGCACTCATAGAAAACAATGACAGACTTATGAGAGGAACATGGAGAGAGGCCCGAGACTGTGGGCAAGAATAATATACTGACTATTCATTCTCTTCTTGCTTGTGTACAATTGTGCATCTGGGACTAGAGTCTGCGGTGGGAGATGCAGGATGCCAGTGGGTAACACAATCTGGCATTCCACACACAGTGCACCCCTTTGGGCAACATACCAAACAACAGCTGAGAGTTTGGAGATGTGCCCACAACACTTATGTGCTGAACATCTTCCCTGTCCTAATAGTCATTCTGCCAATACTACCAGTGCTGACCCAAGGAGCTGGGGGAAAGGTACATCATCCGGGATGAGGCACTTCTTGCTTTCAATGGGCAGGAGACGCAGGCAGTCTAACAATGCTTGGCCAATATTAGCCACTATTCAGAATAACACTGCTGTTCAAAAGCAACTTTACATACAGTCTCATAGGGCCACCTCCTACTCCTTAATTCTCAGTTAAAACTCTACTAATTATGCAAGGGCACAGATGTAATAATTATGCAAGGGCACAGCTATTTAGACAATACCTTTTTTCTTTTTGTTCTGTTCTTGGCAAAAAGCCCGGGTGACTATGTCAAGTTACCAATGTAAAATGTAAATGTATTTGTCAATGGACAAATGAACTGCAACAAATTGCTATTTTTTGCTCTAATGATTAAAATAGTAAAACCCTGGGATACAAAGACAGGCGGGCAGATAGCAAATTACATTTATCATCTGGATAAATTCCGTATTTCACAAATCCTGGCAGGTGGAACAGTTCTCTCCTCCCTCTGCTCTAATGTTATGAATGAACGACTGTGGTAAAAATGAAAAAAAGAAAAAGGAATGGGTATTACTGGTGTCTCCCACTAGGAATATAGCAGATACTTACGGACGAGGCAGTGCATGTCGTGGGAATAGCGGGAGTTGTCAGGGATGGTGAAATTCCCATCACAGATAGAGACCTGACTCTCTCCAAATGGCAGGGTGAAAAAACATAGTTTGTAGAGCAGACATCCCAAGGCCTAGTAGGAAAGAAAAGAGATTGAGGATGAGAGCGGCAGAATGTGTACTAGAGAAACACCATGGGTCGTGCAATAAAAGCAATATTCATAAAGGTGAATGTGACATCTCAGAGTCTTAATGCAGACACAAGAGAAGGTGTGGTGCATGCAGCATGTGATGTAATAGTGCACCAATGTAAGGGGCTTGGTATGTGCACAACTCCAAGTGCTGAGTATTTATGGCAAAGCAGCACAGACATCAGCACAAAGAGCTTACAATCTATTCACCCCACAATTTACCTCATCCATCTGGTGAATTCAGTCATTTCAGGATGTATAGGAAAAGATTCATGACTGAAAGGGGGGCAGGTAAAGAGGTGGAATGAGTCATATCTTCACATTTCTAATCTGGACATACATAATTGCAATACACAAAAAATCAATAGGAACCATATTAAGAGTCGGCTTAAAACGCTAGAAACACTTCATAGTTAATATCCAGCGTGCGTATGTGTGTGGAGGGCGGATCACAGCCTTCATTTTCTCTGTATTTTCTCTGCTTTCCCTGATCTCCTCTAAGCAAGCTGATGAGTCATTCTGACATGTCTGCCTGTTCTAAACCATTGTAGACCCCTCCAGATCCCAGTGTCTCCCACTGAACATTTTAATTCAGAATGCTCAGTTTCCATTAATAGATTAGTAGAACTATGAATGCAACAGATTTTACTATGCAAAACAAGTTATGGTCTGTTAACTACAGTCTGAATAAACTATGGGAGTGCTATTTACACACACTGATGACCATAAAGACTTCCCATTGGCTGTTCGGCTTGGTTTCCCCGAAACGCAGCCAATAGGAATCAGGTGCCACACAGCTTTATGTCTAGCTAATACTGAACCATGTATTAACCACTAACAAAACCAGGAACGATAGCGGAGATGGTAGCGGATGTAACGTGAAATGCCACCACCTACACAGCTGGGAGCAACGTGCTTTCACTCAGGAGATGAAAGTGAAACTCTAAGCGCAGTGTGGGAACTCTACAGGGCAACAGAATATAACCTATGAAATAAATGATTGAGAAGATGTGTTTAACAAACCCAAACATCAGCCTTGGCAGTGATGACTTTGCCACTGTAAAGATTCACCATCTCGGGGGCCCGATAGGAAAGTGTGGTGTACCTGTAACAAAATTAAATATATAGATTTTTAGGAGTAGTAATTATCCTGGGATTTATAATATAAGGCAATCAACTGGCAAGCTAAGAAAATATAATGCACTTCACCCATCTTGCTTGCTTGTATGTATGTATGATAGATAGATGGATATATACACACACACACACACTCACACGCACAGTGGCTATAAGAAAATAATCAAGTATTAAAGATGTTATTTTCTTACATCACCAACAGTACTTATTTAAGCGGAAATTTAGCTTACCACTGATCGACACAAGCGTAAAATAACTATAAATAAAAACCCTCATAATTACATCCATAAAATATTTGATTACATAATAATATACTCCCTTTGCAAACATAGACCTAAACAAACTCTGGTGCAATCAGTTGTCTTCAGAGATCACAATGAACAAGAGATTCATCCTGAAGCCCATAGAACATTCAAAACATCCAATCAAAGAGAGGTTTATTGAGAAGCACCAGACAAAGGATACAAGAGGTTCCAGAAACTAATAATATCCCTCATAGCACAGTTAGGTCCATAATAAAGGAGACAATATGGCACAGCTATAAATTTCGCTTGTCATCCAAAAATTACTGAGGCCACAAAGAAGTCTATGACAAGTCTGACAGAGTTACAGTCTTTCATGGCATAAGAAAGAAGAAACTGCCCCATGTGACAGCAAGATGAATCTTGCCTAGTTTGTCAGTAAGCATGTGGGAGAACCACATACCAAGTGGCCTTAATACTATGTGCTAAGTTTTCCGCAAGTTTAACACTGCGCATTGTTTCATGGACATTATCTCCACCGGCGAAGCATAGTGATAGGCGTATAATGCTATAGGGATGCAGAGTGTAGGGAAGTGTAGTGTACAAAGCTGGGAGACCCTTCCCCATATAGACTCACAGCTGTAATTCGCAGCTAAAGATACTTCTGCCAAGTATTAAAGCAATGGGGAGAATATTTAGAAAATTAATTAATGTCTTTATTTGTAAGACAAAGCTTTACAATTTTTTATTTGACATTGCAGAATATTTTGTGCTAATCAGTGGTAAAAAATCCATAATAAATCCATTCTCATTCCATGATTTAAGAAAACAAAATGTGAAAAAGGTCAAAAAGGGAGTAAATACTTCTTATAACCAATATATATGTAGGCCATAGCCTGAAAAATACTGACTGTACAGTTATAATTAATACTCCTTCCTCTTTCAGCCTCTGTCATACATACTTTTTAATCTCGTCCTCCACAGTGGTTACACCTTCAGTCTGGGGGTTTTGACATTTGTTGGTTGCACTTCCAAAGTCGCACAGGACGTAGTGACCGCGATCGTGTAGTAGGATATTCTCCACCTGCAAACAGACAAAACAAACGGATAAACTTCTATAAAGATTCTGAATCGTAAGTGTTACATCTCATAGTTAACCAGGTTTAGCCTGAAAAAGATGGTGACATAGCTGAAGTAGAACATAGAATTGTAGGATTCGGCTAAAAACAAGTCTAGCCCATGTGAAAAGGTCCAGTATTTTATAAACAAGGAACACATCACACAATATCACTTCCTGGTCACACCATTACCTACAACAGCAGAGAGATTTAAAGGACATTATCATTACTAGAATCCATTTATTATTATCGTTTATTTGTTAAGCGCCACAAGATTTTCGCGGCACCGTACACAGTACAAATAGTAGACTATACAGGGTAAAACAGTACAGAACAATAAACACGAAGTACCAGTACTTCAGAAACTCCAGGCAAGCAAATGCAATAAAGATGGAGCAGAAGAACAGATATGGAGACAGGAGGGAAGAGGGCCCTGCTCATACGAGCTTACATCCTAAGGGAGGGTAAACAAAATCAGGCACAAAGGGGAGCCAGTAAAGCAAGGGGGAGAGAAAAGAGGGGCCAAGGGGAGAGGGGTTAAGTGGATGGTTGGTAGGCTTTGAGGAACAGGTGAGTTTTAAGTGCCGTTTGAAGAAGCACAGATTATTGTACGCTCATTATTGGATACCCACCAAACTAAAAAGTCTGATTATGTAGCTAAAACAATTTATTTCAAGTGAAACCCCTAAAATAAAACAATACTATAGGTAGCACACACCCATTTTCAGTATCTGATTAAGTGATGTGCACTCAGGTTTAATCAGTACGATAAAGTACATCAGAAAATATCTCAATGTGCAGAGTCATAGTAAAAAAAAAAATGCAAGTGACCCAGGCCAAGGTAGCCCACTATGGAACTGGCCTGGGGGGCAGATGCCTCTCTGCCCCCCCAGCCCAGCTTGCCCCTCTACAGCGGGTCAATGTGAAGTCATACTGGAACTCAGAGTCACAACGTCGGGAAAATACAATACAAACGGCAGTGCAAACAATGTATATATCAGAGGGGGAGGGGGGGGGTCGTATTTGTGGGTAAGCAAAAAAGCTTCAGCTAGGATATGACACAGTGCCAACAGGGCACTCCCTGTGTTTTATTATTCATACAGTATATAATATTGTAACAAATGTATTTCTCTTCAGCTAAGAGTTCATACAAAAGATGAAAACAAATTCTGCTTATCTGAGCACTAAAACTACTATGATCCTCCCTCTACCGGCTCCTCCTAGAGCGCCATCTCCCTCCAGCGGCTCCTCCTAGAGCGCCATCTCCCTCCAGCGGCTCCTCCTAGAGCACCACCTCCCCCCCAGCGGCTCCTCCTAGAGCGGCACCCTCCCCCCAGCGGCTCCTCCTAGAGCACCACCTCCCCCCCAGCAGCTCCTCCTAGAGCGCCACCTACCGCCCCAGCGGCTCCTCCTAAAACGCCACCTACCGCCCCAGCGGCTCCTCCTAGAGCGCCACCTACCCCCCCCAGCGGTCCTCCTAGAGCGCCACCTCCCCCCTCAGCGGCTCCTCCTAGAGCGTCACCTCCCCCCTCAGCGGCTCCTCCTAGAGCGTCACCTCCCCCCCAGCGGCTCCTCCTAGAGCGGCACCCTCCCCCCAGCGGCTCCTCCTAGAGCACCACCTCCCCCCCAGCAGCTCCTCCTAGAGCGCCACCTACCGCCCCAGCGGCTCCTCCTAAAACGCCACCTACCGCCCCAGCGGCTCCTCCTAGAGCGCCACCTCCCCCCTCAGCGGCTCCTCCTAGAGCGTCACCTCCCCCCTCAGCGGCTCCTCCTAGAGCGTCACCTCCCCCCTCAGCGGCTCCTCCTAGAGCGTCACCTCCCCCCTCAGCGGCTCCTCCTAGAGCGTCACCTCCCCCCTCAGCGGCTCCTCCTAGAGCTTCACCTCCCCCCAGCGGCTCCTCCTAGAGCGTCACCTCCCCCCCCAGCGGCTCCTTCTAGAGCGTCACCTCCCCCCCTGCGGCTCCTTCTAGAGCGTCACCTCCCCCCCCAGCGGCTCCTCCTAGAGCGTCACCTCCAAACAAGCAACTTTGAACACAAGTGTAGCAACCTCATACTCTGAGACCTATCAACTGAGACTTGTGGCTCAGAGTCCTTCCACACATGCATAAACACATGCACTTTTAAAGTATGTGCATTGTAAACAATACACATTAGTTACAACAGATAACCATCTCCATGCTATGACGAATGTACATCCGACAATGCAAAACACAAGATCTTGATCATTGAAGCCTATACTGAGTGAACGGTTCACTACTCAAAGTTTTGCAAAAATACAAGACTGAGCATGTATGGCCTACTTTGAGCCTATTGAGTAATAAAGAGCCCATATATAGAAGTAGTAATAGTAGGTCAACCAACCACATACAATTGTGCCATACAATGTTTATCCTATGCTTTTATTCAGTTACCTTTTAAAAACAGATACTTGGTATTTACTAACATTCACACAAAACTTACATATAGTCTCTTACTACACTTAAACAACCTACTGGCCCCCTACACTAACAATGTTGTGTGATGGGATCATAAAGTCCCAGTAAGCATTTTACCCATTGCAGTCTGCTTGGCCCAATATACAATATGTAGACATTAACATCATATACCAAACTCCTATTGTCCTATAGATTGTAAACTGTGAGCAGGTCTGTGTACCTCATTGTTTAGTATCCAGTCTTAATTTTTTACTTTGTTCCCAATTGTTGTGTGCTGTGGAGTACGCTGGTGCTGTATAAATTAATAGTAATAATCATAGGGCATAAGGGCAAACAACAGAAGCCCATACAAAGCAATTAGATATTTTATTACATTATTAACATGTACTGGTTATATTAAAACGTATTGTTGGTTGGTTGCCATGGGTCACTATATAGCTGTTGTGTTAGCGAATCACACCCAAAAACATGTTTTGCAAGACATGTAACTCTTACACACAGAAATGTTTTGAAAATGCTATTTGTATACACTAATCAGCCACAACATTATATCGTCCTGCCTAATATTGTGTATTTCCCTATATACAGCAAGCTGCGATGCACTGTGTGTTCTGACACCTTTCTATCATAGTCAGCATTAACTTTTTCAGCAATTTGTGCTACAGTAGCTCTTCTGTGGGCTTAGACCAGACAGGCTAGCCTTTGCTCCCCATGTGCATCAATGAGTCTTGTGTGCCTATGACCCTGTTACCGGTTCACGGATGGTCCTTCCTTGCATCACTTTTGGTGGGTACTAGCCCCTGCATACCAGGAACACCCCACAAGACCTGCCGTTTTGGAGATGCAATGACCCATTCATCTAGCCATCACAATTTGGCCTTTATCAAATAAGATCAGATCCTTATGCTTACCAATTTTTCTTGCTTCCAACACATCAAGTTCAAGAACTGACTGCTCACTTGCTGCCTAATATATCCCACTTGACAGATGCCATTGTAACAAGATAATCAATGTTATTCACTTCACTTGTCATTGATTTTAATGATGGTGCTGATCGGTGTATATACACACACAGTGAGTTTTCACAGAACATAAGATTGCTGGTTATAATCCTGTTAAAAAAAACCTATTTGTATGGATAGGAAAATGAGGCTGCAGAACGAATGGTCGTGAACCCACTATGTGAGGCAGTTTTATAATGTCTAACAAGAGAAGAATATCAGCGGCGTTCTAGTCCAACAGCACAAGGAACCACCTACCAGCTTACAATAAACAACCAATACTTCCCCAATATGGAAAGAGAAAAGCGCTAATGAAACTCGTGGATACAAAGGAAATCTAAAGCTCCAGGACTAAGAATGATCCACTTGTATGCAAATAAAACTTATTTGCATACAATGTAAAACAGTCTTTACAAAGGAAATGACTACATTTATGAATACTTTGTTTGTTCATGAAGTTGATGGTATATTGGAGGTTATAGATAAAACTTTGTAATTATTACAATGATAAGATACTGTTTATTCTATCATACTGATGTGCACATATCATCACTTTGTGCACCTTTATATAGTGTGTTGGGCTTTTGATACTTTTGTATCACACTGATCACATACTCATTGGGGGGTATTCAATTGTCCGCGGGTTCGAGCGCGGAAAAACTAATACCGTTAATACGGTAATCTCTCGCTGGATTTCAGCTCGCAGCTCCGAGCTGAAATCCTGTGAGTAAATTACCGTATTAACGTTTTTTCCGCGCGCGATTACCGTAATAACGGTAATCGTGTGCGGACCGCAGGATTTTCGGCCACACCGCCGACATTCCCAGATATTTAAATTTAAGTGTCCACTGCAATGGTTGGGACTTCGACCAGTTAATCATCAGGCCAGAGAATCCCCCAAACCCCTCCACCTGCAGCAGCAGCTTTGCCAAGGAGGTGCGCAAATCTTTCAGAAACGGAAGCACTGAAGTTATCAGCTCCTCTGCCACAAATACGGCTTAACTATTTCAAGGAGAGCTGGCTGGCTGGAAACTGTTGTAGAAAGGTTCACTTGAATTTCCCTGCAGACCAGTAGATGCATTAGAAGCGTTAGCATGTGCTTTATTTCCTCTAGAAGACAGCAGGAAAATAATAGTGAGGTAGGAAGCGTCTTATTAACTATTGGATGTTGAGTTACAGAAGTTGGGTGTATGAACTTCATTTCATACAGCTCTGGCACCACTCTCTTCCAGCATCAGTGATGGGGCAACCGGGGATCCTGTACAGCTGTCTAACTGTTCAAGTTTGTGGCTTCCTTCTGGTCTCCATTGCCCACCTCACATCGCGACACTGTCCCTGATCTGATAACACAATCACACAGGTGTACAGGTCACTGCCTCCCACAGCTTACTCAACGCCTGCTGCTGTGAGCGCTCCGATGATCCGATTGGCTAATAAACAAACAGACGGGCAAAATATGAACTACAATAGTCGCAAGAAAAAAGTCCACCACACCTTGAAAAACAAAATCTGGGTGAGGTTCTCAAGTGTGACAATGGATTTATATGACTAAACAACAAGATTAATCTTGTTTACCAATATTTTCTTGCAATGTACAAAACTTTTCCCCCCAATTTTATAAAATGGCTATTATGTTTACTTAATAAAGTAAATATTTATCCTTTTTAACTCATGTAAATATAGTATCACTAATTGATTAAACCGCCACAAGCAGGGAGCTGAAAAACCAAGGAACGGTCGCCAGCCCCATTGCCTGTGTCCTTTTCCTTACAGAATGTTCTCTGCGCACTCCCCAGGCACCTCTAATTATCGATTTGTTTACGTCTGTTCGGAGATGTGTCCTGCAGGTTTATAATTAGGCAGCACTTTACCACCAACAAGCATTTATTAAACCAGGCTGATGGTGGCATGTGTCAAAGTAAATGTATGAACACAACAATTCAAATGGATGCAGCAGCGCCTGGTGTTGAGCAACACACAAGAGCACGTCTAAAATATTGTATTTTGTTTTTTGTTTTGTTTTTTAAAAAGGTGCCTAGAAAGTGTAGGAATGACCCTTATGAAACAGAAGTTTCCCCATTCTGTATGGCATTGAGGGACAATACCTATTCCATAGCCCATTGTAATAAGTCTCTGGAACAAAAACATTGACCGATATGCTTTTTCTCTTTGCAAATCTACCACATATTACAAACATAATTATTAAACCGGTACATTTTGTACATGTCCCTAATTTCCTATTATGTGAATAGTAACATACTTAATTTGTGGACAACCGTTATCTAATTACCAATAAGAAAGTTGTACATTAAAAGGGAGCTTTTATGGAATTATTTTTTATTGAGCTTTTCAAAAGGCAGTATTAACAATGAAATACAAAAACATAGAAAACAAATAGCCAAACCCCCAAGTGTAAGGTAGCTTTGCTGCGACATAAAAAGTCAAAGAGAATTACAATCCGTTTAAAGAGGGCTTTTAAACACAGAGACGACTTTAATTTTTTGGCTTGTTCATACCCTTCTGCAACTTTAACTGAATACACAGATTTTCTTTCTAGCCTAGACATATATTCAGACTGTATGCAAGTCATTTACTCTGCACCCCAGAGCAACATAAAAGAAATCTGCCAAATGAGAAATACATTGCTGAAAACAGATGGAAGCCAGAGAGATAAGAAACATATGGAGTGTCCTATATTATTTTATAAGGGACAAACAATACATTTGCCAGGAACTAGTCAAAGTATTCACAAAGCTAAAGAAATTTGCAAACCCAATATTAGTCGGCCATACTGGCCACGGAGGAAGAAAATCAAATACTGTCCAACAAGGTACAGGCTGTGTGACTGCACCACTAGTGTTTCTAAGATGATTACCCGAGGAATGTAGCGAGCTTCAGGAGTCACCGATCTACAATCACTGGCCCAAATCATGTAATATGGGAGCCGGAATAATTACACAGTGTGGTCTCTAATCAGAAATAACAGCTGTAAAGCAGCGCACAGGCTTGGGATAACCAGACACCTGGTTCAAAAAATTGTGACTGGTAAATCCAAAATATATGTTTTTACACTATGCCAAGAACAGTCATTAATAGATATGTGAAAATACAGGGAGTTATAATTTGAGGCATGGGTTTGGAGATTTCCTTTTCTCCTATACACAAAAACATTTTCAAAAACTGATGTTCATGTAAAAAACAAAATAAAAAAAAAAATCTAAGGAATACTTCACATATAGATTTCTGAATGTTACAAGATGCAGGTCTAGGAGGATCCCACTAAGCCAACTAGGGGGACGTTCTTACGTATTTGCCTCCGTGACCTACTTGTGTTACTGATACAGGGAAAAGAAGACGTGAAAACCGCCCCACACTGACTCAGTGAGGAAGCAGTCTAGAGCGTCACTATCACATTTCAAGCCAGCAGAAAGCAGAGCCAAGTCTGTAGCACTGACAGAGAGCAAAGGATTAATGTATTAATCCACCACAGATGTGACCTGTTAATCTCCTACAGAGATGACAGTGTTCTGGGTTTAGAAGTGGTAAATAAAGGGAATTACGCAGCGAAAAAAATGACTGGAAGAACTGACTGACTGGTGGAGAGAGAAACGGAGAATACACATAAAGTGACATACAGAGATAAACACACACAGGTACAATTAGAATGATATACATGACAGAGCATGAGATATGTAGGACCCATGCACATTCTGGAGCAGGGCCAACACCGTACCTTCAGATCCCGGTGGATGATGGGAGTTTTGCATTGATGGAGACGAGCCACTGCTTCACACGTGTCACAGAAGATCTGCAGAACCTCATTCTCTGTAAATCCAGTCTGCAAACGCTGGTTCATTAGATTTACCACTTGTCCCCCTATAGAAAGCAAACAATGTAACCTTGTGGAAATTTATATGCAAGTGCAGCAGAGAGAAAGACATCAGAAATGCCCCGTGTAGCAAAGACGACATAAGTAGCAAAGCCGACATAAGGGGTCATTATAGCACATTCCATTCACTTACATTCCATTTATCATTCCGCCACGTCTAAATTCCTACTTCGCCCTCTGTGTATATTATATTGTTAAGTACCACACAGAATATCACTGTGCACGTCAATGTGTCCGTGTCTTTGCTTATACACACGTGTGTGCGCTCATGTCTCATATCTACCGGCACACAATGTGCATATATGTAGATTACATGTGTTGTTACAAAATGGCATAGTATTCGCCTTTGTGCTTTGTAAGGTCGGATTTTCTGCAAAGTCAAAACCTAGCACTGTCTAGCTATGTTGAAACTGGACAACAATTTCGTAACATTGACTTGATTTTATTGTATCAGAGCTGGTGTACTGCCAACTTAAACAATATACCTGATATAGCTGGTATTATCTTCAGCTAAACTTAATTGTCCTACCCCTTTGAAAGAACAGACATCAAAAAGAAAAAGCTTAGGAGAGTGGTACAGTATTAGGAGAGTGTAGAGACTCAAGTCTGAGAGACTGAATATCAGCTTCCCAAGTAACAAGAGTGAGAAGGAGGGCACCAGATAGGGAGAAAGTAAGTCAGAGTGGGCGAGATAGTGCACATGTGAGCTAATTTTCTGCCATGTTATTCCCTTTCATGCCATATTGAAATATATAAAAGCATTACTATAATGCCTGTATTGGACTGCCTGACACATGACCAGAACAGCAGATCTCCTAAGCGCTATGGATGACATCTTAATGGTAAACAGAACACCAAGTGCAATGGCATCAAATGTGTTTTTGCATTGTCCTCTACAATTTAAAATTATTTGTGTGGCTCTTATTACCGAGTAAATAAATTCAGGGGCCAATCAGAAAAATCAAATAGTAAGCTGCACCCGATGATATCTACAAAAATTACCCCCAAACATTTAGGGTATGTTCACTGCCTAATGGGCAGTCTACAGTATTAAACTGTACAACATGGTATGAAGTATGAGGTCCCGTAACTGGATTCACCAACAAGTATATTCCCTACATTCTGAACAGCCCCAAAAGACAAAACAAACTAAAAAACACCTCTTTCTGAGTTTCATACAAGAATACAGAGACAGTTCGCAATATGAAAGCGTATTTGCCAAGGACTGATTACTAACTCAGAAATGAATCCACTGATAAACTGACAGTAGCAGACATTCCCCCAGTATTCCACTGACTGGACCGATGCTGCCCAATAATACACCTGCAGCCACTGTTTCCCTGCTCCTTGCCCCACTGTAAATTGTAAATTAGTTCTAGTGTCTAAAACACAAGGAGGAAAAGTGACTAAATCTCAAGCAAATGTCACACTTGCATTAAGCAAATTTAAGAGTGCATATAAATATCTATAAAAAGTATCTCATGACACATCAGTCAGTATGCTCAAGGTCAACAACATGAGACAGCTACTGTATGTATTTGTGTTATTAACAACTCACTCAATTAACTACTTTTCAATTAATCTACAGTTTATATAAGAGCGATAAGAGAATATGAAAAACTGTCTCTAGGTGATTTTAACCAGGCCGAGAGGGTGATGTCAAAATTCATCTGTTATATCCAGGTGAATGTTAGTTTCTAAATGACATTTGCTAAAGTGGAGTCTGGGGGTCCTGGGGGTGTGCATATTTGGGGTTAAGGGTCTGTTATGCTGGGCAGAGGATATATTTAGGGTCATAAGCTTTTGTGTTGTGAGTATACACTGTATATGGGGTGGCGCCCGCTAGCCTGTCTGGAGCTCGCTAGCCTGCCCACGGGGAGTGGCGCCCGCTAGCCTGCCCACAGGGTGGCGCCTACTAGCCTGCCCACGGGGTGGCGCCCACTAGCCTGCCCACGGGGGGTGGCGCCCGCTAGCCTGTATATGGAGAACATGTATTTGTTCTACACTGTACTGACCTTTTCATTGTAACATGTGCTGTACTTTTTCCTCATACACTGAATCACACGTAGAGTATACTTTCTCACTGTACCGTGCCGCCTGTCCGTCCAACATGTAGAGCTAATAAAAATGTCTAATTTGTAATGTTCTACAGCAGTATCAAGGCCTATATTGTAGGAGTATAAGATTTACTGTAAATACACACCCTAAGAGGAGCCCATTCTAATCTAGATACTGCCCATTACTGCACCAATGGTGGAGAGATACAACAGTGTGTCATTAAGGTGGGAAACATAATAAGTGCTGTGACTAATAAAGTATATTTTTTAATCTGATATGTTTTCTAGTCTAACAAAAAACAGCAAAAAAAATGAAATGTGATATTTTTAAAATAAATACTCAGCAAAATGAAGGCTAAATACATTATACAAGCTAAAAAATGCCAGAAACTGGGTGGAGGTTAAAATATACAACAATTTAACTTACAAAAATGAGCGTTTGAGGGAAAGAAACAAACATTAAAAAGATCATCAGATTTTATGGGAGCTATAACAATAAAAATAGTATACAAGTATGTCTTTGATGATTAATATTTTGGAATATAGTCACTATTCTTTCATCACTTTAGATTGGTTGTTGTTTATATGACACCATAAGGGTGTCATATAAACATAAATTCATAAGTATCCATAACTTCATAAGTATCCAAGTGTATATATATTATTTTGCTGTATTATTTCATGTCATCCTCTCATTACAGTGCCTTCCATTAAAAATGTACAAGTTGTTTTGTTTTTACTTATTGGGTTATTTACTTACACAGGCACAAACGCAATAAAGCTAGCCACACAGGATACAATATCATTGGAGATAAAATGGTCCAAAGTCTCAGCACATGAGGTGCCAAAATGAGGCCAATGCCTATCATAATCTGATTAAAATCGTTCTAATTATAATCGGGCAAGCTGGAAAATGGGGTAGAAATATGTCCGCTATCGGTTGTGTGCCGTCATCTTATGATCACATGAATGACCCCCGTAAGTGACCTACATGCGTGGCCAAACTTTAGAGTGACCATTTTCGTGAGCTCGGGTCGAGCAGGGGCAGTGACCTATGTATGTCAGTCAATCAACACATTAACCCTTTCATGCAGTGGTTGCTTGAGACTTGGTGCCTCTACCGTCATGTCATAGAACTAAGTCTTTGGGTATGGTGGTTCCTGGCTCTGCACTGAGCTGGATTCCAAAACCGGCCAAGGGGACCACCGACTACAAGATCACGCTAAGCGTTGTAATCCACCAGTCTCTTGTGAGCCACAAACTCCCAAAGCCTCACCTCGGCAGAAGTCCATGAGGATGAGCACCTCCCACACATCTCCACTGCTCACAGAATTAATACTGGAATCTATGTAACCGACAATGTTCTTGTGCCCAGAGAGATCCCTCTGCAAAGAAAAAGTAAAGCAGTGTACAAATGGAGAGAACATTATACATGGAAATACACAATAGTTTTCACCTAAACCAGAGGCAGACAAGCTGTGGCTCCACAGCTGCTGTGAAACTACAAGTCCCAGCATGCCCATACCGGGACCTGTAAGTTCACAGTTGGAGACCACAGGTCTATAGACTGGAACCTGAACAATTAGGTATTTATTATCAGCACAACAATCTGTAACTCACTACCACTCATGGAATGGACAACGGAACACAGGTAAGGTCTCCAGGTCCGTATTGCCCTCACATGTAAGAGAACCACGGTCATTCACAAACAAACCAAGTAAAAACCATGGCTCTAACCCCATTATTTAATTTACCCTTTGTACTTGCTTAATATAAATTATTATGTCATCAGATGTAAAAATGTTGATGCTGCAGGATTGTATCAAGTTTCTAAAAAAGGTGTTAAGAGAGCCATTGTTTTTATCTTTATTCCCAAATCCTCTGCCACCATTTTTTATGTCAATCTTATTCATGAATAATTATCCTCTGACTACACACCAGCGTGGGGCTACAAACAGGGACAGATATCACCGTATTGGTAAGGTGGCATCACGTCACTGGTGTCATGCCCATGACTACACACCAGCGTGGGGCTACAAACAGGGGCAGATATCACCGTATTGGTAAGGTGGCATCACGTCACTGGTGTCATGCCCATGACTACACACCAGCGTGGGGCTACAAACAGGGGCAGATATCACCGTATTGGTGAGGTGACATCATGTCACTGGTGTCATGCCCATGACTACACACCAGCGTGGGGCTACAAACAGGGGCAGATATCACCGTATTGGTAAGGTGGCATCACGTCACTGGTGTCATGCCCATGACTACACACCAGCGTGGGGCTACAAACAGGGGCAGATATCACCGTATTGGTGAGGTGACATCATGTCACTGGTGTCATGCCCATGACTACACACCAGCGTGGGGCTACAAACAGGGGCAGATATCACCGTATTGGTGAGGTGACATCACGTCACTGGTGTCATGCCCACATCCGGAGATGACAAAATATAACAGAAAGCAGTCACAGAGGAGACAAGTACAAGCACCTACATCTGCTCTTAGTTTACACAGAAATAGTATATTATAAAATTATATTTTTTTTTCTGAAATAAAACAAAGAAAGTATTTGCAGTTTCTTTTTGGAAAAAAACAAGTCAGTTCAACAATATTTTACAAAACCCCACACTTGTTTCCATATCCCTCGTGAACTGGACACATCACCGGAGTCTACGATATAATATATTTTTTATTTTTATTTTTTTTACTGTTTTTGGCCAAAAAGAAGAGGTTCGCCACAAGAGAGTCTTTTAACTCTATATGCTCTCCCCCAGACAGACAGACTTCCCCAGGCTGCATGTGAGGTACAGAGGGAACCCCATTTTTTTCGACTTTGCTTTATACATAGTGCACAAGGTACAATGTATTAAATAAATAACAAACACACAAAAACTATAGGACAGTGTTAGCTAACCTGTGACACTCCAGGTGTTGTGAAACTACAAGTCCCTGCATACTCTTCCAGCAATAAGCTGCTATATATTGGCAAAGCATTCTGGGACTTGTAGTTTCACAACACCTGGAGTGTCACAGGTTAGCCAACACTGCCATAGGACCTGGGATGAAGGAAGGGGAAGGTAATAAGCTGTGCTATCTGACACATCAAGTGGCTCTAACATGTCTATTTTAATCACTATTCTAGTTTATAAAATTCCACGATTGCACACTGGAAGGAAATAAAGCTTAGTACATAAAGCGTAAAGATCCAATAACAAAGACACATTACAAATCAGAGGAAACATTGCTTTCATTTAATGAAGATAAAAAAAAATAATTCTGCCCCAAAATTAATGTAATGCGCTAAATCATCTTCAAAGCAAAGAAAGAGTTTAAAGCAAAAATAAAAAAGTGAATGATAATGTCGCTTGGTCCTCCCACAGTCCTGCCACCAATATACTAAGTGCACAAAGAAATGCAGAGGGCGCCCTATCCTACAAAGGTCATGCTGCTATTTTACGTTAATAATGTTATGCATTGCTGTGCAATGTGCTCTCTCCCTCCTCACACCATACAAAGGTTAACACTGCAGTGTTGTCCATTTCAGTTCTCCCTCTTACCATGATTTGAATCTCTCTCTTGCAAACCTGAAGGTCATGTTCATTATTCACATACATGCGCTTGAGAGCACGCCGCATCCCATTGCTGGTGCGAACCAGGAAGACCAGCGCAAATCCACCTGCAAAACAAAACCCCCCAAAGATTATAAAAAATAAAAATGTATTTTTGGCTCATACAAAAAGAGGTCATCACCACACTAACTTATCCCTGTAATATGTTCCCTGTATTACAACTACCCCCTACTCCCCATGTAAATAAGATGGTCTATAGATGGTCTATAGCATAGCACTGAGATTATTATGGAATGAAAACGTTTTCATGTCACCTGGGGACGGATTCTATTCTAGAATGGTTGCAGGAAGTCGCGAGAACTTTATTTAGATTCTCGCTTCTCTGCAAGTTATTTTTACAAGCGGCACAATTCATTATTATACGGTGTGGACAATCAGTTTCTAGGCAACATCTACACAGCACAATGATTATTAAATATAATTTAGTTATCCCTAAACACAATTCTAAAAAGGATAAAAAAAAAGTTGTTCTGGGTTTCAAAATAAATGCAGTTTTTCTGCAAGAATCTATATTGGTTTTATGATTGGAGTAAAAGTTAGTAAGTTCTTCTTATGCGTGTGTCAGAAAATTAAAGCAGCAATCCTATGAAAAGTCACTGTGGCAGGCTGTAAAAAGAAGCTTGGCAATAACTATTTTTCCTTGGTTTGTTTCTTCAGGTAAGTATTACAAGAATTATAATTTTGTAGTGTCATGTGCCTACCATGGTACCCAGAATCACATGGCACATAATGTAATGAGCAGAGAGTGTATTGCCAATAAAACCACAATTCAAATCCCTCAGGCTACAAAAGGTATTAAACACAATTGCAAGTTTACATTTTGATGCAATAGACACACAAATGTCAATACAGCTATTTTAATAAAACATTTTTCACACTGGCAGCCTATATGTGGATCAAGCTGAACTTTAGTGAACATGATAGACAATGGAGTAAGAGAGAAGAAGTAGTTTTTTTGTTGTTTACTTTCTTACTTTGTGAGGTTGGAAAGCTTGACTTGCCAATATATCAATCCAAACCTGCAGTAGTAGCAGACATATCATATCTACTAAATTTTATGTTAGTCTGCAAACTACAGCAAAAGGGTTTAAAAGCCAATAATTTCAGTTTATGAGATTTAGTATGAGAGGTTCTTACAGGGTAAAAGTCACAGCAGATTTCAACACTACTAGCAAACCTGCAGTAAAAATTACACATCATATGTCTATATTCCTTTTCACCCAGATTCTTAGGTAATGGAGTGTGATGAAAGTCCCTGTGTGCTGTGAATCCTTCATTGCAAACCAGAACATGTCTTGGCTTAAAGACCCCACACATGGGCTTTTTCGTTCGTCTGCGTAAGAACCACATCAGTGACCAATATGGACAAATGTTTAAATACCTAACAATACACATGTTCTGGAGTGGTGGTGAACATGTCTCCTCCAAAGTCGAGTTGGGCTCCCCTCCTGAATCTCCCGGTACTTGGCCATGGGCCCAATTTTTCACCTTATCCCATCAAAATCCAACTGGATTTTGATTAATTATTAAAAGCACAACTACAGTAGAGTGGTTGGTCAATTTGATCATACTGCCCAAGTGTTATAATATAACCACCATCTTAACCTCCCTAGATTACCCTATTACCACCCTCTACACAGCTAACACAAGACAACAACCCTCTGACCAACATTGGTACACACACAGCACACTCCATACTTTTAACTTTGCGTTCTAGCTTGTCCAGTGTGCAATACGATGTAGCACATGCCCTTGTGTTACAAACTCCTATTATCCCATAGATTGTAAGCAGGGTTCTCTTACCTCTCTGTCTGTATGTATTACCCAGTATTGTCTTATTAATGTTTGTTCCCAATTGTAAAGCGATACGGAATTTGCTGGCGCTATATAAATAAATGATGATGATACACACACATACATCTCTATACATCTACACACATATATACACACACACACACACACACACACACACACACACACACACACACACACACACTGTATATTGCAACAGTAGAGCGTCGTAGCATAAAAGTTGAAAAGCTGGCTCTTCAGGTAGTCCTCTTCTTAAAGTCATTTTCTACCACTGGCAATTGCTAGTAGTATTGATGTTAGAGAGCCAGCAACATACAATCTTGATGGATGTTAGTATATATTTGCCCTCTGACAGCCAGTCACTGATCAATCTACTGCTACTGATGTCATACTGAGGTATGACATCACATAAGGAGCGCAACTGCAGTGATTGGTTTGCACTTAGATGCTGTTTTGCAAATTTAATTTGCAATGTCCTTGACAAGATAGTATGTGAAGTTTTTAAAACATATAATTTACAACAGAGCAACATTTAGTCTCTCTATGCCAATGATAAAAATAGGTAAACAAGGATTACATACATAGCCTGTGGCCCCCGCTCCTTCCTGCTCTATTGTCAGATTGGTTCGGTACAGCTTTAAACACTTGTTTAAAATACCTGCCAACATGTTATTACAGATAGGTCTCTCTTCCTTTCATTAAATGTGTTGATTTAACTTACTGTGGCCCTGTTGAAGGGTAGAGGGCCGTTCCAGAAGTGAATTAGGTTGCCCATCACAGACTTACGGTTCTTAAGTCTGATTGTACAGGAAAAGGAATGGCTAGTAAACATTGTAACATTCTACTAGATGTCTATATCAAGTAACTAAGGGGACTGGATTAAAACTTGAGCTAGTCTCATATAGCCGATAGGAAAAGACTGCTTTATAGACTAAAAGCAGCTTTGTCTACTCAGACACAATATCACCAATCAGACAATGAGAGAATGTCAGGTCAGAGATTGGGAGAAGACCCAAAGTCCTCAGAAACTCATTGTGGTTCAGATCTTTAATGGAATAAACTTGTTACACTCCCTTAAGAAGCAAAATTGGAGGTTTAAGTGTCTGTCTGTGATATAGAGTAGATGGAGCCAAATCCAGATATAAACCAGTCTGGACCTCCTGAAAAATATAATATCTGTTCAATAGTAAGTCTGTAAATAAAGCCTCCTTGGACATACATTAGTCTCAGGACTACTTATATATGTGATGGTTGTCCCCGTTTGCGGGGCTAGTATCCGTCCCTGTTGGCAATATCCAATTCCCATTAGTCCCATTTAAGTCTTATATTGTTGTATCTGATTCTATTCTCTGCTGATGGTCATAAGATCATCTAGCTGGGTGTATATGTCTGAAATATTAGCCTCAAACTTAGTATTACACCCTGGGTAGATACACATGTCATGTGATAATGTTGAAAAAAGTAGTTTTTCTATATTGCTAAATAAGTTTTCAAGATCTTGCATTGTTGTGATCTCAGAGAAAGAACCATTCTCCTCCCTGTCCCAATACCATGATCCAGCGTGATCTTGGGATCTAGACAAAGTCTATTTTTGGCAGAAGTAATCAGATGCTGATGGAGACATGACTAAGGGTGATGCAAGTCTTGTGCTCATTTTGGAATCGCAGGGAACTATATGGGACATACTTGCATATTTTACCCCTGTTTTGTTGTGGCTAACTTAATACAAGTTTCCAACATGAATCATATCCCTGTACACAATGACCTGCTCCTGCTTTTCACTTTCCAAGTACTGTAACATGGGATGAATTACAAAAAAAAAAAAAAATTACACCTTTCACTTCCACCATCAATCATCACAATATACTGCAATTGGAAAATAAACAGGAAGATGGGAAAATAGCATTGTATAGGGTAAAAGGTGCACAACCTAAGGGGAAGCCCAGAACCTGTTTATGGGTCCCCTGGATGTCCAATACGCAATATATTCTATTGATGCCCTCTTCACTTGGGGTCCTGGAACACTGACACCTGGACTCTATGGCTGCCAGCACAAAAATGGGAATAAAGTGGAAGGTAACTAATATTGACAACAAATATATGGGTTCTATACACTAGCTGTAAACTCATTCCTAAATAGAGAAGCATTATATATACACCTTTCAAGGCGTGTACAGAAATACCTTGAACAGCACATCTAGAAAGGAATTCATTTCACAATAAGTATCACCAAACTTGTTCTGCGAGAACTAAGAAATTTTCACGAATGATTGATTATATACTATGCCTTGCAAAAGAAGTCAGACCCTCGACCAAAGCTCTAATTTTACTGAACAACAAATCCTAAACTGATATTTTATACTTTGCGATATTTTTTTAAGCCCTGAAACTCAAAATATAGTTTGTCACTTGACATCGTTTTAGGTTAAAACATCTTAAGAAAAACAAATTTTATATGTTTCTGAATAAGTATTGAACCCCCACACTTTTGCAACGTTTATGTATTTTGGGGTCAGCCTGCGAGCAGCTCTGCACACTCTTCGGGTGTGATTTTAGCCCATTCTCCTCGGGCAGATTTGCTCCAGGTTGCTCAGGTTTGTCAGAGGCCCAGGTGCACCCCTGCTGAAGGATGAACCATCACTTTTTAAGCAGATTGAAACATGTTCTCTTGCAGAATTTCCCTAAATTTTGCACCATCCATTCTTCCTTTTATTTTAACAAGATGCCCAGTGCCTACTGGTAACTAGCAGCCCCTCATCATAATGCTACCACCAACATACTTTATTGTATTGTACCGTGACAACCTGAAGCAAAGCTGTGGGACAGAATGGGGCAAAATCACCCCAACCAGCATGGAAAGACGGTACATACATACCCCAAAAACCCTAAAGCAGTTATTGTTGCCAAAGGTGGCTCAACAAGTGCTATGGTTCCATACTTAAGGAAAAAAAAACAAAAACTGAAATTTGCAGTTTGCATAAGATGTTTTTGCACCATAACAACTAATTTTGAGTTTCAGGTTGTGAAACACAGAGCTCCCCATTTATAGCGCAAAAATACAGCAATATGCTAGAACCCGCATTATAGTGCCTATTTTTATTATTATCATCATTTATTTGTTAGGCGCCACAAGATTTCCGCAGCGCCGTACACAGTACAAACAGTAGACTATACAGGGTGAAACAGTACAGAACAATAAACAAAAAATACCAATACTTCAGAAACTACAGGCAGGCTGATGCAATAAGCACGGAGCAGAAGAACAGGTGAGGAGACAGGAGGGAAAAGGGCCCTGCTCATGTGAGCTTACATCCTAAAGGAGGGTAGACAGAACAGGCACAAGGGGAGCCAGAAGAGAGAAGGGAGAGCGAGTGGAGGTGGAGAGGTGGTTAAGTAGATGGTTGGTAAGCTTTACGGAAGAGGTGAGTTTTCAGTGCATGTTTGAAGGAACACAAAGTAGGAGAGAGACGGATGGAACGAGGGAGGTCATTCCAGTGAAGGGGGCTGCACGGGAAAAGCCTTGGATTCCGGAGTGGGAAGAGGTGATAAGAGAGGAGGCGGTCATTGGCTGAGCGCAGAGAGCGAGCAGGAGTGTGAATGGAGAGGAGGTTAGAGATGTAGGGGGCAGTAGAGTGTGAGAGAGTCTTGTACGTGGTGGTCAGGAGTTTGAAAAGGATTCTGTAGGGGAAGGGAAGCCAGTGTAGGGTGAGGCAGAGAGGGGAGGCCGAAGAGGAGCGGTGTGAGAGAAAGATGAGTCTTGCGGCCGCATTGATTATAGAGCGGAGGGGGGAGAGATGGGAGTGGGGGAGGCCAGTGAGGAGGAGGTTGCAATAATCCAGGCGGGAGATGAGGAGTGCGTGGATGATAGTTTTGGTGGCATCCTGAGAGAGGAAGGGACGGATGCGGGCAATGTTGCGCAGTTGGAAGCGATAGGACTGGGCAAGGGAATGGATGTGGGGGGCAAAAGAGAGAGAGGAGTCGAGGGTGACACCCAGGCAGCGGAGTTGGGTAACAGAGGAGACGGTGGTGTTGTTGACTACAATAGAGAGGTCATGGTGGGATGGGAGTCTGGGCAGAGGAAAGACTATGAGTTCCGTTTTAGAGATATTGATTTTGAGAAAACGTGAGGACATCCAGGAGGAGATGGCGGAGAGGCAGTAAGATACCCGAGAGAGGAGGGTGGAAGAAAGATCAGGAGAAGAGATGTAAAGTTGAATGTCGTCAGCATAAAGGTGATACTGAAGACTAAAGGAGGAGATGAGAGCGCCAAGTGAGGAAGTATAGAGCGAGAAGAGTAAAGGGCCGAGAACAGAGCCCTGCGGAACGCCTACAGGGAGAGGGTAGGGGGAGGTGGAAGAACCAGACGTGGATACAGAGAAGGAGCGGTTAGCAAGGTATGAGGTGAACCAGGCATGGACAGATCCAGAGAGGCAGAGAGAGAGAAGGGTTTGCAGCAGGAGGGGGTGGTCCACAGTGTCAAAGGTTGCGGAGAGGTCAAGGAGGATAAGTAGGGAGAAGTGACCCTTGGACTTGGCCGATAGGAGATCATTAGTAACCTTGGCCAGGGCAGTTTCAGTGGAGTGAAGTGTAGCTGGATTGGAGAGGGTCAAGGAGTAAATAGTCCGAGAGGTGTCTGGTGAGGCGGCTGCAGACAATCCGCTCAAGTAATTTGGAGGCGTAGGGGAGATAATTAGCAAGAGAGTTGGGGTCGAGATTGGGTTTTTTCAGGATAGGAGAGATTAGAGCATGTTTAAAAGAGGAGGGGACTACACCAGAGGAGAGTGATAAGTTGAAGAGGTGTGCGAGGTAAGAACAGGCAGTGAGAGAGAGCGAAGGAGGTGAGAGGGGATAGGGTCGAGAGGACAGGTAGAGGGTGGGAAGGAAAGAATAAGGGAGCGGACTTCTTCACCTGTTGTGGGGCAAAAGGTGCACCAGAGTTGATTGTTGGCGGGAGGTGAGGCGATGAGGGTGGTGGGGGAAGGGGAGGAAGAGATGTTCAGTCTGATGGCCTCAATTTTGGAAGAGAAAAAGGTGGCAAAGTCAGAAGCAGAGAGGGAAGGTGGAACAGGGGGGGAGGGGGGAGAGGAGGGAGCTGAAGGTGGCAAAGAGGCGGCTGGGATTGGAGGACTGAGAAGAAATGAGGGACTTGAAGAAGGATTGTTTAGCGAGGGAGAGGGCAGAGCTGAAAGAGGAGAGAATGAATTTAAAGTGAGGGAAGTCAGCCAGGGAACGAGATTTCCTCCAGAGGCGTTCACCAGTGCGAGAGCACTTTTGGAGGAAGCGGGTGAGTTTGGAGTGCCAGGGTTGAGGAATAAGGCGGCGTCGGCGGATGGCGGAGGCCGGGGCGACAGCGTCAAGAGCAGTAGAGAGGGAGAGGTTGTAGAGAGAGGATGCCTGGTCCGGACAGGCCAGGGAGGGAAGGGGTGAGAGGAGAGTTTCAAGAGAGGAGGAGAAAGAGGTAGGGTCAATAGCATCTAGGTTGCGCCTATTGAGGGTGGCTTTAGGTGGGGCGGGAGCAGGGGAGGAGGAGAGCGTGAAGGAGAGGAGATGGTGGTCAGAGAGTGGGAAGGGAGAGTTAGAGAAGTCAGAGAGATCACAGCGATGAGAGAAGACAAGGTCGAGGGAGTGACCAAGACAGTGGGTGGGGGAGGAGGTCCACTGAGTAAGGCCTAGAGAGGAGGAAAGGGCGAGAAGTTTGATGGTGGCGGGGTCAGAACAGTTGTCGATGGGGATATTAAAGTCGCCAAGTATAATGGAGGGCAAGATGAAGGAAGGGAGACAATTGGTAGCCACGTTACATCCGAAATAGCGGAATAAATAGCTGCACTATTAACGGGATTAATGTACAATATATCATAGTGAAGAAAATATCAGTGTAGGATTTGTTATTTGGGGATAGAAACTGAGAGTATTGGTGAAGTGTCTGAATACTTTTGCAATGTACTGTCGCTTACACAAACAATGTTCTTATAATACTAAATTTTTAACCGCTAGAGAGCAATTATTTGTCAAATTCTAGCCAAATTGCGCTAGGTGTTAAACCAAACCTAACCTCAGAGAATGCACATTAAGCATTGTAACTTTATATATAAAGTTATCAATGACAAGCCTAAAATGATGAAAATTCCAATGCAGAATAATGACAAAACAAACATCACCTTCACAGTTCCTCACATTTATATCATAGTGGTCTTTAGGGCCACCTAAGAACATGTCACCCTATGTGCCCTTTGGCCACTAATTGCTTGCTAGTGACAGATCCCAAAAAACCTGTTCACCCAGTCTTCTGTCAGCTCTTTAGGATGTTCCATTAACTTACAGGTCATGAAACGAAATGTTAACTTTGTGTTAAAAGAATGTGTAAACATGCTTCACTCCATATTGTTCAATCAATTATAAGAAAAAAAAGAGAAGATGTAATTTAAATTGGTTAATTATATTAAAAACCATTCATGTGAAAAATTAAAGATCAAAAAAAGAAGCTAGCATTAATGACATGGTCCGTTTGATTTCAGTGGCCTGAAGCTTATATATATATATATATATATATATATATATATATATATATATACATATATATGATGAATGCTGTAGGACGTGGAAATGTGGTATATTTTCATAACTCGGTCAGGAAACGGCTGAGCAAACACAACCCAGGTCTGGTTTGAACTGCATCTCAGTAATGACACATAGTTGAAAGATAGGAACAGCCACTCCCAGGCCTGTTATACTCATAGAAGTGGGAAGTTGTGCAATCAACTATTGGGACCAATATTAAAAATTATACCTTGAAATAAGGCCCAATTTTTCCTCTCCCTTCCCCCAAGTGGGATTTTAGTAGTTATTTATGCAGTTATAATGTCTTGACCACAAAACAATAATTGATCCAGATCAACACTTGATCGGAAATATTCACATGTAGATCAAAACCATAAGAAAATGTAGCCAGAAAGACGTGGTCCAGCCGTTCAGCCCAAGCACTGGTCTGGCCAGTATAGTTGTGTAGTGCTGGCGACCTGAGCGGGCCGCACATGCGCTTTAGATACCTCTCCTGCCGGCAGAGAACTACATCTCACAGCATGTAGTGGGGCGGAGGAGCGTGTGAAGGAGTTACAAATGGCAGCTGGAGATTCAGAGAGGCAAACAGGGAGGCAGCCTGTCAGAGAGAGTGTAACGGGAGTCAGAGATCTGAGGGTGAGACCACATACAGAGTGAAACGAAGAGTGAGCAAGGCACATACTGGAGACTTGCCCACAGCGGAGCCATCTTGGACACGCAAGCTGGAGACCAGTGGGATAAGCACCACATGTATACATTGTTACTGGTTTACTTGGAAAGAGTATTTTTGTTGTTAGGTAGGGAAACTGAAAAATATTTGTAAGACCCTTTTGTAGGACTATGATTTAGTGACAAGGGAGTAGTGTAGGGAAAGGTAGTTAGGGTAAAGAGACAGAGTCTAAACTGAAGATAGGTGCACCAGCCTCCCTCTATGATCATAGTCCTTATCTGTGGGAATGCACCATAACTGAGAATTGGGGTATCAGTGGCTGCTAACGAGTTGTATGCCTACGTCTAAGAAAAAAAAAAAAGAGGGAATTGCATGTGTGTTACCTGTGTATCCTATTCATATTGAATAGGAGTTAAAACAAACAGGAGAATATGCTTTATTAAATCATCAGGAGAAATTAAATGTTTCTTGGAAAGGAGGAAAAATGCAGAGTACTGTTGTGTGAAATCCTATGTGTTAATTGCATTAATCTGTTTATTATATGCCTTTGTATGATATGCGTTCGTTAAATCGAAGCAATTGTGACTGAGTTTAATGTATATTACTATTGAGAGTCATTGTGGCTAGAGGAATATTGTAGGGTAGCAATTAGAGGGGTCAGAGGTACCTTTTAGTGGTATAGAAAGAGCGAGACATGTACAACTTGTGTTTAGGATCAGTTAGTTCTGTTCATAAATATAGTAGAAACGTTTGTATCTAAATTGCTATGTATTGATTGTGTTTGCTGCACCCAAAGTTACCCTTAAACCGCTGCTTGGTTTAAAGAGATATTTTAGATATATAAAACTTTCCAAGTCCACACCTCACTAATAAACGTGCCAGCGTGGTTCTAAAGACCAGCCTTGTGTATTGCTGTCTCATTTCTTTGTGTCTATTGGTCTTTAGCAGAGGAGTGGAGGGTTCCTTAGTCTCCTTCTGTTGTTGCTCATTCCAAAAACATTACCCCAGAACATCCTACTGAACCCTGACTAAGGTGGAGGTACTGCGCAACAAAGGAGACCAGGTATAAGTTTATATACAGACAGGTGTGGCCAAATTGGACATCTACCAAGCCGTGCAGGTCGGGTGTCTGTAAAAATTACTAAACCAGTAACTAGTGTTGGCCTTCTGAGCTGACGAGAAGAGGAGTTTTGAACAGGTAACAGCAATAGGGGGTTATTAAATAACATGTTGCAATGTGTACATTATTAGCAGCAACCCATAGCAGACATTGAGATGACAGTTTTTCTTTTTCAAGGACCAATTATAAAATTAAAGCCATCATTTAACTGGCTGATATGGGCGGCAGCAGATCTTTGCTCATAGCACCTTATTATCAAGAAAGCCCCACAGTGCCGTTTCTGTGTGTACCAATGTGATCGCCGCTTCCCGCCACAGGGAAATCGCTGTCATCCACTGTGCAAACTAAAGACACGCAGTTCAACTGTGATAGACCTGATGTGACCGGGGAAAGGTTAGAATTAATCAGGCTGACTGCACTATTCAACCCCATGGGCTGCTCCAGAGGAATTTCTAAACAATTACACAGTGAAAACATGCCCAGGTATTTCACAAACAACTGCTGTGTGACAGTCATTAGTTTACTTTGTGCCATGTGTGTATATTAGCTGTTTGCTCATTGTCTTGTGGACCAATTCATCTGGAACGGTCATGCTCACTTGAAATCACATTGGAGTCATTTGTGCACCAGTTACATATGGAGGCAGTCATATGGTATACACACCTTGTTACTTGGTAATACTATCTTTGTTTTCTCTTATTTCCCTGCTTTACTCTCACTCTCCACTCCAAGTAACATTATAGTGTTGCCTTTGTACTGCTCTACCATAACATTGCTATGTCATAGTGTTGCCTTGCTGCTATTTTACCACTTATTGCATTGCTGATTACACTGTTACTGTCGCCATCCGGACTTCTACACTACCCAGCCACCATCATGGACATTGCCCAAATAGGCCTCTGCCCCATCTGGACCCCCCCCCCCCCAGGAGCGAGTACCACCCAGGCCCATGCACCATCATTTTTTGGAGGGACAGTACCTCTATCGTACCCTAGTTCCCAAGTCCCTCTTACAATTTGCTCCTCTTCAGTTTGATATATTTGGCTCCCAAATTTACTTTACCATCCAGCCCAGCATATTAGTGCATGCTTTAGCCGTTTACAGTACAGTAAATTCAGCTGTGGTTAGTAAGCAATATTATTATTTTACTACATTTGCAATTACATTACTAAACAAAATTAAAAGTGCTCAGTTCTAGGAGTGCATTGGAACTGTCCGTCTCTTTTTCATAAAAAAAAAAAAAAGATTAAGTGTCCCGCTTTCGACAAAAATATTTCCTGGTAGGTTATTTCTCTATGTAGTAATCCCCCAAAGAATATTACACCTCTTCACTCTGCAGCATCAACACAACCATATTCACAATGCAGAAAATAAAAATACAGACTTGTATGAATGAGCCGGAATGTGGAATATCCGATTGTGGTTCTGTGCAATTGTCGCAACTGATGATGTGACTAAAAAGTCTGAAGCTTCCTGATCTACATTCCAAACATGATTTGTCAGGCTTACTACACAGTCTGGCTTACATATATAGTGAGAGAGCTCTTCGTAGTCTCAGGCGCACAATAATGAAGATTACAAGAGATTAAAAAAAAAAAAAAAATCGTCAGAAACTGAAGGACCTTTAACCTCAAAAGCATGTTTTATTGAATCTGTATAAACATGGTTCAGGACAGCTCATTCATAGATCCAGATGACACAGCTGAGCTTCCTGACCATCTAACTTCCCAGCCTTCAAAAACAGGGAAGAAAAGTGGCCACTAAAAGTGTAAGAATAGAGGACAATACAGGATCCAGCACTCACACATAACAAGTATCATCAACATTACTAGAGGTTTCTACAAATTTTACAACACTAGTTGATTTCTGTTGAAAAATGCAGCTCTACTCTCTCTATTAATTAAATAGCATTCTAACCATATATATCAAAATCTGTGTATTCAGGAGCTAAATATTATACCTGAAATGAGTGATGTGGTTATTCATAACTAAATATGTCCAGCATGTGGTTTTCTATCCTATAAAGAAAGACAGCCATATCTTAGGATGGTGGTGCTTCTCTACCGTGCATCACGCTCAGGAAAGAGCTTGAGTGATTGGCTGGCCAGTAGGTCACAAAAACTCTGTGCAGAGGGCATTTTGGTGCAGTCATATCCAGGTGCTTTTTTTAGGTATTAGCACATTTTTGAACAATGTTTCAAAGGACCCCTAAAGCCTAAAAGTGAAACGTTCAGATATGAACCCTGTAAAATACATTGTTCAGAGTTACTCTGACATTCCATTTGTGTCCAAAAGTATTACCTCTACAATCCACTGCAGAAGCTCCTCTGACACCTTGATGGGAATCGAATACAGGTGAAAAAGATGAAACCGAGTAGCTGTCACATCACTGGCCCTGACCCTGCGTATGTGTATCCATACATCCCAACTGTCCCGATTTTAACAGGACATTATTAATTTATAAGGCGCCACAAGGTTTCCGCAGCGCCGAACACAGTACAAACAATGGACAGTACAGGGAATAACAGTACAAAACAATAAACGAGTAATACCAAGACTTCAGAGACTCCAGGCAAAGCAAATATAATGGAGTTGGAGCAGAAGAGAAGGTAGAGAGACAGGAGGGAGAAGGGCCCTGCTTATAAGAGCTTACATCCTAAATGGAGGGGAAACAGACAGCCGGCACAAAGGGAGTCAGAGGGGGGGAGCAAGCGCTCAACTCTACAGAGGAGGAGCCAGGAGATGAGAACGAGCATAGAGAGAGGGTTAGGAGGAAGGCTGGTAGGCTTTAAAGGAAGAGATGGGTTTTGAGTGCCCGTTTGAAGGAGCACAGGTTAGGGGACAAACGGATGGAGCGTGGGAGGTCATTCCAATGCAGGGGGGCAGCTCGGGAGAAGTCTTGAATTCTGGAGTGGGATGAGGTGATCAGAGTGGACGAGAGGCGACGGTCATTGGCCGAACGCAGGGACCGGGCGGGAGTGTGGATGGAGAGGAGATTGGAGATATAGGGGGCAGTAGAGTGGGAGAGGGCCTTGTAGGTGAGGGTAAGAAGTTTTAAAAGGATACGGAAGGGCAAGCAGAAAGGTGAGGCAGAAGAGGAGCGGCGGGAAAGGAAGATGAGCCTCGCAGCTGCATTGAAATTAGAACGATGGGGGGGCGAGGCGAGAGCGGGGGAGTCCAGTGAGAAGAAGGTTGCAGTAGTCCAGTCGGGAGATGATAAGCACGTGGACAATGGTTTTGGTTGCTTCATGAGAAAGGAAGGCCCGGATGCGGGCGATATTACGAAGTTGGAAGCGACAGGATTGGGCAAGGGATGGAATGTGGGGGGCAAAAGAGAGGGAGTAGTCGAGGGTGACGCCCAGGCAGCGGAGTTGGGGAACAGAGGAGATGGTGGAGTTGTTAACAGTAATGGAGAGATCCAGGTGGGATGAGGATTTAGATGGAGGGAAAACAATGAGTTCGATTTTAGCAATGTTAATTTTGAGAAACCGTGAGAACATCCAAGAGGAGATGGCAGAGAGGCAGTCAGATACACGAGAGAGGAGTTGGGGGGGAAAGATCAGGAGAAGAGATGTAAAGTTGAATATCATCGGCGTATTGGTGATACTGAAGGCCGAATGAGTTGATGAGAGCACCGAGGGAGGAAGTGTAGAGTGAGAAGAGTAAAGGGCCAAGAACAGAGCCCTGAGGGACTCCTACTGGGAGGGCAGAGAGGGGGGGGGGGGAAACATGAACCGGAAATGGAAACAGAAAAAGAGCGGTTGGTGAGGTAAGAGGTGAACCAAGTAAGGACAGAACCAGAGAGGCCGAGAGAGTGAAGGGTCTGCAAGAGGAGGGGGTGGTCTACGGTGTCAAAGGCTGCAGATAGGTCCAGGAGGATGAGCAGGGAGAAGTGACCCTTGGATTTAGCAGAGAGGAGATCATTAGTTACACTGGTCAGGGCGGTTTCAGTAGAGTGGAGGGGGCGGAAGCCAGATTGGAGGGGGTCAAGGAGGGAAAAGTCAGAGAGGTGACAGGTGAGGCGACTGTAAACAATTCGCTCAAGGAGTTTGGAGGCGAAGGGGAGAAGAGAAATGGGGCGGTAATTGGCGAGTGAGGTGGGATCAAGATTAGGTTTTTTGAGAATAGGAGAGATGAGGGCATGTTTGAAGGAGGAGGGGACAGTGCCAGTGAAGAGAGACAAGTTGAAGAGGTGAGCTAAGTAGTCACAGACAGAGTGGGAGAGCGAGCGAAGTAGGTGAGAGGGGGATAGGATCAAGGTGGCAGGTAGATGGGGGAGAGGAAAGAATGAGGGAGTGGACTTCATCGCCCAGGGTGGGGCGTGGGGGGAGGGAGGAGCGGAGAGGGGGGCAAGAGAGGAGAGGGAGGAGGAGATATCAAGACGGATGGCCTCAATTTTGGAGGAGAATAAGGAGGCAAAATCAGTAGCGGAGAGGGAGAGTGGGATGGGAGGAGGGGGAGGGGTGAGGAGAGAGGTGAATGTGGCAAAGAGGCGGCGGGGATTAGAGGACTGGGAAGAAATGAGAGACTTAAAGAAGGATTGTTTAGCAAGGGAGAGGGCAGAGCAGTAGGAGGAGAGGATGAACTCCTACGACATCTCAATTCTCAACATCTCAACTCCTATGACATCTCAATTTGTGGACAGCAAAAGGAGCGAGGTTCAACCAAAAGTGGATGGAGTTTTACATGAATTTATGTATTTGTGGATGGAATTTTGTCGGAACAGAGGCGGGGCTTATTTTGTCCCAATTATCTGTCCCAACTGAATCTAAATGCTGGAAGGTATGTGTATTTCTGTAACGCAAGTCTGTCAGTCAATGCTCCCAACATGAAAACCTGCTGCAGACATAAAGCACGATGGACCAATGAGGTATAAACAATTCAGTTATTTACCATATATATCCTTCAGCTCAGTAATTCCCACCTTTTGATCTATTAATGTCAAATACTGGTCTTAGCTGCCCTTTGATTGCTGGGAAAGCTATATTTTGTGAAGGGAGGGAGAACATTGGAATGTCAGTTAAAGGTTCATCAATGTAACAAAGAAAAGTAAATTTGTTCAGTACAAAAGTCACCAGATAATGTCAAACAGAGCAGAATAAATCCACAAATCCAATATAATAAGACATATTTGAATGCTACGAAAATAAACATCCTAGATTCTGTATATTCCCACTGGTAAAAGATAATGATGTAAGAATACGCTAGATAAAGGTGTCAGAGGAAATAATACTCAGGGACTTTTATTAATCCAATTGCCATTTTAGCATTATTATGTTTACCTGCATGGTGCTACAATATTCTACATGGGAAATACTGAACTAATGAAACAACAAAAACACTGGACAAACAAAGCATAATATGGATCATACAAGAAACAAAACACAAGGACACACTTCAAGATGGGAACAAACAAGGCTGGAGGAAAGAAGGCCCTGATCTTATGAGCTTACAATCTACTGGAAATAAAGCTTTAATAGTAAAGCTTCATATGCTTTCTCTAATAATTACAGTGTTGGGTCAGTGGGGGAGATTTATGAAAACTGATGGAAGAGAGAGTATAGAGGAGAAGAATGTGATTTAATAGCCTCCATAACAGAAGGTGTTAAACTAATCCATTAGTGTCAGGATTTCTAGCTAGATAAGGACACATTTTCAGAACAAAGATTTAGATCAAAGAAAGAAAGTGGCAAGTAGCACAGTACAGGGAAGCAAGGTACCAGAGGAAGGATTCAAGATTGCAAAGGAAAAATAGAGAATATTAAGTTAAGTTCAGTCTTAGCAGACAGAGTGGGGAGATGGGGGCAGGGATAGGAGGAGCCAGGGCGATGAGAGACGTCAACCAGCACTGTCCCAGGTCCAGAAGTAGGGTCACAACGGCCAGTTACCAGGTCCCAGAGATGTTCAGAAAAACCAAAACCAACCTATGAAGAGACAAGTGGTACCACCAGCTAACACAGCAACAACCGTCAGGATTTCACACAGCATACATAAGTCCAGGTGAACAAATTGAAGCCTGAGCCAAGCCAGAGATAGATAAAAAGTTTTAACCAAGTTAAAACTAACAAAGTGGTTAAGTTGTTAATGACCAAACGAGCTACTTACCTTGGGACAACTAGATCGGATTCATATTACCGAACTGAAAGACATATATATATATATATACACACACACACTCTGAATCAAACTGGACTCTATATGTATGTTAATTTATATGGTTATAAAACTGTTGCCCCTTGTTAATTATATTACATCTGCACTTTTTTCATCCCCTATGACCCTTCTAATATTCCCCCTTTCCAATCCCTCCTTTTTCACTAGTAATAAAAATAATTCCCTTTAAAAGTCCAGTTTGTTTGGATTCCGTTCAGGTTGGGGGCTCTCCCGTCTCCGAGTCGGGCTTGGCAACATTCCCAATCTGAAAAAAGGAACAAGCTGCAGCCACTAACTGACTAGAGCGCCACATAGTGGTCGGCAGAATATGCCCTGCATTGTACAATGCTCAGTAGCATAAGCTCTGTATTGTACACTGTTCTGATGGGTTTGCATTGTATTTGATTGTAGCTCTTTGAAATAGAAGATTTCCATAAATTTCTTTGTCTGCGCAAAACGATTCCCACATTAGAAGAGACATATTATTCCCATGACCATATTTGGATGCAATGTCTGATATTAAATTGTCCTACATGTGGAAGGCCCAAATTTAGTAAATCCAGTGATTAAATGAGCAAGGGAAATAAATGGATTGCAACTCTCCTATGTTTAGAGAGTATCAATGACTGCACAAGGGACAATTCAACAACTGGCCAACAGGAGATTGTACGCTGTTAGAGCAAATCAAAATTAGATTGTGATCATTTAGGGTGATCTATGCGAGTGTCTCAAACACACAATATTTGTCCCTTAATTTGGTGGTAAATTATCAAAATGTGTACATGTGTAGCTGCTGAGCTGTTACTACTGTCAATGAAAAAGGTTGTGTGACTATAAATGAACACTGTACTGCAAGAGGGGGGACCATCAGTAAAAATAATAAATACAGTAAGTGCTTTTCAAGTTTTTGCAGCAAAATAAATTGAAAAAGCTCAATTACGCCTAAATTCTACACAATAAAAAATAAATATTCTATAAAATTATCATCCTTTAATCCAAGCGAAAGAAAAGAGAAGAAAATGTAAGGCGATGGTAATGAGAAAATGTTTAGAGCTCATCCTGAAAGAGAATACTTCTATTTTTGTGTTCCGAATCATAGGCTGGGCCCAAATCAATCTCTTATCTTATTGCCATGGAAACTAAAGAAGCATGCCCAGCACAATAGAGGCTTATGTGACAGGAAGGATATCTGTATATGTACTGTATATAGGTGGATAATTAAAGGACCACTAAACACCAAATCAGAATTTTTTTTTATTATTTGTGATCAGATCAAACACAACAGATCACATACACTTTCCAATTTAGATCTAACAGAGCAGTAAGAGGTTTTGTATACATGCGTTTTGTTGTAGGACCAGTAGAGTGCAATCATACAACTAAAAGATACCTTAATCAGCTTCAAAAACAATATTTTTTGTTGAATAAAGGTCCACCTAATCAGATCATACCATTGCTCACTTGTGCCATATATATTTAATTGTATTAAATCTATTGTCATCCACACACTGGTCTCTTCTTTACCAATAATAAGAAACGATTGGATTGAGTGATACGATGATAACATTTGTGACCAGCTTTATGCAGATCTAAGGGCGGCTACAATCTGAGATTGGTGGAAGCTTCTCTCAAATTTTTATAATGCAACTGGTTCCAGCAAGACTAGACCATCTTGTCCCAAGTCATGACCCCAATTGTTGGATGTGCCCTGCAGTCAGGCCCTTGTGGAGGAAGGGTAAGAGATTGATCTCGGATACCTTACAAATTAATTTTCCTTTAGACCCCCAATTTATTACCCTGTGAAGAGCATTACTTAAATTACAGCATGCTTCCAAAAAAGGTGCAATTTAATTTAAAAGCCACACGGGTACACATACCTTACTTCAGTTATATACATGAAAGCAAATAAAAGAAACTAATAGAAGACTTAGGAGCAAAAATTATGGTCTTGTTTTCTCTAGAAAAGATTCCACATTGCTCCTTCCCACCATCTATGATATAATACACTCTGGTATGTACTAGTCTGTCTTTTAATCAAGTGACACAATTTGTATACCACATGGTATCATCATTTGTCTATTTGTGTTCCCTTTTTTCATCCTATTATCTTGTTCACTACCAATTACTGTCATTGATAAAACCACTTAGCTGACATACTGTAATACTAACAGCCCATTGTAACCTTTGGTTACAATAAAGATGTTTGAAATAAAATGTATACACCATCATCATCAGCTATTTATACAACGCCACTAGTAGCGCTGTACAGAGAACTCACTCACATCAGTCACTGCCCCATTGGAGCTTACAGTCTAAATTCCCCAACATACACACAGACACTTTGGTCAATTTGATAGCAGCCAATTAACCTACTAGTATGTTTTTGGAATGTGGGAGGAAACTGGAGCACACGGAGGAAACCCACGCAAATACGGGGAGAACATACAAACTCCACACAGATAAGGCCATGGTCGGGAATCAAACTTACAAACCAAATGCAATGGATTAGTCTGGAACCTTTATCACTAAATGACATTTATTGGCAATTTACTACAGCCTTGACCTACTCAGCAAGGTAAAGTCCTCCTGGTCTTGATGAGGGAAGTCATTTTGTATTAAAACTAGCAGGCTTAAAAGAAACTGCTATGACATTGAACGCTCATAAGCGAATAGATAAAAATATGTTATTACCCTCCAGTTCACACCACACTGAGCAAATTGCATGTGTTTATGACTGTTTTTAAGAAGTATCTGTCGCTTTCATCCTATGAGTGCAGCCGAAACTGGTTCCTAGATGCTGGATATGCATGAATATTGGCTCAGCTTAAAATCATGGCTGTCTACACGGTGTGTGAAGGATACGTTTCAGTATCCGTAAGGCCTTGCTGGGAGGCTTCTCAACACACACTGCCAGTACTATTCGTCCTGTGAAAAGACTGGACAGCACAGCACAATGCATTTCATTTAACCAATAACAGCAGCTGCATAATAATGTCTATTTACTCAGACTCAAAATTCTGAATTAATTTGGACCTTATAGTTACAGAATCTTTTATTCTGAAGGAATCAGATCTTGTATTATTTTATTAATACAGCTTAAAAAAAACTAACAGACTTTGCAGTCACCTGCTTCTCTCTATACATTTGCTTTTTAGGTTTCTGAGGCCAATAAGGGGTTATTGACACTGTAGAGGACAGTGTTGGGGGCTACGACTATGCTGCATTTCAGAACGGAGGAAAGGTAAGAGAGGCCTGGGTATCCCATGGGCATTTTATAATGAAGCTTTGTAGACTAGCGTCAGCCAGGAGAAACATGCTGAGCCAGCATGTTATGAAAGGAGAGGAGAGAGGGAGTGAGAGGAAAACTGGAAAAACGTGAGTCAGGCAAAAGACAAATATGTGAGAGAGAACATGAAGACAGAGTGCGCTGTGAAACAGAGAAAAGGGGGAAAGGGAAGACAGGAAGAAAGGACCTCAAGATAAGGTGTAAAGAAACATGCTGTACATTAGGACAATTTAATAATGTGATAAAAAAAAAACAATAAACCCTAAATAGAAACACTTAAACTCCAGGTCACATGCCCTAAAATACCCACCCACTATCACTGCTAAGTTGCACCTCACAGAGAAGCCCTGCTAGGGAAACAGAGTAGCCCTGCTAGGGAAACAGAGTAGCCCTGCTAGGGAAACAGAGTAGCCCTGCTAGGGAAACAGAGTAGCCCTGCTAGGGAAACAGAGAAGCCCTGCTAGAGAAACACTTGTTCACCTTGCCTGGCCATCAAATGTCAGCTGTGAGCTCTCACTACAGAAGGCCTGGGACAGGGAAACAGTGTTTCTACAGCAAAGCCCTCAGTTAAATCATGAGCAGCGGCAGGTAGGGGTGTAAGGGAGTATTTTGGGATAAGGAGGTTTGAATATAAGCCTATCTAATGAGTGTTTTAACAGCTAATTAAAAAGGAAAATACTGAACATGTATAGCAATAATACTCCCATCAGTACAATAGCTGAATTAAGGCTTAAAACGACCTCCTGAAATCACACACTATGACCTCATAGTAATACAAGGCCTTTACATAATCCCGGGACTGGAGTTACAATTATGTGTATAAGATGTGTCTCCAACACACGCTAAGCGCCTGTAAAAAGCATGTTCATATTACCAAAGACGACCAAATATGATTGTGTTTTTACATGCGTTTATCCTGCACTGTAGGGTGTTGTTAAAAGCCTACATTCATCTCAATAGGAGTGAATTTGGTGTCCATCACCCACTGTTCAGAGGGAACAACTGATGTGTGAGACTTATGTGAGAAAGTTGAGTGATTTCTGTCATTCACCTGTCACTTGGCCTCTCCCATAATGGCAGGAAACACACCAAGCACAGTGGGACGTGACAGTGCATTTTGGCTTAGTGTGGGAGACATGATCTAACTCAGGCCTGTCCAACCTGCGGCCCTCCAGGTGTTGTGAAACTACAAGTCCCAGCATGCCCTTCCAGCTATCAACTGGTTGTCTACTGGCAAAGCATGCTGGGGCTTGTAGTTTCACAACATCTGGAGGGCTGCAGGTTGGAAAGGCCTGATCTAACTTATGATCTCAACTTACTAATAAAAACTGCAATATGTCTTGTTATATGAAACTGTGAAATCTTTACAACCATACTAAGCCTTTCACTTGTTCTGATCATAACCCTTTTTCTACAGTAGCCCGTTTAAAGAACTCTGAGCCCACAGACATAGCTATCTCCAGCCACATTGGTACATCAGGACTTGTATTATCTAACAGAGACAAAGCCAGAGGTTGCCCAAGCCTGCTCTAATGTATGACATCATGTATATATTACAGCAGCATCTATCTAGTCAACAATCCCTTATGACTGTGCTAGAGAGTGCTATATGTAGTCACATCCTGGCACGTACTATAGAAAGCAAGACTGCTGAAGCTCAAGAATAAAGAAACTGATCATTTTATAGAGTGTGAAGGCCATCCATGTAATCTTGAGGCTACAAGAAGCTGACAGAATAACTTTTGTACCCTTTGCAGTAAACAGCAATAAAAAAACAAAACATAAGAACATTGTCATGACACAATCATTGGCCTACCTAGCTAACCCATCATTATCAGGGCATCACTGCTTCTCTGGAAGTACAGCATTCCTAGAAGCAGACTGGTAACCTGGGTCACAATGTCAGCTTGGAATGTTTGACATGAAGACAATGTTCAATGTTGACTAGATAGACACACAGATAGATAGGCTCAGAGCATATGAGCACATGCATCTCTTCTAGAAGGTGAACCAGAACATGCTCAAATTAGGAGTTTACACATCACAAAGTACAATGTTTTAGCCACAGCATTCCTCATACCATATAAAATATTTTTTGCTAATTGAGATTATTTTATCTGGTGTAATCCGATTAATTCCTCTACAGCAGAATCTATTGGGCTTGTGTCTCATCACTTTCTAATATCTCACTCTACACAAACACATTTTATTGTGGGGGGGGTTTAGGACATTTAGTTTTTGCAAGTAACATATTGTAATAAAAAGCTTTCTATTTTACATCAATGAGCTAGGGAAAACAATCATTAAGCAAAAAACAAACACTTTCCTATAGTTGTTCCCATGGTTACTTTTACATGTTCAAAGCAATCTAAGATTACCCTAGAATATATTATTCTAGTTTTCCCAAGTACCAAATATGTGTACTTCTTATAAAGGCCTGAGGATGGTAAAGGGACAGAAACTGGGGTACTGTTATCTTGTTTTTGACTTTGTTTTACCCATTTTTTAAATTTGTTTAATGAAAGAGACTTTTAGAAATCATCAGAGTCTCCGATAGATTTATCTATTTCTGTTACGAATAGATCCAATAGCGACTAATAGCTAATTCAACTATCCCAAGTAAGAACCCAGGTCGTTGACCTGGAGGGAATACGAATAACATTTAAAATGTGTGGTAAGGCACTAGTACATGTGACGTTTCAAAACGTCATTTTAATGAAGTAGTTATTGGTAAAAAAAAAAAAATTCATTTTGAACATATTGTGCTTCCAGTTGGTAGCATGCCTTTAGGTTGGGAAATACCAGTCAAAACACAAAAATACACTTTGTCTGGATTCTTTTCAGAGGTACTTTTATGTACACGTGTACAGCTTATGTTTCTGAACCCCAAGAAGGGACTCGGAATGTTTTTGTGGGTCCCTGGATTGTCAGATATGCAATAAAGAGGTCCATTGTTATAGGGCCGGGTGCAAGGTACAACAATATCTCTTGCTCTGTTGACTCACTTTAGCCTGGCTCAAGCAACCTGGGATGTAGAAAAGATTACCAGCTTTCAATTTATGATACTACAGTCACTTCCGCTTGCATCACAGTGAAAAGCCACCAAGACTGTTAAAAGACTTATGTACAACTGCCTGTAAAACACTGATTGTGGGCTATTCACCCTCATCAAAGACTTGCTTGACAAACCCTAAACCTAATCCTTCCCCCAGTGGACAAACCATAACCACTCCACACTGTCATCATTAACCACCCTCCATATAGCCAAACCCAAACTTGGAGGTGGGTTAAATGACTGAGGCAGCAACAGCAGGACAAGATGGCATCAGAAGTGGGATGCAAACAATCATATAGTAATTCCACACAATTAACTCTGTTTGTAAGCAACTGTCTCACTGTTTTGCAAGCATTTGTCTCTCGTGGGTAATTATCTGTATATGCTGTATAACATGTAGTGAAATGTTTTTACCAGTACGGTAGTAAAGATGTAGAGCAAAGTTTTTCAATGAAGCTTATTGATAGAAATTAAAGCAGATTAAATCTAGGTATATCCATAACCTTAAACTTCTACCCAATGTTGAGAATAGTGTCCCTTTTAGTGTAAAGTGGTCAATAGTCCTCATTCAGGTGTGTTTTGCTTTGCAAATGACACATTTTCAAACAGAGGTATTACACAAACGTAATGGGTCTTTGTACAGAGATGTACTGACCGAAAACTCAGCCAAAAACAATCCCCAAGAGGTTATAATTGTATGATATTTATACATTAGCTAGCCAGAGATTATGAAATAAATTATATTATACAACAATATGGTTATCTGGGAGCCCGAGGGCCAAAGAAAATCCCCAGGAAGAGAAAACTGGACTAATACCGCTTTCATACTGCCGCCCTGGCAATATGCCGGGTTTTTCAAGCCGGGTTTTTGCCGGGGCTCGGAGCATCCCGGCTCAGAAACACCATTCATACTGCACCTCGGAGCCGGGAATTTCCCGGGTTGACCCCATTCATACAGCACAAGTCTGTGCCCTGGCAATTTGTGGGAGTCATCACCAGAGCAGTTTTCATTGGCTGAAAAATGGTGATGTCATTGAAAGGTGACTGGTTTTTTGACGCATAAAGATGATGCAAAAGTGGGTGGTTTGTTCCACGGGCTCCCACCGATGACATCATCCTCCAGAGTCAGGCAGACAGCCAATCAGCTTGTTTTCTGTGCAACCCGGGTTGAAAAACCCGGGTTGCACCATTCATAGTGCAGGTAACCCGGGTCCGACCCGGGAATTACCCCTTGATAAATCCCGGGATGAAGACCCGGGATTTTTGACTTATACCATTCATACTGCACCAAGACCCGGGTCCTTTGAGCTCGCCCCGACAAAAACCCGGGATTTTGGTGCAGTATGAATGGGGTATAAGGGGTATATTTACTAAACTCCGGATTTGAAAAAGTGGAGATGTTGCCTATAGCAACCAATCAGATTGTAGTGGTCATTTTGTAGAATGTACGAAATACATGATAACTAGAATCTGATTGGTTGCTATAGGCAACATCTCCACTTTTTCAAACCAGTAATTTAGTAAATATACCCCTAAGATGTGTTAGTAAAATACCTAAATTAACTAAAGTTTACATACCATATAATCCATCATTCATTGTCTACATCTCAACATCACCAGTCAATGGTAAATTCTAGAGGAAGAAAGCTGAGCAAAGTACAGTTCAAAGGATTAAATTAATGATATTCTGTTTTGCTCTAAATCACCGATATGTTTTTCTGCTTCTGTCTATATAACTGCTGTTCATACCATGCATCTTATATTGCAGGGCTGTACTAAACATCCATGTGATTTGTCTTAAACAGACTTTAAATTGCATCTGTGGCCGACACAAACAGAGGAAGCAACCATTGTGGGGGCTGGAATTTATAATCATGAGAACATCACCAATAGGCTGCATTCTCGTAAATACAAATGATTTGCCTCTACTGTGTAAATATTGGGTGCTCAATATAACATGTTGGCCAGTAGGACCATTAAAAAAAAAAGTCACATAATAGAGGTATAGAAGTCATAGACCAAGGAAAAGCCCTGCAGGACTGTATTTGATAAAGCTGCATGTTTCAAGAAAATTAAAGACTGCTCCTTAAACATTTTGCTTCACACAAAACCGTAAAACTTAATGATATGGGAGGTTCTAAATTCTCATTAACCCAATTTGTTTATAAAGTTAAAACACAGATCATACTCATTTTACATTTGCTTCAACAAAGTTATACAGCAAATGTAGACCATTTGTCAATACAACCTTCCATGTATCTGTTGTGGAAAATGGAAAATCAACTTGTACTGGAAAGCTCTACCAAGAATTGTTTGTGTACACATGCTATTATTTAGCAGTACAGGTACATGTCAATGTACATGTAATGAAGCTCCTGTCTTGGAGAGGAAGATAATAGTGAGGTAGCACCCTTAAGAATAGTGTAAATATTTACTATGAACATATCACCTGGTTCGGTGCATTTGGGCTCATAGAATAGAGGATACAAATTGTGTGTCTGTGTGGGCATGTGTGGGATCCTCCTCCAGGGCTCTGATAAGAGCTGTTTTTGTCTTGTTTTTTAACACCATCAGCAAATTGGAGACTTGGACATAACAATATATACAATATATTAAAATACGAATACAGATTTTTTATATATATATATATATATATATATATATATATATATATATATATATCTCATTAGTTATCAATGTATTACTTACTAAGCACAGGGCAGGAATTATACTTCCTGTTTAAGTAACACAATGTTTACAGCAGACTCATTTCAGACTCTCTGTCTTAGATCAAGGCTTACAAGAGTAGCAAGAAAAACTGTAGCTCTCAAAGGACAATGACATGACAGATTTAACTATATCACTAACTAATCCAGTGGGCTGTAAGAGGTGGATTTTGACCGTGATTTACCAGGGATAACCTTAAAACTTGGCAGGTTATTTACTTCTGGAATAGACTGCCAGCTCCTCAGACTAATCTCTCTAGCTTGTAGTAACCTATATTATAAGCTGGGAAGCTGTCAAAAAAAATGTAAAAAGAAAATTGTAAGCATTAGAATATATATTTGTGCACATCTGGTAGTCACATGTAATTAAACTGAAGTATAATATATATATATATATATATATATATATATATACACACACACATATACATACATACACACACACACACACATGCCCATACTGCATACAAAACACAATTGAACATAAATTGATGTACTGTAAATATTTGTATAGTATACTGGAATTTAATATTTTACTGATGTCAGTTAACTAATATGTCCCTTTTTGCCCTTGGGATATTAACCTCTCCAAATATTCCATCCCTTTGTCCCATTGTCAGCATCAGAGAACGCATAAAACAAGTACATTAGATATATTGATCATTACCTTCAGCCAACACCTCATCCACTGTGACTTGGTGCCTCCCGATGTTAAAGACTCTGCCAATGTATCCGGTACCCAATCCACTGGAGGACCCACTGCCAACTCCAGGTCCAGATCCACCCAGTTCACGCCGGGAGTCGAAAAACTTCTTCATGTTCTTGACCCCCAAAAGACTTCAGCAGGAAAAATGATCCTTTCCTCTGGGTCAGGAGAATATAATTTCATTCAACTGTTTTTACACCCTATTAATAGTGATCTAAATACAAGTCCCACTTGTCCCTCTAAAAAAAAAATAAAAAAAAATGAGGGATCCCAGAGCAGACTGTAGCAGGAAAATAATGATTGAGGAAATGATGTTGATATTTACAATCTAGGGTGACAGCCCTAAAGAGACAAACAATGACTGCCTGGCATTGCCTGCTGCATCTGAGATGGAGGCAAGGTGTGAATGTGGACTCACCCACTAATGTAGTACGTGCTCCCCAGATACATGCATCACCAATGAGCCCCTTACTGATAGGAAGCCAGCAGGGCAGTGACATCCATGGAGAATTAGATGGGAACAGTCTGTATGGGGACAGCACAGCAGCCGGATAAGGGAATGGCTAGATCCCCTTCATCGAAAGGACCTTCTGACATCACCGGGTCATGTGACTACAGCAGTCACATGGTGCACAGGGGAGGAGGCTGCTGCTGCTGCTGCTGCTGCTGTCAGTGCTGCTGGGCAGCTGCTGAAAGTAAGGGAGAGTCAGGTAAATGCAATATCTCTACTGAATTGTTTTCCCTGCCAGGTTTATTCAGTGTCAGGTTCCTTCCAGGCATCAATTGATCCCTGAGAAGAGTCTTAAAAACAGGAAACATTGAAGTGTATTAACTAGTGCAATAGTGTAACATTGTAAGTTATTATTCCCAAAGTTGCACTGCATGTCCTATGTTGTTTTAGAGCTTACACTGAATGAGATAAATTGGGCAGCAAGGTGGCATAGTGGTTAGCACTTCTGCCTCACAGCACTGGGGTCATGAGTTCATTTCCTGACCATGGCCTTATCTGTGTGGAGTTTGTATGTTCTCCCCGTGTTTGCATGGGTTTCCTCTGGGTGCTCTGGTTTCCTGCCACACTCCAAAAACATACTGGTAGGTTAATTGGCTGCTATCAAAATTGACCCTAGTCTCTCTCTGTCTGTCTTTGTGTGTATGTTAGGGAATTTAGACTGTAAGCTCCAATGGGGCAGGGACTGATGTGAATGAGTTCTCTGTACAGCGCTGCAGAATCAGTGGCGCTATATAAATAAATGGTGATGATGATGATGAAGGCTGGGTACACGCTACAGTGTTTTCAGCCAAGTATTCAGCCCCATATTGCATTAGTGTGTACACTTAGACGATGAACGATAGTCGTTCCAAAGTCCTGACCATCATTTGTTTGGATTGTTCAGCAGAACTATAAATCTCGCTCAGCTATGGAACGAGGTTGTTCCAATCCTGCAGTGTGTGTGCTCTCGCAACCAGGATCTCATAGAGTTTACAGAGTCTTGGGGGTATATTTACGAAACTGCAGGTTTGAAAAAGTGAAGATGTTGCCTATGGCAACCAATCAGATTCTAGCTGTCATTTTGTAGCATGCACTAAATAAATGACAGCTGGAATCTGATTGGTTGCTATAGGCAATATCTCCACTTTTTCAAACCCGCAGTTTAGTAAATCTAGCCCTTGATCTTTTCAGCCAACGGTTATGACAGTTGAAGAGCACAGATCTGAGGGTGATTATTTTAAAACATCTATAGTGTGTACACATGAATGCTGATCGGCACTTTTTTTTTTTCAGTCGTTAGTAAAATCTTTGTAGATAAAACATTGGTCGGAAAATTCTGCGGTAGTAATGTACAGTGATCGATCCTAATTGTGCTTAGGCTTTGCTGTAGTCATTTATGACTCTCATAGTGACTTCCAGAGTAGATCCTGTCCCACTCTGGAGGGAGGCAAATTTACTTAACGGTTTCAGATTTCACTACTTTCTAAGCAATACGATAAAATCTAGGGGGATGAAATGAGGCAAAACTAACAAGTGCTTTTTGAGAGCTTTGAGAGTGTTTTACAAAACAGTCATATGTGAGTACTGCTTATTTTTCATGCTGACCAAATAGTATACATAGGCATTGTATAATTCTGTATGGTAACAGAACATTTCTTTACTTGACAGGTAACATGACAGCTGATAACTGGATCTTAACCAGGAAATGAACCTTAACAGAAAATGACTTAGATTTTCAAGAATCCTGCCTCCTCCTCCCTACCACTTCTGCTGATCGGCAAATAGCTTAATCAGAATATAACCGCCCCTTCCTGAGCAAAATGCCTACTGCACAATGACTATTTACGCAGAATAGACAGGAGACGAGAAAGACACAGTCACTCCTATGTATTTTCCCTGCCTCGCAATGCATGCTGGGTGTTGTAGTCTTCTGGGAGAGCTGCTTTATGAAGCATGACAGTTGCAGAAACTACAATTCCCAAGGGGCTTTATTCACTGGTTAAGCCATCTGCCTGTCCTTCTGTAGCTACAATACAGCACTGTGTGCAATTACCTGAGCCCTATGTTGATGACCTACATACTGTTTATGTGTGAGCAGTGACCTTACCCATCTGCACATACAAGATTGCGAAACTGAGGAATCCAGCTACGTAATATATTATGTATCATTCACACTATTAGGAATAGCATCGCATTGTACTGTTGAATGAATGAAATTCAGAGGTTTGTCAGAATTTCACTACATCATACCATTTCCTACTGTAAGACATTGATTTCTAGCAGAGCAAAAAAAAATAGCTTTTGACAGAGTGAATTTAATCTTCATATTGTTCATCTACTAATGTTGAAAATACATATTCTGATGCAGACAAATAACATAAATGGTATTTTGTTATTTCCTAATATACAAAATGTTTTGCATTAAATGTAAAGTTCTAACAACTAATTATTTTATAATACCAAAATAAAATTTTCAATTCAGTTTTCCAGGAATGATGAATGTGTTTTTTAACGGTTTAACAATTCCTTTGTGACTGACAATATTGTAAATTTTGCAGTATTTTGTAAAGCCTTTTGCACACTTGACCACTCTAAAACATTTTGAAATATGCCAGGGAGAAATTATTAAAATGTTCCACAGGTAAAGTGCAGAAAAGATGGTGTTGCTCGTAGCAACCAATCAAATTCAAAGGGGCGGATTCCGTTTTCCAGCAATGGGCTTCAGGGTGCCTCCAGAATGGTCCCAAAGGCACTCGGCGGCGATGCACATTGCTAAGCGTTGAATCAGCCCTGTCATATTTCTTCTACAGATGACAAATGAAAGCAAATGTCTAATTGGTTACTATGGGTTACAGCGCTCTGCCTTCACTGTTACTTTTCAAAGAGATTTAATAAATGTACCCCATACCCACGTTGCTTGCTCTCCAAATTATGGACTGATCTTTTGGACTCCTTGAGGAGTAGGCAATTCTCCCTGAAGGCCACACACCGGCCAGCAAAGTGTACGTGAACCACCCACTTGGTGCACCATCAAGTCTCCTGGAGGAAGGAATGAAATATAGATCACTATACCAATACCTACTTTATTAGGTATCTCTACCTAACAACAATTTAGCCCTCAGATCTGCCAAACATGGATGGCACCTGTTCTCAACAAGGAGTGTTGTGTACAGAGCAGAGATCCTGGCATGTTTAATATATATATATATATATATATGTACAGACTGGGGTGCAAGAGGGGGTTGCCCACATTGTATAGACAAAAAACAGGGATACTCTGCACTCTCCAAACACATAATTAAGGCCGTACTTTCTTTTTTAAAAACAGGGTATGTTAGTTCCACATATTGCATTATATATTAAGCTGACCAACTCACGCCAAAGTCTTTGGAGAGTGCAGAGTATCCCTGCTTTTTTTAATATATATATATATATATATATATATATAATACTATGGTTATTGCAAATTAGCTGATGGTGTATCTCACCTTGAGTTAGGGATAGCTGGTGTTTCAAAGCTACATTTTAAGTTGACAGGTCTGTTTTTAAAGATAAGTCAATAAGGAAGTATCAGGAAATACAGATGAAAGTGGGTCAGGAAGTGTGGCAATCCTACATAAATGCTGTTTCCCAGCTTGTCATCCAAGTTTGGGACAGATTTTCCTGTGATTCTGACAAGAAACATTCACACAGAGGCTTCCTCTAACATCCTCTTACATCTGTGTAACACTGTGCTTGTGATGTGTGGGATTAATAATATACAGGAAGTAGTCCTCATTCAATCTATAACAGTGTAATAACTATATGTGTACATAGGAAACTTTATTCTGTTCAGATGTGTTTTCTCAAGAAAGTTCATATTTGGGACACCCTTATGTTTGTATATTATCTTGATGTTAGGGGTACGAGGATTTATATCCTCCAGAAAGATAACAATACAAGATAAAGGGAGTCCTATATGAACCAGCCCGCAGGCTTTTTTTCCCACAAATGTGCCTAATGTGCATATATAGATACGTGTCCTTATTCAGCTTGTCAGTTACTATGAACAACATTATGTGGGCTTGCAGTTCATGATAGGAAAACATTAGTCAGCAAAAATAAAAATGTCACTTTAAATTATACTTGCCCGCTTTCTGACCTTATCTTTGGGAGGTCCTGGAGAGAAAGTCCAAGTGCGGGTGGAGTGGCAAGGGGATTTGCACGGGGCGGGGGCAAGAGGGCTCGATTCGCAGTATCCACTTCACTAGGATAGTCTGGAAGAACGCCCTGAGAGTAGGCAAATATGCTTTGAAGTCCTGTCTACTATAACCCAATTTATTCATTTTACACTTTTTGATTTTCTCCTAAAATACTGCTTATTAGAAGCCTCATTTATGTCTTAATTAAGTGATGAGAGTAAGGGATCATTTTGACTGTCTTTAATTTATTTTTATTTGTTTACATTTAACTTATAATTACGTTGGTTTATGTAAACCATACTTGCCAACTTTGAAATTTTGATGTCCGGCAGATCCCGGAAGAGGACGGGGAGCGGCCAATCACATAATTTTGGCCCTGCCCCCGAGCCAAAATCATTCTTTTCCCATGGGGGCGGAGCTAAAGTGACAGGATTCACCTCGAATCTCGTCATTGAGGCTTCTGTCCTGCCCACTTAAGTGTGCAGGATGCGGGAGAATTGGCTGCTCTCCCAGGAGTCTGAGAGACCTACCTGGAATTCAGGAGTCTCCCAGACATTCCAGGAGCGTGGGCAAGTATGATGTAAGCATACTAATGTGCTTTCCTGTATAAATGGTGCAAAAAGGCTTCGTGGACGCCTGCTAATCCTAGACTGTTTTCCTAAATGTGCAGTGTCCACCTGTTGAAGGTTATTAGAATATCTTCTCCTGCTAAGAAACATCTAATTTTCTCATTTGGCTGCAGATATGAGGCACATTATTCATCATCATCATCTATTTATTTATATATTATTGCAGCTACCCTGCATTCTCTGTAATGTAATGTTGACATGCTGCCATGTTCATGCACCTGTATAAAAAGTTGCAGACATAGGTGCACAACATCAAAAGAAGAAGAAGCAGCATTTGCTCTGCAACTCTGCTCTGTAAATAATCATTAATGTCTTGTTTTTAGGGGTCTGTTTATGACATACGTCCAAACACTTTTGGAATGTCAGGGAGACTCCAGGATTCCGGGTATGTCTCCCGGACCCCAGGAGAGCAGACCTTCTCCCGCATGCTGCCCACTTCCTAGTGAAGTAGGCAGGATGGGAACCTCCATGGACGTGATTCACAGTGAATTGCGTAATTTTGGCCCCACCCCTGCCGCAAAATGACACTTTTTGACAATAAAATAAGACTGACTGAAAGAGATCCCAGTAAGTTGTAGTCACATAACTTCTTCACTTCTAACTTTTAGCTCTTCTCTGTTCGTTTTCCACAATAGCAGCATTTAGCTTAAGTGTGCACTTTGTATGGGGCAAATACTTTTCTGTGACCTTGCAGGGCACCATTGTTCACACTGGGTGGATTTCACGGTGTAGATGGCGAGTGCCACATGAAAAGAATTGTTATTCTGTTTACAGTTTTTAACTATTGAATATCCCAGAGGCCCAGGCTATCTGTATATATCTACCTTAAGAAAGATGAAGAGATGTCAACTGACAATTCATGCAAGGGGCACTGGAGCACATGGGACTGGACCCAACTTACCTCTAAAAAACATATTAGATTTATACAAAAATTTGTCAGAGAGGATAAGACTACACAGCACCTTGTCCGATTCCTACAACCACACAGGGGTGCCCTCTCTCTCCATAAGCATTTGTTATATGTATGGAGGCGATGACTAGAGCTATACAGAGGAGCCCAGACATCAATAGCAGAGCTGTAGAAGACACATTACCCTTGTTTGCATATGACGTCTATTGTAAATATTGAACCCAGTTATTTATCTCTCAATCTAATGAAACAGTTCAAAGAATTTTGCAATTACCTAATTTTAAGATTAACTATTCCAAATCTGTTGTCCGTAATATCACTGTCCCTGATTTCACAATGAATGGGCTAAAACAGACTCTCCTATTTCATGGCTCTCATTCCACATAAAGTATCTGGGGATTAACCTAACCAAAAGTGCATTGAATCTTTATAAATCCTATTATATACCATATGTTTGTAAGCTTGTGGGCAGGGCCCTCTTACCTCTCTGTCTATCTATATTACCTAATATTGTTTTATTACTGTGTCTTTCCAATTGTAAAGGGCTATGGAATTTGCTGGCGCTAAATAAGCAAATGATGATGATGATCTAAGGCAAGGAGCTGTTTATTCTTATCCTCTCCAATAATTTCTTATATAAAGCCAATATTTGCTTGAGGTTAGTTGGGCCCAGTCCCATGTGCCCCAGTGCCCCTTGCATGAATTGCCAATGAAATTGGAGACTCAAGAAGGTTTTAATTGTGACACTCAGTAAAGTTGTTACACAGGTTAGTGACTAATATTGTTTGTTTCAGACTATTTTTCCTTATGTTTTCACATGCACAGTGGACTTAATTGTCATGGTACCAGAAAGGCCTAAATTGTGACACCATGTTCAATTGTGTACACAGACTGGGGACTCACCTACAGGAGGTGTCTTGATGTTAGCAGGTGAGCTTATCCCAATATAACTATATAGTGCACAAAATTCTCAGATTTATATATATATATATATATATATATATATATATATATATATATATATAGGATGACACTATTATTTTGGGTTTATAGATGGATTAGGGGCAGGGCCTGATCAACCAATAGGCTGATCAGGCTGCAGCCTGGGGCGCTGGAGCCTGGGGGGCGCAACGTCGCAGAGAAAAAAAAACAATTACCTGCCATTTTTTTTTATTGAGGCATTGACGGGGCTGGAATCATCGGGACCGCCCCTTATCTAAAGCGGACGGCCCGACTGTCACTAATACTTGACAGGCAGTCTGGCAGCGATCGCTGCTAGCTGCCTGTCAGTGCGGCCGCGGGAGCTTCTTACTCTGGTCACGTGAGATCAGGACCTCCACACCTCACGTGACCACAGTAAGAAGTGCCCGCAGCCGTGCTGACAGGCAGCTAGCAGCGATCGCTGCCAGACTGTCTGTCATGTATAGCGCTGGGCGGCTGGAGAGAAGACTGCTGAGCCAGAACAGCAGGTAAGTCCTAATGTCTGGGGGCGGAGGGGCTGGTAACAATGGTAAAGGGGCAGATAACAATGCTAATGGGAGCAGATAGTTCTAAAGGGGCGAGTGAAGAAGCTAATAGGGGCAGGTAAAGAAGCTAATAGGGGCAGGTAAAGAAGCTAATAGGGGCAGGTGAAGACGCTAATATGGGCAGGTAAAGAAGCTAATAGGGGCAGGTAAAGAAGCTAATAGGGGCAGGTGAAGACGCTAATATGGGCAGGTAAAGAAGCTAATAGGGGCAGGTGAAGAAGCTAAAGGGGCAGGTGAAAAGGCTACAAGGGCAGGTGAAATGACTAAAGGGGGCAGTTGAAGCAGGTGAAGAAGCTAAAGGGGCAGTTGACAATGCTAAAGGGACAGGTGACAATGCTAAAGGGGCAGATGAAGAGGTTAATGGGGGTATGTAACAATGCTAAAGGGGCAGGTGAAAAGGCTACAAGGGCAGGTGAAGAGGCTAAGGGGGCTGATGAAATGGTTGAGGGAACTATTTAAAAAAATTAGAGCAGCTTTGGGGGGCATAATCTTTGTATTGTGTGGCAGTTATGAGGATGGTCTCTGTGGTTTTAGGGTTATTAGAAAAGCTAAATATTAGTCAGATGGGGCTGACAGAGGTTTATATTTGATTATAGCTCTTTGACAACAATTTTCATATATTTTATTGCCTACATATGCCTGTGCTATGGGGTAGTTTGACCTGGCCATAATGGACTGTTGTGTTTTGAAGCATAATCATTCAGGATTTGTTAACATTTAGCATTATAATACAATTGCTGCATATTTTCAAAACAGGATCCCAACTTTCCAGACGCCAGCTAGAAGACAACAAAACTGCAAGAACAGGGAACAGAGTAGAGCAAGAACAGGTAAGAGAGAATGCACAATCTGTCTAAGTTTGAATGCTGGCGAATTCTTATTTTTGGGGGAGGGGGGGCGCTGGGGCGGTAATAGCCTAGGGCCGGTGGAACCCTTAATCGGGCCCTGATTAGGGGAATGAGCATATAAGGGGAGGAAGGAGAAGCTGTACCGAGCACAGTATAAAGGGGAGGAAGGCACAGCTATATTTAGCGTTACCAGTAACTAGTCGGCCCTATATTATATAATAGGGAACCTGACGATCACTAATCAGATTAACCTATATTGAATATGGTGCATGCACAATCAGTCTACTTTATATTTATATTTATATTCATATAGGAGGACAAAAACAGAGAAATTCTCACTCCATTTATTTGTGAATATTAAATAGGTGCTGACCAAGAGAGATATATTAATCCTGTAGTGGGAATTAACAACATTATTCTCTACGAACACATTTGACCCTATTAGTTCTCCTTTTGAAAGACATAATATTTGGACACAGGCATCCTCCATTACTGACATCCCCTTTTGCACTACCCACTCAAACTTATAATCATCATCATCATCATTTATTTATATAGCGCCACTAATTCTGCAGCGCTGTACAGAGAACTCACTCACATCAGTCGCTGCCCCATTGGGGCTTACAGTCTAAATTCCCTAACACACACACAGACAGACGCACAGACTAGGGTCAATTTGTTAGCAGCCAATTAACCTACCAGCATGTTTTTGGAATCAAAGGAGATATAACACCCATTCCCAATGATATAAAAATAATAGTTCTGTAAGCTTGCCAATTACTATAAGGATGATGTAGAACAAGATACAATAAGATAGAATTATTTATTCTCTTGGATTCTTTATCCCTGAATACACAGTTATAATAAAAAACAATATATTGCAATGTGAATATGAATTTCAAATGATATTTTGCAATACACAATTTATATGCTAACATTCACAGGGATTTGGACAATATAATCCCTATGTTAATACTCATAGGGATTTGAATACTAGTTATACATCATCCCAACCTGCTTCCCTGACGGATCTGTTTGTTTTTATTTCTATGTACTCTTATTTTTCATACCTTTTCACATGTTTGAATTTTATAATGTTCGCTAATTTTTGAGATCTGGTTAGATAACCGTTTTTAAAGATATCATCCAATAAGGTTGTTTTTATAACTTACATATCTAGTGGACTGGCGTGCCTCAAGAACCAACTTCTTTAGGTGATTTATTTCACAACATGTTCTTTTATTTATACATATAGTTGGGAGAACACCCCCCTTAAATTAAACTCTTTATCTGTTTGCAATATGTATGTAGATGAGGATAGTCCAATCCCTTGAGCGGGTCATAACTTTTCTTTGATTATATTATGAAACCCCCCCCCCCAGTTATATTATCACCCAGGCACATTATGCCCCCCCCTCCCCAAGACATATTATAAACCCGCACAGTACATATTATAACCCCCCAAGACACATTATGACACCCCCCAGCCCACCTGTACATACCTACATGCTGCTGACATCAAAGTAGAAAAGATCCTGCAGAGTGAGCAGTGAAGCTCTTAGTCTAGGTACACACTGAAGAATTTTCCCGACCGACGTGTTATCTCAAACGATTATACCTACGACTAGTGCTTTTTTTGTAAAAAGAAAGGTGCCGGAACTCACGTCTTATTAATCTTTTATGAAAAAAAATAAAAAATTATATATATATATATATATATATATATATATATATATATATATACACACACATAAATTTACTCCCTTCCTTGCCCCTCACACACTTGACAATTGTAAAATAAAAATAATAACTCCTACCTCCTCCTGGTTGGCTGGCAAGGCTGCAGTCCAGATGACTGATGGAGTAAACGCAGGATATCTAGAGGGGAGGCCCCATATGTTAATTTAATAAAACAAACATAACAACTGGACATCACTCACCTGTTACACACTGACATGTCCCCTGCTGCGGCTGCCTACCAACTTTTCTCACATATGGCCGCTAGCTATTCTCACCCCTATTCTGCAACCTGGATTTTTTTTGGCCCTCTCTTTCCACCTCCCTCCTTTTTCTGTAGCCCTCTTTCTGCTCCCCTTCTTTATTCTGTAGCCCTCTTTCTGCTCCCCCTTTATTCTGTAGCCCTCTTTCTGCTCCCCCTTTATTCTGTAGCCCTCTTTCTGCTCCCCCTCTATTCTGTAGCCCTGTTTCTGCTCCCCCTTTATTCTGTAGCCCTCTTTCTGCTCCCCCTTTATTCTGTAGCCTTCTTTCTGCTCCCCCCTTATTCTGTAGCCTTCTTTCTGCTCCCCCTCTATTCTGTAGCCTTCTTTCTGCTCCCACTCTATTCTGTAGCCTTCTTTCTGCTCCCCCTCTATTCTGTAGCCCTCTTTCTGCTCCCCCTCTATTCTGTAGCCTTCTTTCTGCTCCCCCTTTGTTTTTCTGTAGCCCTCTTCTACTTTCGCCCCTTCCCCCTTTCTGTAGTCAGTATTACTTACCTTCTTTTCACTCTCCTTAGTTCGATCGCTGCTCCTCCCGCTGCCCTGCTTCCGGCTGACGGAAACAGGACACACACACACACACACACACACACAGATGCGGTGCTGCACTGTAGCAGCACCGCAGAGAAAAAAAAAAAGGTGCCGGAACGCCGTTCCCAGCGTTCAATGGGAAAAAAAGCACTGCCTACGACTGAAAGTCTGATCAGTATGACGATTCATGCATACACACTGACACGATTTACCTTCAGATCTGTGCTCTTCATCTGGTCCTTCATCTGGTCCTCTAGTCTTCAGAAAATGACAGCACAATATTCATTCATTCCTGTCACATTGTCACACAGATTAAAACCGCCTTGTTAAAGTTATCCAGATGTCCTTAACTTCTGTGACTTTGAAACAAAACATTCTGTCTCAGAACGAACAAATGAATTATTCCTTGTACAGCACTCTCTACATTTATTCACTGGGACATTCATCACTAGCATCGGCTGAACAGAGCCCGACTCTGTAAACTCTATGGGGATCGTGAGCATGAGTGCATACACACTACATGATTGGTCGGACAATATTAAACAGTACGACCAACCAAATAAGCCGCCAATCGACACTTTGGAACGACTTTCGACCATCGTGTCACTATACACACTAACCCAACTTCTGACCGAACGGTCGTATGTCGGCTGATTTGCCCGATTATTGGCCGAAAACGCTCAAATGTGTACCCAGTGTACCCAGCCTTAGTCTTGCAAGATATCGTAATCTTGCGAGATTTTGGAGCTCCTAACTTGCTGTACAGGCTGCTGGACAGTGTGTGATGACACACTCTATCATTACACACTGTCCATGGACAGCTTCCCCACCCCAACTCACGGGTGTGCACACAGGCAAACCAAAAAGTACTCTTTTTAATTTATTTATTTTTAACTATAGAGCACCAGTGCGGCCCGGGTTACTATACATGTTAGGTACTCACCTACTGGAAATGCACTGATGTTGGCAGGTGAGCTTATCCCAATATAACTATACCAGCTGTTTAATTTAAAGGGGGCTCTCACCCCCCCCTCCTCCCCCCTCCCCCCCCTCCCAAAAAAAAAAAGAGTGAGTGCCATCTGCCAAGAAATCTTATTTAACCATTTTTAAATCACAGTGTCTATTGTTCATAATGTTTTTCCACAGCCATATTTAGTTAACGCCGGTGTGTGTAACTGTCATATGCAAGCTAATTGCTAGTCATATAAAATTACTAATATGTGTTTGTGAATTAATTCATAGTATTAGCTTGGTATGGCTCAGATGAACTCTCTGTCCAGCCATGTATTAAAACTGAGTAGGGAGAGACTAAATTAATTTATCTCTTTGATTGTTTTAAACTCTTCTGCTCTACCCATGAGGCATTTATAGACAGAGAGTTCCAGACACATAGTTAGAGATGAGTGCCCAATACCAATTTATGGCATGGTAAAGGTTTTGAAATCTCTCTTTCAGGTTATATCAATACCATCAGTGATGTCCAACATACAGACCCCTCACATTCTTGCTGATTATGTGATATCTCAGGACATCTCAACTAGGTTAATGAACAGTTGAGATAAGTTTGAATGAAGGGGAATAAGGACACAGGAAAATGTCATACTTATAGGAATCATGTTTTGCATGCAAATGAAGGGAAACGTATGACCTGTTATGTGGAGGTAATATTATCTTTGTAGGACATTCTGGTAAGAAGTTAGGCCAGTGTAAACAAACCCTGACTTTAAAGGTGTTTGAAAAGAGGTCATAAAAAACTAATTTGCATTTACACAGACTTTTTAGGTCTGACATCACAGTGGGAGGGGGATGTAGAATGTTTATAATGTTCTGTAAACTAGTTTGTTCACTTTTGGGAGTCAATTTTTATATTGAGAAATTTTCTGTTATTAATGCCCTATCAGTAGATACAAAAGTGATCATTTGTTAGTTTACAATTTCTGTTGTTTATTCCTTTTTACTTTGTTAGAAATTATTGTATTGTATTGATGTATGCTATTCTGTTAATTGCTTTAATCTTAAGCATTGTGGATTTATTTTCCATATTAAATTACACTTAATAAGTTAGGGTCTCTGTATTCTTACAAGTTCAAATGTCAGACCTAGCTTGGTATTAGAACGTGACATAGTTAACACAGAGGAGATCATTTGGTTTATGATAACTCTGGGTCATGGGAGATCATTCGGTTTATGATTACGCTGATGAAAGTAAATTGCGAAAGATTAGTTTTAAGTGAGGACTAAAGGCTTCCTGAGTTTCAGTTCTTCACAAAAAACCTTGGTGGTGACATAATTGTTAAGGTAGTTTAATTTTTAAGATAGAATTAATCATTTTTTAACAGAACATGTGGTTTTTGTTTAATCTTTTGTCACACACGTGACTCAGGTGAGTGCTGGATGGTGATAGTAACATATATTCATACCATCTACCCACCCAGGGCTTTATGATAGGCAGAATAAGGAATATTGGCATAAGGCCACCCAGTCCTGCAGATGGGGGCATGCCTAGCGGTTTTGAAGTGCTAGACTACCTTGTTTGCTCCCTGCCCTCCAAACCCTTTCAGGGTCAGTGATATTTTTCTGTAACTGTTGTGCACATAGCCCCTAGAGTACCTCTGCCAAATTCATGGCTTATTTCAGCCTGTAACGTTCACCACAGAGCCTATTTATAAAAGGGAGAAACGTCCTTTTTCTGGATGAAACAAGTGTTTTGGCCACAGTTAAGGCTTCTCCCTATTTAAAAATTTCACCAGGTTACTCTGGTGAAAGCTTCTCCATGTAAAGCACGGGGTTACTCTGGTGAAAGCTTCTCCATGTAAAGCACGGGGAAGCCTTTTTAACAAGGAACGTGGCAGTAAAAGTCATTCTTTCAGCATCGCCATCTCAGGATGGTGATAGAAGAGGATAATGACAGGAAACATGCTTTATTATTAAAAATAAAACATTTTTTCCTAAGTGAATTTATTTTTAAATATATCTCTATTTTATTTATTTTTCTTTTCTGTTTTTTTACCCCCTAAGTGGAACTGAAAGCCGAAGTGCCAAGTGGCTCTGGTTCTCTTACCGCGGAGCATCCAGTATCACTGGACAGCTGAGTATCTGGCAGCCTAAAATGTCTATGACTTACATTTCTTATTTCAATACATTGTTTAGCAGTGCTCCTCCCAGTGTCTATAGGAGGAAACACTTGGTGATCAGGTCTATGTATAACATTTCTTTCTGCATTACATTGTTTATGAGTCTTCTCTCTGTGACTAACAGAAAATACTTCCAGAATTTCGGGATAACAGGTCTCTACATAAAAAATCTCATAGTGATTACATTTGTTCATTACTGTCCTATTTGGGAAACAAAGTGAACATTGAGGTCTCTTTATTTCTAATTGCTGTTGATGTTGGAGTGCTAATCCTTCATGGTGATCCTCTTTATGTGAAAAGTGAAAACAAAAAAATAAAAGTGGGTAGAAACGTATATATTTGAATAAAAATGTACTAGCAACTAATATAAAAGTGATAGATATTCCCATGTGATCTGATGTACCAAACTAGCTTCACCAATATCTCCATCTCTCTGTGGGAAAATGGCTACTCCAGGGTCGTATCTAGGGCTGTGCCACAGGGGCGACCGCCTAGGGCGCAATGCTGAAGGGGGGAGCAATTTAGGAAAATTTTAGGTTCATTTGGTTAAAATTGAGGGCTAAGGGGGCGGCATTTGTCTTTCTCGCCCCAGGCGCTAGAATTCTAAGTTACAGCTCTGGACCCGCATCTGTTATCTACCTGGCCGGCATTGTTGATTACCGTTATCAGCTCCATCATCTGTGACAAGCCGTGCCAATAGTGATTGAATATGTTGGGACTTTGTTGATTCCTGTATCTCAATTCGACTTTTAATAGAGAATCTGGTTATTGCATATGCAGCTTGTATTAATGAATGTTGCTGACAGTTACTATTGTTGCATGTCTTCGTGATCATCATCTGCAAATCACTCAAGTCTTCATAGAACCCTTGTATTAATGTTTTACAATAAAATGGTAATCTTTGTTACCACCATTTGATGGCCGAATTAGATCATTCTCCTGCTATGTAACATGTTCTCAAGCTGTCACATGTTTTCTCTCACAGAGTGTCAAGTAGCAATTTTTTAAAGCGTCCTTAGAGAACCAGGCTTACAAAAGGTGCTGAAAAGCCAGATGAGTGAAGAAAGTTATTATGGGATCAGGATATATGCGTTTCTGATGAGACTCATTTAAGAGATACTCAGATTGGCACGCCATTCCGCCACTGAATAGTGCACGAGATCTGTTGATACCTTAGATAGCATTGTCATACACATGATGATGTCACTTATATACATGGCCTTTCAGAGGTTCATTGATTTTAATGCTTAACTTCATTAAAATTTACAAATAAATACTGTATACATATACTGATGTACGGGATTATTGGAGATTTCAAATTAGAAGTGCTTTTCTAACTTTTTTGTTTTTTTCGGAAATGTAGCAATCAATTTGGAAAATTCCAACTTACGTGCCACGTCACTGTTAATAATATTATGTTGCTGACGGCACGAAAGTTGGAACTTTCGTGCCGTCAGCAACATTCATTAATACAAGCTGCTTATGCAATAACCAGAGTCTCTATTAAAAGTAGAAATGAGGCACAGGAATCAACAAAGTCCCAACATATTCAGCCACTATTGACACGGCTTGTCACAGATGATGGAGCTGATAACGGTAATCAACAATGCCGACCAGGTAGATAACAGATGCGGGTCATAGCGTTCATCACAAACAGTGGAACAGGTATGCAGAGATCGTGACAGTCCAACCTACAGCAGCGATGACCCCACAGCAATGATGAATAGCAGCTTACCACGGATTGTGGAACAGGTAACAGGAGTCAGCGATGCAGGCCGAGTGTCACACGCCGGTCCCATAACCAGGTACCAGCGCTGTGACTTTCCTCTTGTTAACGGTGATTGAACTTTCTAACTGGTTCTAAGACATTACTTTCACACAGGTGCTCCTGGTTACTTTGTTCTGGACCTCCTCCCGATTCTCATTGGTTCTGAGTACTATTTAAACCTCCCATGGTTCTCTGTTCATTGCCTGTTCTTCGTGTTACTCACTCAGTACTAGGATTTGGCTTCCATAGGTTGATCTTCCTATTATCCATTGCTGTCTGGATTTGGCGCTCTCTTCATTGCTGCTGCTAACCTGCACACTGAACTACCATTGTAATCCACTTGATGCACCTGTGGCTCAAGTTCTCCATCTCTACCCGGCTGGCTCAACACCGCTATTTCTTCATTGTGAGATCTACTGCCGAGTTTCCTGTCACCTGTAGTTCCACGCTTGGCTCAGCTGAAACTTCAGTCCGCTGCTAACCTGCACGCTGAACTATTATTGTGAACTGCTTGCTGCACCTGTGTCTACTACCACATCTAAAGTTTCTCACTTCTAAGTGGCCGGCTCAACACTGCTGTGGTTTTACTATTGGATCTACTGCTGAGCTATCTGTAACCTGTAGTTCCACGCACGGCTCAGATATACTTTGCTCCTCCGCTACTTCTAGGTAATGGGATTGTTATCTGTAGAATCAACGAGTTCAACGCCTTTGCTTTTCTACAACGAGTATTACCGCTATAGCAGTAACTCACCTGCTACGTGGAATCCCCTTCGTTTACGGATCAGCTACTTCTATATTATTATTCTGTTTGGACGTTTGCTGTATCAGTGATTCACATTCCTCTGCTGTGTGTTACTTTATTGGATCTAGCATTCTCCATTCAATATCCTCAGCGTTGAACGTTTGCTCTAATCATCCCCTGCAGTTGTCAAGGGTTACCTTTTGTGAAGTAGCGTGTTGTGAGTTGTTTCTCCAAGTGACTAACCTGCCGTGTGATATTCATCATTCCTGTATCCATTGTGTCCTAACCTCCACTACCCTCTGCTAGTGCTTGTCTGGGAGACCGCGATCTGCGGGACAGGAGCAGCGGAGTCCATATCCCCTTGCGGGATCCCTGGTGAAAACCTCCTACCCGTTAGACTCCTCACTGCTGGGCAAGTTCCATCTCGGCAGAGGCAGGGGATCTATAAAAATCATTGTGACACCGAGCAGGTAACATGTGTAGATCATAGCGTTTACCTAGAGCAGTGGAACAAGTATGCAGAAATCGAGGAATTCCAACAAACAGCAGCGATAACCCCACAGCAATGATGAATAGCAGCTTACCACGGATTGTGGAACAGGTAATAGCAGTAAGCAATGCAGGCCGAGCAGGTAACGGGTGTAGATCATAGCGTTTACCACGAACAGTGGAAAAAGTATGCAGAGATCAAGGAAGTCCAACATACAGCAGCGATGAACACCCAGCAATGATGAATAGCAGCTTACCACGGATTGTGGAACAGGTAACAGGTGTAGATCATAGCGTTTAACACGAACAGTGGAACAAGTATGCAGAGATTGAGGAAGTCCAGTATACAGCAGTGATGAACACACGGCAGTGATGAATAGCAGCTTACCACGGATTGTGGAACAGGTAACAGGTGTAGATCATAGCGTTTAACACGAGCAGTGGAACAAGTATGCAGAGATCGAGGAAGTCCAGTATACAGCAGTGATGAACACAGCAGTGATGAATAGCAGCTTACCACAGATTGTGGAACAGGTAAGCAGTCAGCGATGCAGGCCGCGCAGGTAACGGGTGTAATTCATAGCATTTACCACGAGCAGCAGATAAACTCAGTTTCCACGGGTATGCATCCCAACAGAGACATCAGAGTAACAGTTATGACTTGAAGAACCAGCAATGCAAGAATGAAAGGAGAGGCCTTATAAAGGGAGGCTGACCAATGGTAAACCTGACCAGTACACAGGTGTAGCAAACACAGGTACAGACCATGACTAATCATCTGCACTAGAACAGGAATTAAAGTGACAGTCAGTGTTTAGAGGCTCGGGTAGAGATACCTGGGGAGCGGAGTGTGACAACATCCCTAAAGCATAGTGATGGGTTAGTCGACAATATTAACCCTAGTCTGTGTGGTAGGGAATATAGATTGTAAGCTCCTCTGGGGCTGGGAGTGATTTGCATGATAAAATATTCTCTGTAAGGCACAAATCATTATGTAGGTGCTATATGAAAACCTGTCAATAAATAAATCTTATATTAGAAATGCTAAAAGAATCCCAGATATACTTCTATCTTTTGATGCTAAAAAACGCATTCAATAGAATATCGTGGACATTTATATCCCTCACTCTGGAAGCGGTTAGCATCTATGGAGATTTCCTTACAGGCGTATTTGCTCTATATTCAGACCCATCAGCAATGATAGTGATCAATGGGACACCATCCAATAGGGTTATTATCCGAAACGGTACTAGACAAAGATGTCCGCTGTCGTCCATGGTCTTCACTGTGGTTATTGAACCCTTACCGGCAGTCATTAGATCTTCACAAGTATACCAGGAAAAGTTTCCTCCACTCTCTTTCAGATTACAATCTGATCTGGCTTTGTGGCGCCCCTTTAAAATTTATTGGCCAGGCAGTATAATAATGTATTTTATGTATTCCTTATTTATCTTTAAACTTTAGACTTCTTGCCTTAAGGCTTTTAAAGGTGTGTTTATTCTGTACCATTTGTGCAGCGTGCATGTAACATGTACATTAAACCCCTTAATACTTAAAAGATCACAGAAGACCAAATTTGGCTTATTTTTTTATTCCATGCTTCTTAATTGCACTTAGATTAGCCTGAATGCTAAATAACTTTGTGTCATGCTTCTTAATTGCGCTTAGATTATCCTTAATTCTTCTGCATTGGGACCATTACCATTGTAAATCTAAACAGATTAACCTACATGCTAAATAACTGAGTGCCATGCTTCTTAATTGCACTTAGATTAACCTTAATTCTTCTGCATTGGGACCATTACCATTTTGCACTTAGATTAGCCTTAATTCTTCTGCATGGGACCATTACCATTGTCAGCATGTCTAAACCTTGCACCTTGTCTAAACCTAACTTATTTGTTTTTCCTTTTCTTCTTTTTTTCTTTTTTTTTCTTTTTCTGAATGCTCTTTAGGGTGAATTGAGGTGACTCCGGCAGATGGAGAAGGTCACCGTCATCGTCACGTCTTATGCCTCTTAAAACGTCAGACGATTACGTCTGTAACCTGTAACAATGAAAAATAACAGCTTAAGTTAAAGATTCACTTTTTCATGGTAGACAGAATTTGTTGAGGAAATCTTGTACAACACTGGCCTAGACTGTAATTTATACATTAGCTGAAACATATATATTTACCTCTCCGTGTGCCTTTAGTAACAGTCACACGCTTCTTCTGCCTTGTGTACCGTCTCCTCTTTCGGGAAGTCACTGCCCGAGTTTTGGGCAGGTGGCCCTTCTTTTGTTTCCTTTGATAGGCCATTGTAGTGGCCAATTTGCCTTCAGCCAGGAGCAAATGACTTGTAGGCTCCCAGCCCCCACTTTTATACCCTGAGACTACTTATGATGTCATATGGGTGGGGTTTGGGTGTGGTCTGGCCAATTTTTGTGACATTGTCAATTTGTCATGTGGGTGTGGCCAATTAACCAGTCATAGGGGTCACACTAAACATTAACATCTGAGTTCACAGCAACAATAAAATAGGTGACTAAAATATATGTTCCAGGAGAAGAAAGAAGCAAGATTTATATTTGGTTTGTAAACACAATCACATATGTTTGGAAACGGTGTGAAAAACAGCTCAAACAGACCTACACGTAGTGGGAGGGTTATTAAGTACAGCCAGGGTTTCCAGCTGTCAGTAAATTTATTGACACTAAAATAACTGAATTTGCTACCAGTCAATAACAAAAGTAAATGTCAGTAAAAAACAGACCGTGAGATGAAAATAAATTGATCACAATAATTTCTTACAGGTGATTATGGTTAATCATTAGTCTTCTCTTAATCCAGAAAACCAAATCCATATGTATTGATAATGGAAGCACTCTTTTTGTATGTGACATAACACAAATCAAAGTAAAAACATATTATTTATTACCTGATGACAGCTGGATAAAAACATCAAAACGAGCCAAGCTTCAAATTCGTATATATTCCCCAATCGATGTGTGGATGTACACTTACCTCCGCTTGATGAAATACAGGTATGTAGAGTAAGTTCTCCTCTTTGAAGTGAGGTGGTAAGATGGCAACGACTTGCCTCCATAGCCTGCGGGTTCGCTGAGTAACCATCACTGGGTATAGGATTATTATTATTATTATTATTAATTTTTATTTATAGGGCGCCACAAAGTATCCGTAGCGCCATACAAGGACAAACAATGGCACAGTACAAGGTGAAACAGAACAGTACAAGTAACAGTAAGCACTATAACTCTGGGAGCTCAGGCACAGCATGAAAGAGAGGGAGGGAGGGGAAAAGTGAGTATAGGCAGGTAACTATGGCCCAAGAGGGTGGGCACGGATGACAGGTTGAGAGTCACTGAGGTGAGCGGAGAGAAGCGAGAGGAGACAGAGGGCAGAGGGACTGAGAGGAGGTGAGCTGAGTAGCTGGAGAGCGCAGTTAAAAGTGATGGAAACAGAAGGTAGGAGAGCCCTGCTCAAAGGAGCGAACAATCTAAAGGGAGGGGAAGACAGACAGACACATGGATGAGACGGAGAGACGGGAGAAACGGAGACGGAGTCGAGGAAGGGGGAGAAGGGAAGAAGGGATGAGAAAGAGAGGTAGCCGACCGGTGGGAGTTTAGGCATGAGACTGGAAGGCTTTAAGGAAAAGGTGGGTTTTTATTGTTCATTTGAAAGAGGACAGATTAGGAGAAGTTCTGATGGAGCGGGGGAGCTTGTTCCAATAGAGGGGAGCGGCGCGGGAGAAGTCTTGGATACGTGCGTGAGAGGAGGTAATCAGAGGGGAAGAGAGGCGACGATCGTTGGACGATCGCAGTGAGCGGGAGGGAGTGTGAATAAAGATAAGGTTAGAGATGTAGGGAGCAGTGGAGTTGGCGAGGGCCTTGTAAGTCAGAGTGAGGAGCTTGAAAAGGATTCTGTAGGGGAAGGGGAGCCAGTGAAGGGCTTGGTAGAGTGGGGATACAGAGGTGGAACGGCGAGAGAGGAAAATAAGCCTAGCAGTGGCGTTAAGTACAGATCTAAGGGAAGCGAGATGAGAGAGGGGGAGGCCGATAAGGAGAAGGTTGCAGTAGTCCAAGCGGGAGATAATCAGAGAGTGGACGAGAGATTTGGTGGCATCCTGGGAGAGGAAGGGACGAATGCGGGCAATGTTGCGAAGCTGGAAACGGCAGGATTTGGCGAGAGAGTGAATGTGAGGGGCAAAGGAGAGAGAGGAGTCGAGGATGACACCTAGGCAGCGGAGTTGGGGAACAGGGGAGATAGATGAGTTGTCAACAGTGATGGAGAGGTCAGAGGGGAAGGAGGTACGAGAGGGAGGAAAGACAATGAGTTCAGTTTTAGCAAGATTGAGTTTAAGAAATCTAGAGGACATCCAGGAGGAGATGGCAGAGAGACATGCGGATACCCTGGAAAGAAGGGAGGGAGAGAGATCAGGAGAGGAAAGGTAGAGTTGAGTGTCATCAGCATAAAGGTGGTACTTGAGGCCAAAGGAGCTGATGAGTGCACCCAGAGAAGAAGTGTATAGTGAGAATAGTAAGGGTCCAAGGACAGAGCCCTGAGGGACCCCGACTGGAAGGGAGGAAGAGGGGGAGAGAGAATCAGAGGTGGAAACAGAGAAGGAACAGTCGGCAAGGTAAGAGGTGAACCAGGAGGGGACGGTACCGGAGAGGCCAATGGACTGAAGGGTGTGAAGCAGGAGGGGGTGGTCAACGGTATCAAAGGCCGCTGAGAGGTCGAGGAGAATCAGGAGGGAGTAGTGGCCCATGGCTTTAGCCGAGAGGAGATCGTTCGTAACTTGAGCCAGGGCAGTTTCAGTGGAATGGAGGGGGCGGAAGCCTGATTGGAAAGGGTCAAGGAGGGAGTGTTCAGAGAGGTAGGTGGAGAGACGGTTGCAGACAAGTCTCTCAAGTATTTTGGAGGCAAATGGGAGAAGGGAAATGGGGCGATAATTAGTGGATCCCCACTACCCTCTTTATTGAACCACCCAATGCTACATTGGACATTGAGCTGGACAACATCAAATGTCTTCTCAAAAACATTGAACAGATATGAGATAAATAGGATGAGATCATCATAGATTTACCCACCAGTCGTCACCTACCCACTCAATCCGATGCCGAAAAGCACTATAGAGTCAACGTTTTCTATGTAGCTGTAGACTCCATTCTCTCTGGTTTTCATCGTCCATTTACTTCATTGGAAGTAATTTGTGATTTGCAGAGCCGTAACTAGGGTGGTGTGGGCGGTGCCGTCGCCCAGGGCGCAAGCCCAAGGGGGCGCAGCAGCCGCCCGCTACCTACCTCTGTGCTGGTAGCTGGCTCAATCACACAAAGCTTGCCCCACCAGAAACAATTTGTTCCGGGCATCGGAAGCTTGAACGGCGCTGTAGCTGCGGCCGAGCGGCATCCTGCATTAGCATTTGGTACGCAAATGCGTTCCAAATGCCGAACTTCCTGTCAGTGGAATGCATAGTTCCACCGCTGGAACACATGAAAAAAGAGGAGCAGTAGGTCAAATTATTTTATACTAGCAGAATACCTGGCGTTGCCCGGGATTTAAAGAATTTTAAGACACAACTGTGTTACAAAGTGTTTCTCTGAGTTTGAAGAGACCAGTTACTGGATGAAGCGGCATTAAACCATTTCCAATATTTAACAAATGATCAGCAAACTGACCTTCCATTGTGTTGCCATGCAGAGAAACTCTCATATTTGTGGTTAGTCGCAAAGTGCGAACATGCCTGCAAAGATGTGATGATTTAAGGCATGCATTAATTTCATCCGCCATTGTTCCTTTTTGAATGACCGGCAATGTTTGTCGAAAATCTCCAGCCAATACAACAGTGACTCCACCCATTAGTAAATCATTGCGTCTTAAAAATTGAAGTGTTTAGATAGGGACAAGGAACTGTACGTATAATTAGGAAGTGTGTCCTCTTTTTCTTTCAGTCTCGGTGACCAGTCGAATTTTAGCAAGTAACAACTTGATGAGAAACGTCTTACCTGTTCCTCCGGGTGCATCCAGAAAAAATATATTTCCCCTTTTTTTTGGAACTTGTTCCAAGACATTGTTCCAGACATTCCAGAGTTATGGTCGTTTTCGATGATTTTTAGGTGTTACCCCCCTCGCCACCCCCACCCTTAGGAGTGCTAGGGGTGTCTTGCCCCCACAATATTTTTTGTTAGACTGTAAGTCATATGTGTACCAGGTTTGGTGTAAATTGCTCCAGACATTCCAGAGTTATGGTCGTTTTCGATGATTTTTAGGTGTTACCCCCCTCGCCACCCCCACCCTTAGGAGTGGTAGGGGTATCTTGCCCCCACAATATTTGTTGTCAGACTGTAAGTCATATGGTCATATGTGTACCAAGTTTGGTGTAAATTGTTCCAGACATTCCAGAGTTATGGTCGTTTTCGATGATTTTTAGGTGTTACCCCCCTCGCCACCCCACCCTTAGGAGTGCTAGGGGTGTCTTGCCCCCACAATATTTGTTGTCAGACTGTAAGTCATATGTGTACCAGGTTTGGTGTAAATTGTTCCAGACATTCCAGAGTTATGGTCGTTTTCAATGATTTTTAGGTGTTACCCCCCTTGCCACCCCCACCCCGTAATGAATTTCAATTTTAATTTTTTTTAGTTGCCTCCGTCATGTTTTAATACACTCGTATGCAAAATTTCATGATCTTCGCTTGAAAAATGTGGATTTGTATAGAAAGACAGACAGAAGGACAGAAGGACAAATTTTCTCTTTTATATATTAGATAACACACAATGACAGGGTTTAAAGGGTTTTGTGTGTGTGTGTATATATATATATATATATATATATATATATATATAAACTCTTTCAGTAAAGTGCTAGCCACACCCACACATTAGGTTGGCCATACCCACTTGTCAAATGCCACTCCCACTTATATGGGGGGCGCCGATGCCCTGTCTCGCCCAGGGCACCAAAATGTCTAGTTACGGCACTGGGCTACTCGCTCCAAGATCAAAAGTGCTAAGTAATTCTTAACTATTGCACAGATGTAGGATCTGTTTAAGCAGCAAAATTCCTATAAAACAGGCCTGTCCAACCTGCAGCCCTCCAGATGTTGTGAAACTACAAGTCCCAGCATGCCCTTCCAGCTATCAACTGGTTGTCTACCTGCAAAGCATGCTGGGACTTGTAGTTTCACAACATCTGGAGGGCCGCAGGTTGGACAGGCCTGCTATAAAACAATAATAATAAAAAAATAGCGCATAGATGAAAAGTATAAATCTTTATTTCTAAATCTGATGTACTGCGAATGGCTCTGAAACATGGTGGGTTAATCACTGCTTTCATTTTAGACACCAACCTGTGATTCTTACACAGCACTTTCAAATGACATTATATTAATACCTGTGGTTTACTTTGTCCTGTTCTAGTATTTAAGATCAAAGCTCTGGTCAACAGATAAATTAATCTTTGTCTTGGTTCAATTGGACACTGCAGAATAGCTGTACAATACCTCACACGGCCAAACACACAGTACAAATACATTTGTATTACAATATTATTCTGCCATAATGCTCGGGATAATGGATATTGGAGAGGATGTCATACAATAGAGGCGATGGGTGAAGCTAATGATATGGAAGTTAAATGCAATAGCATAATGAATGTAGGTCTCTTTAGTTGTGTGAGATGATTGACGATAACTCTTACATTTATCGCATCTCTGTCATACCACTGCTTTTTATAACAGTGCAACTGGCAATGACATCATCTCCAACATTAGAAATGACATCATCCACAGCATGATAAATGACATCAGCCACAGCATGAATAATGACATCATCCACAGCATGAATAATGACAGCATCTAAAGTATTGATCACTTAGGGGCTTTTTGGACCGATGTATATAATTCCTTTATGTTCTTTACACTATAGCACAAAATTAATTTCTATATAAACCCATTAAGACTCCCCAGTTCAAGCTGTGGTCAGACAGTCATATAAATAATAACATACAGATTCATATAAGTAGGGATGTGCACCGGCGACTTTTGGTGTCTCGTGTTTTGTGTTTTGGATCCGGATTTTCGCGATGTTTTGGGTTCCGATTTGTTTTGCAAAACACCTGCCGAAAGGTTTTGGTTCGGATTTAAGGTTTTGGATTCGGATTTTTTTTGAAAAAAGCATAAAAAGTTCAAAAATCAAGTTTTTGGGCTTATTTTAACTCCTACGCTATTATTAACCTCAATAACATTCAATAACAATCATTTCCACTAACTTACAGTGTATTCTGAACACCTCACAATATAGTTATTAGTCCAAAACGTTGCAACGAGGTATCTTTCTGGACTGCGTAGTGGAGTTATCCCCACAATATAATAAGAAAACCATCAACTGGTCTGAATCGCACCGAATAATGTACCTGGACTGCGTAGAGGAGTGGTCACCACAATATAAATTAAAAACCCTGGACTTGTAAGATTCGCACCAATAAATGTATCTGGACTGCGTAGAGGAGTGGTCACCACAATATAATAAGAAAACCATCAACTGGTCTGAATCTCACCAATAAATGTATCTGGACTGCGTAGAGGAGTGGTCACCACAATATAAATTAAAAACCCTGAACTTGTATGATTCGCACCAATAAATGTATCTGGACTGCGTAAAGGAGTGGTCACCACAATATAATAAGAAAACCAGCAACTGGTCTGAATCGTACAGAATAATGTACCTGGACTGCGTAGAGGAGTGGTCACCACAATATAAATTAAAAACCCTGAACTTGTATGATTCGCACCAATAAATATATCTGGACTGCGTAGAGGAGTGGTCACCACAATATAATAAGAAAACCATCAACTGGTCTGAATCGCACCGAATAATGTACCTGGACTGCGTAGAGAAGTGGTCACCACAATATAAATTAAAAACCCTGAACTTGTATGATTCTCACCAATAAATGTATCTTGACTGCATAGAGGAGTGGTCACCACAATATAAATTAAAAACCCTGAACTTGTATGATTCGCACCAATAAATGTATCTGGACTGTGTAGAGGAGTGGTCACCACAATATAATAAGAAAACCATCAACTGGTCTGAATCGCACAGAATAATGTACCTGGACTGCGTAGAGGAGTGGTCACCACAATATAAATTAAAAACCCTGAACTTGTATGATTCGCACCAATAAATGTATCTGGACTGCGTAGAGGAGTGGTCACCACAATATAATAAGAAAACCATCAACTGGTCTGAATCGCACAGAATAATGTACCTGGACTGCGTAGAGGAGTGGTCACCACAATATAAATTAAAAACCCTGAACTTGTATGATTCGCACCAATAAATGTATCTGGACTGCGTAGAGGAGTGGTCACCACAATATAAATTAAAAACCCTGAACTTGTATGATTCGCACCAATAAATGTATCTGGACTGCGTAGAGGAGTGGTCACCACAATATAATAAGAAAACCATCAACTGGTCTGAATCGCACCAATAAATGTATCTGGACTGCGTAGAGGAGTGGTCACCACAATATAAATTAAAAACCCTGAACTTGTATGATTCGCACCAATAAATGTATCTGGACTGCGTAGAGGAGTGGTCACCACAAAATAATAAGAAAACCATCAACTGGTCTGAATCGCACCAATAAATGTATCTGGACTGCGTAGAGGAGTGGTCACCACAATATAAATTAAAAACCCTGAACTTGTATGATTCGCACCAATAAATGTATCTGGACTGCGTAGAGGAGTGGTCACCACAATATAATAAGAAAACCATCAACTGGTCTGAATCGCACAGAATAATGTACCTGGACTGCGTAGAGGAGTGGTCACCACAATATAAATTAAAAACCCTGAACTTGTATGATTCGCACCAATAAATGTATCTGGACTGCGTAGAGGATTGGTCACCACAATATAATAAGAAAACCATCAACTGGTCTGAATCGCACCAATAAATGTATCTGGACTGCGTAGAGGAGTGGTCACCACAATATAATAAGAAAACCATCAACTGGTCTGAATCGCACCGAATAATGTACCTGGACTGCATAGAGGAGTGGTCACCACAATATAAATTAAAAACCCTGAACTTGTATGATTCGCACCAATAAATGTATCTGGACTGCGTAGAGGAGTTGTCACCACAATATAAATTAAAAACCCTTAACTTGTATGATTCGCACCAATAAATGTATCTGGACTGCGTAGAGGAGTGGTCACCACAATATAACAAGAAAACCATCAACTGGTCTGAATCGCACAGAATAATGTACCTGGACTGCGTAGAGGAGTGGTCACCACAATATAAATTAAAAACCCTGAACTTGTATGATTCGCACCAATAAATGTATCTGGACTGCGTAGAGGAGTGGACACCACAATATAATAAGAAAACCATCAACTGGTCTGAATCGCACAGAATAATGTACCTGGACTGCGTAGAGGAGTGGTCACCACAATATAAATTAAAAACCCTGAACTTGTATGATTCGCACCAATAAATGTATCTGGAATGCGTTTTGGAGTGGTCACCACAATATAAATTAAAAACCCTGAACTTGTATGATTCGCACCAATAAATGTATCTGGACTGCGTAGAGGAGTGGTCACCACAATATAATAAGAAAACCATCAACTGGTCTGAATCGCACCAATAAATGTATCTGGACTGCGTAGAGGAGTGGTCACCACAATATAAATTAAAAACCCTGAACTTGTATGATTCGCACCAATAAATGTATCTGGACTGCGTAGAGGAGTGGTCACCACAAAATAATAAGAAAACCATCAACTGGTCTGAATCGCACCAATAAATGTATCTGGACTGCGTAGAGGGGTGGTCACCACAATATAAATTAAAAACCCTGAACTTGTATGATTCGCACCAATAAATGTATCTGGACTGCGTAGAGGAGTGGTCACCACAATATAATAAGAAAACCATCAACTTGTCTGAATTGCACAGAATAATGTACCTGGACTGCGTAGAGGAGTGGTCACCACAATATAAATTAAAAACCCTGAACTTGTATGATTCGCACCAATAAATGTATCTGGACTGCGTAGAGGAGTGGACACCACAATATAATAAGAAAACCATCAACTGGTCTGAATCGCACAGAATAATGTACCTGGACTGCGTAGAGGAGTGGTCACCACAATATAAATTAAAAACCCTGAACTTGTATGATTCGCACCAATAAATGTATCTGGACTGCGTAGGGGAGTGGTCACCACAATATAAATTAAAAACCCTGAACTTGTATAATTCGCACCAATAAATGTATCTGGACTGCGTAGAGGAGTGGTCACCACAATATAAATTAAAAACCCTGAACTTGTATGATTCGCACCAATAAATGTATCTGGACTGCGTAGAGGAGTGGTCACCACAATATAATAAGAAAACCATCAACTGGTCTGAATCGCACCAATAAATGTATCTGGACTGCGTAGAGGAGTGGTCACCACAATATAAATTAAAAACCCTGAACTTGTATGATTCGCACCAATAAATGTATCTGGACTGCGTAGAGGAGTGGTCACCACAAAATAATAAGAAAACCATCAACTGGTCTGAATCGCACCAATAAATGTATCTGGACTGCGTAGAGGAGTGGTCACCACAATATAAATTAAAAACCCTGAACTTGTATGATTCGCACCAATAAATGTATCTGGACTGCGTAGAGGAGTGGTCACCACAATATAATAAGAAAACCATCAACTGGTCTGAATCGCACAGAATAATGTACCTGGACTGCGTAGAGGAGTGGTCACCACAATATAAATTAAAAACCCTGAACTTGTATGATTCGCACCAATAAATGTATCTGGACTGCGTAGAGCATTGGTCACCACAATATAATAAGAAAACCATCAACTGGTCTGAATCGCACCAATAAATGTATCTGGACTGCGTAGAGGAGTGGTCACCACAATATAATAAGAAAACCATCAACTGGTCTGAATCGCACCGAATAATGTACCTGGACTGCATAGAGGAGTGGTCACCACAATATAAATTAAAAACCCTGAACTTGTATGATTCGCACCAATAAATGTATCTGGACTGCGTAGAGGAGTTGTCACCACAATATAAATTAAAAACCCTTAACTTGTATGATTCGCACCAATAAATGTATCTGGACTGCGTAGAGGAGTGGTCACCACAATATAACAAGAAAACCATCAACTGGTCTGAATCGCACAGAATAATGTACCTGGACTGCGTAGAGGAGTGGTCACCACAATATAAATTAAAAACCCTGAACTTGTATGATTCGCACCAATAAATGTATCTGGACTGCGTAGAGGAGTGGACACCACAATATAATAAGAAAACCATCAACTGGTCTGAATCGCACAGAATAATGTACCTGGACTGCGTAGAGGAGTGGTCACCACAATATAAATTAAAAACCCTGAACTTGTATGATTCGCACCAATAAATGTATCTGGAATGCGTTTTGGAGTGGTCACCACAATATAAATTAAAAACCCTGAACTTGTATGATTCGCACCAATAAATGTATCTGGACTGCGTAGAGGAGTGGTCACCACAATATAATAAGAAAACCATCAACTGGTCTGAATTGCACCAATAAATGTATCTGGACTGCGTAGAGGAGTGGTCACCACAATATAAATTAAAAACCCTGAACTTGTATGATTCGCACCAATAAATGTATCTGGACTGCGTAGAGGAGTGGTCACCACAAAATAATAAGAAAACCATCAACTGGTCTGAATCGCACCAATAAATGTATCTGGACTGCGTAGAGGAGTGGTCACCACAATATAAATTAAAAACCCTGAACTTGTATGATTCGCACCAATAAATGTATCTGGACTGCGTAGAGGAGTGGTCACCACAATATAATAAGAAAACCATCAACTTGTCTGAATTGCACAGAATAATGTACCTGGACTGCGTAGAGGAGTGGTCACCACAATATAAATTAAAAACCCTGAACTTGTATGATTCGCACCAATAAATGTATCTGGACTGCGTAGAGGAGTGGTCACCACAATATAATAAGAAAACCATCAACTGGTCTGAATCGCACCAATAAATGTATCTGGACTGCGTAGAGGAGTGGTCACCACAATATAATAAGAAAACCATCAACTGGTCTGAATCGCACCGAATAATGTACCCGGACTGCGTAGAGGAGTGGTCACCACAATATAAATTAAAAACCCTGAACTTGTATGATTCGCACCAATAAATGTATCTGGACTGCGTAGAGGAGTGGACACCACAATATAATAAGAAAACCATCAACTGGTCTGAATCGCACAGAATAATGTACCTGGACTGCGTAGAGGAGTGGTCACCACATTATAAATTAAAAACCCTGAACTTGTATGATTCGCACCAATAAATGTATCTGGACTGCGTAGAGGAGTGGTCACCACAATATAATAAGAAAACCATCAACTGGTCTGAATCGCACCAATAAATGTATCTGGACTGCGTAGAGGAGTGGTCACCACAATATAATAAGAAAACCATCAACTGGTCTGAATCGCACCGAATAATGTACCTGGACTGCGTAGAGGAGTGGTCACCACAATATAAATTAAAAACCCTGAACTTGTATGATTCGCACCAATAAATGTATCTGGACTGCGTAGTGGGGTGGCCCCGGTACCCAATTTGATACCGGGGCCACAATAAAATAAATACACCCTCAACTGTTCAGAATTCCACCAAACAAGTATCTGGACTGCGTAGTGGGGTAGCCCCGGTACCCAATTTGATACCGGGGCCACAATACCTCCTCCAAGTTCCAAGTCTAGTGTTTATAACATCTTAACACTACACTAATTCTAGCACGTCAAAACCTCTTGTTTTAAATAATGACAGGGCATTTAACTTTAGATTTAATTTATGGAATTTGTTGGCATTTTCTTTTACTTTTTGAACATGGCAAACGACTGTTGAATGGTCACATAATGCCAAAAAAATAGTTGCAAGATGGAATTGTCCTTGAGCCCTCCCACTCACCCTTATGTTGTTGAAATAGGACATGCACACTTTAACAAACCAATCATTTCAGCGACAGGGCCTACCAAACAACTGTGGCTGAAATGATTGGTTTGTTTGGACCCCCACTCCAAAAAAGCTATTTATCTCTCCCTGTACAAACTAAACAGGCTCTACTGAGGCAAGATTTCGTCCTCATCCTCAACCTCTGATTCCTCTCCCCCTAAAGTGTGTACTTCCTCCTCCTCACACATTATTAATTCGTCCCCACTGGACTCCACAACCACAGGTCCCTCTGTACTATCTGGAGGGCAGTGCTGTACTTCATTGAGGAATTGATTATTCATTTTCATAAACATCATTTTTTCAACGTTGTGAGGAAGCAACCTCCTTCGCCGCTCACTGACCAGGTTACCCGCTGCACTAAAAACTCTTTCCGAGTACACACTGGAGGGGGGACAACTCAGGTAAAATAGAGCCAGTTTGTACAGGGGCTTCCAAACTGCCTTTTTTTCCTGCCAGTAACAATATGGACTGTCTGACATGTCTATTTGGATGGTGTCAGCAAAATAATCCTCCACCATTTTTTCAATTGTGACAGCATCCAATGCAGCGACAGTAAACATGTCTGCAATGGTTGGCAGGTCCTTTAGTCCGGACCAGATGTTATCAGCATGCCCGCCAGCGCTTCTTTTAGGAAAACTGAGCTTTTTCCTCGCAGCCATAGATGTGGAAGAAAATGAGGGTGGAGCTGTTGGCATGTCACGACCAGCAGGTCTTTGCACCACTGTAGACTTGTGTCCGAGGATCGAGCACGGTGGCCAGAATGTATTCCTCTGACTTTAAAAGAGTGACCACCCTCGGATCCTGAGGCGCATCCCCACTCCTTTGCCTATGTCGCTCCTCCATCCTCTGCAGCATATAGAGGGTGGAGTTCCAGCGCGTCACAACCTCTTGTTTGAGGTGATGGCAGGGCAGGTTCATGCTTTTTTGATGTGCCTCTAGTCTGCGGTAGGCACTGTCTGAATGCCGAAAGTGTCCAGCAATTTTGCGCGCCACCTCAAGCATCTCCTGCACACCCCTTGTCACTCTTGAGGTAGTGCTGCACCACCAAATTAATGGTGTGGGCAAAATATGGGACGTGCTGGAAATTGCCCATATTTAATGCCCGCACAATGTTACTGGCATTGTCTGACACCACAAATCCCCATGAGAGTCTAAGTGGGGTAAGCCACTGGGAGATAATTTCCCTCAGTTTCTCTAATATGTTGTCAGCGTTGTGCCTCTTATCAAAGCCTGTAATACACAATGTTGCCTGCCTTTGCACGAGCAGCCATTTTGTAGATGCTGCTACTGAGGCAGCTGTTGCTGTTGCTGCGGAAGGGGATGCATCTACCCAGTGGGCTATCACAGTCATATAGTCCTTCGTTTGGCCAGAACCACTTGTCCACATGTCCGTGGTTAAGTGGACAGTGGGTACAACCACATTTTTTAGAGCACTGAGGACACTTGATCGTACTTCTCTGTACATCTTTGGTATCGCCTGCCTAGTGAAGTGGAATCTCGACGGGATTTGGTACCGGGGACACAATACCTCCATCAACCCTCTAAATCCCACTCCACTGATGGCGGACACCGGGCGCACGTCTAACACCAACATTGCAGTTACAGCCGCAGTTATACGCTTTGCAATAGGGTGACTACTATCGTATTTTGTGGTCATGGCAAACGACTGTTGGACGGTCAATTGTTTTGTGAAAGACTTAGCGGTCTTACGACTTCCCCTCTGGGAAGATGACCGACTAACAGCAGCAGTGGCAGTAGTAGGCGTACCGCTGCAGGATTCCTCGGATGAATCCCGTATTGAAGAGGACTGGCTGCTGACTTGGGCTGCAGGACTGAATCTGATGGAGATCGTGGAGGAAGTTGACGAGGAGGGTGTTGCTGGTGTGTATCCAACTGGACCACGGGATTTAGGTGTCCCTGTACCGATGACGGTCCTAGCCCCAGTTCCTGAACTAACCACTGAACTATGAAGGTTATTCAGGTGACGTATAAGGGAGGATGTCCCTAGGTGGGCAAGATCCTTACCCCTGCTTATTTGAGCTTTACATAAGCTACATATGGCCATACATTGTTTGTCCGGATTTGGATAAAAATAACTCCAGACCGAAGAGGTGCATTTTTTGGTCTTCTGACCAGGCATGACGATGGGCTTTTTCATCCCATGGACATCAACTGTTTCCCCCCCGTGGTGCCTCATTTACAATAACCACATCACCATCCTCATCATCAAGTTCCTCCACAGCGCCAGCTACATCATCAATAGCCTCCTCCCGAGCCACCTCTTCCCGTTGAGTGATGGGAAGGTCAGGCTTGACAACCACCAACACCCTTGGACTCGCCTTGGGGATTTGTATTAATTTCTCTTTAGAAGGCCGAGTTGTTTGCTGTTTTGTTGCTGACAGCATAACTCTCTTCAATTTTTTGTAGGGGGGGAGAAGGAGGAGGGCTAAGATCCGTGGGTGAAGCTGAACCACTAGTCATGAACACGGGCCAGGGCCTAAGCCGTTCCTTGCCACTCCGTGTCGTAAATGGCATATTGGCAACTTTACGTTTCTCCGCAGATGATTTTAAGTTTCTCTTTTTGCTGCTTTTACTTAACTTGGGCTTTTTGGATTTTACATGCCCTGTACTAGGAGATTGGGCATTGGGCTTGGAAGACGACGTTGATGGCATTTCATCGTCTATGTCATGACTAGTGGCAGCAGCTTCAGCATTAGGAGGAAGTGGGTCTGGATCTTTCACTACTTTATCCTCCAAATTTTTGGTCTCCATTATATGTAGCACAAGATACTGCAGAATGTGTGAACTTGGTAATATTGCAGACAGTACCAATGGACTTATACTGCTGGATTGGTTTTGAAAATTAAGTTATAATTTTTATTTTATTTTTTTATTTTTTTAAAACTTGGGATTAATGGTGAAATAACAATGCCCTTAGAAGGACACAGCACATGACACAGCACCACTGGACTGAACAGGACACAGCACAGGACCCAGCAGCACCACTGAACTCAGAAGGACAGAGCACAGGACACAGCACCACTGGACTGAACAGGACACAGCACAGGACCCAGCAGCACCACTGAACTCAGCAGGGCAGAGCACAGGACACAGCACCACTGGACTGATACTGCAGAATGTGTGAACTTTGGAATATTGCAGTACCACTTTTACTGCTGAATGTGTGAACTTGGTAATATTGCAGTACCAATGGGCTTATACTGCAGGATTGGTTGTGGAATTTTTGTTGTAATTAAAAAAAAATTTAATTAGTTTTTTGTATTTTTTTAATAACTTTTTTTTATTTTTTTAAACACTTGGGAATAATGGGGAAATAACTATGCCCTTAGAAGCACAGAGCACAGGACCACTGGACCACTGGACTGAACAGGACACAGCACAGGACCCAGCAGCACCACTGAACTCAAAATTGACAGAGCACAGCACACAGCACCACTGAACTTTTACTGCTGAATGTGTGAACTTGGTAATATTGCAGTACCTATGGGCTTATACTGCAGGATTGGTTTTGCAAATTTAGTTGTAATTAATTAAAAAATAAATAAATATTTTTTTGTATTTTTTTTATAACTTTTTTTTTATTTTTTAAAACACTTGGGAATAATGGGGAAATAACTATGCCCTTAGAAGCACAGAGCACAGGACACAGCACCACTGGACTGTCACTGAACAGGACACAGCACAGGACCCAGCAGCACCACTGAACTCAGAAGGACAGAGCACAGGACACAGCACCACTGGACTTAGCAGAACACAGAGCACAACAGAGCACAGCACAGAACTGAACAACACGAGATATAGTAGGACAGAGGACCACCTAACACACCCTCCCTCTAGCCTGATCAATGCCCGAGTGAAGATGGCGGCGACTAGCGGGGAATTTATAGGATCCGAGTATCGCGAGATCCGACAGCGGGATTATGACGTCGAGCCTCGGTTTCAAGTTTTCATTTGGCGCCAATACCCGGATCTGTCTCGGATCCGACTCGGATCGGAAAGGTTCGGGTGGGCTCGGATTCACAAAATCTGAGTGCGCTCATCTCTACATATAAGTAATAACATCAAGTTTAACGCAAAAATGATTAATTAAACAATGGACACTTCTCTAGGTTTCTCTGCAGTAGTAGAGGCGACTGTATTTTATTAGAACAGAACTTGTTGTATGATGATAGTCACTCAAATACTTTTCCCGTTCCCAAGTAATAAATAATGGGTCCTTTGTCTGATATTTCCTGCGATATTGCAGTATGTGTGGTCAGCATTAGATTGTAAACCACCATGGACAAGGCCCTCGTCACCCTTTTGTTTCAGTGTTTTACCACTGTTATGTCTGTGTACCTTTTACAGGTTATACACTGGCACTTTATCTCAGCTCTGATTACAGTATATTAATAATATCATATCAGTTTATTGAGGGATTTCTCTTGGTGGAAACGCAGAAAGTAAATGATATAAAATCAATAAATTCATATTACACAAAACTAAAGTTTAAGATAATAAAAATATAGTTACAGCTTTTTTTAAAGGTTATACACTGTGAAAAATGTAATGTGAAATGTATTCTGTTGTGCTACTCTCATTTCTCAATCTATTCTTATTCTATAAAAATCAATATGATATATGTTAATAAAAAAAAAAGTGGGCTTTATGAACTTAATTACATATATATGGACACATTTTACACCACAATTATCCTGCACCAGTTTGATAAGACCCCTATAGCTCTACTTTGTGCTGTTGGGGGACTCTGCTCCTTTCACTACCAAATTTTCTGTGGGGCCAATTTAGTATTGGGCACACCCCCATTAATTATCACCCCTTATCCCAATGCTAAGGAATGATATACCACACTCATTCATTAGAAAATCGTCCTGGGACAGCGCATCCGTGAACAGGCTGTCCTGGTAATACACTAACAACTCCAGGATGTGACCCGGAGTCTTTAATGCACTTGTATGAGCCAGATTTGAGATTTGACTTAGGGGAGAGCACAAAGACTACTGGAGGGGGATCTGAAGAATGGATCTTCAGATGGTGTTAGCCATCGGGTCTAGCTCAGAAATGCTAAGCTTTTATGCCCAGACTGCAGCCCCCATTGAGTATTATGGAGGCTGCAGTATTGTGTGCTACTTTGCCTAATGCAGCAGATATCTCTGATATCTCCTGCGTTATGCTTTGGTTAACTTGACACTCTACTTAAAAATGCCTAAATCATGTGGGAAAAACAGTTTCCTCATGGTTTAAGGGTTGATAAATAGGCGTCTGTCTGTGGCTTCCTGCATGCCTCCATTTCCCTCCTGACATCATGACACTGACCTTGTCACATGCAGCCCTTACCTCACTTACACACTCACAGAAGTGGACAGGTCTCTGCATCCCACAAGATCAGCACACTCATCTCCTGCTGCTGTGACTATCATGATCATCATCATCATCATCAACATTAATTTATATAGCGCCAGCAAATTCCGTAGCGCTTTACAATTGGGAACAAACATTAATAAGACAATACTGGGTAATACATACAGACAGAGAAGTAAGAGAACCCTGCTCGAAAGCTTACAATCTATAGGACAATGGGAGTTAGAAACACAAGGGCATGTGCTACATCATATTGCACAATGGACCAGCCAGACTGCAAAGGTAAAAGTACTGAGTGGGCTGTGTGTGTTGCAATGTTGGTCAGAAGGTTGTTGTCTTGCGTTAGCTGTGTAGAGGATGGCAATCGGGTAATCTAGGGAAATTAAGATGATGGTTGAGGAATATCATAACCTTGTCTGAAGAGGTGGGTTTTCAGTGAACGCTTGAAGGTTTGAAGACTAGAGGAAAGTCTTACTGTGCAAGGGAGGGAATTCCACAAAGTAGGTGCAGCCCGGAAAAAATCCTGTAACCGAGAATGGGAGGATGTTATGAGAGTGGAGGAGAGACGTAGATCTTGTGCAGAACGGAGGTGTCGAGTAGGGAGATATTTCGAGACAAGTGAGGAAATGTATGTCGGTGCAATTTTGTTGATGGCCTTGTATGTTAGTAGAAGAATTTTATATTGGATTCGTTGAAATACAGGCAGCCAATGTAGAGACTGACAGAGTGGCTCAGCAGAGGAATAACGGTTTGCAAGGAAAATCAGTCTAGCCGCTGCGTGCAAAAGAGATTGTAGGGGTTCAAGTCTGACTTTGGGAAGGCCAGTAAGGAGGGAATTGCAATAGTCGATGCGGGAGATGATGAGTGCATGAATTAATGTTTTTGCGGTGTCTTGTGTCTGATATGTGCGTATTCTGGAAATGTTCTTTAGGTGTATGTAACATGATTTAGATATAGAGTTGATGTGGGAAATAAACGACAGTTGTGAATCAAGGATTACACCTAGTCAACAAGCTTGCGGGGTGGGATTTATGGTCATGTTATCGACAGAAATAGAAATGTCAGGCAGGAAGCTTCTGTTCTTGGGTGGGAATATTATTAATTCAGTTTTTGAAAGATAGAGTTTGAGTTGGCGAGAAGACATCCAAGATGAAATGGCAGAAAGACAGTCAGTAACGCGAGACAACACAGATGGTGAAAGATCAGGAGAGGATAGATAAATTTGTGTATCATCCGCATAGAGATGATACTGAAATCCAAAGGAGCTTATTAGTTTTCCAAGAGAAGTGGTGTAGATAGAGAATAGCAGAGGACCTAGGACTGAGCCTTGTGGAACTCCAACTGATAAAGGAAGTGGAGCAGAGGTGGATCCAGAGAAATTAACACTGAAAGAGCGATTAGATAGGTAGGATGAGAACCAGGATAGGACAGTGACTTCAAGACCTAGGGATTGCAGCGTTTGTATGAGGAGAGAGTGGTCAACAGTGTCAAATGCAGCAGAGAGATCCAGGAGAATTAGAAGAGAGTATTGGTTATTATTTTTTACTGTGATCAAATCATGGACCTTGATAATATGATTGGCTACAGGTTGTATTATATCCGCCTACTTCTTGAATATATTAATATTTTTCCTATAGTTCTCTTTAACGGCCACAGAAGCATCTTGGAAGGGTATATGGGTAAAACATATAAACTCTCCGGGGACCATATAGAAAGTCATATAGCATTAAAGTATACTTTCCAGAATTTGTCCAGGAAAAACCTGGCCTTAATAAGCCCAACCCCTGATTCCTCCAAAATTTGCCCAAGACAAGCACTGGTTCGTCTCGCCATGCCCACTTTTTGACAATGTCCCACCCACTTCCCCATAGTTCCCACCACTATCAGGGTCTGCAATTTGGGATTGTTCAGCTGAAATCAGGACAGCTGGGAAGTATTTAACTTATGTGCAAAACAGAATACTAATTTGCACCCCTTGCATTGTAACATGGTTTTGTCCAGGAGACTGAAATAAGAAGTTTCTTAAGTTAAGATACTTAATGAATCAGGCCCATAGTACTTTTTGTTCTTTTGTGCAGGAAAGTTAATAAAGAACTTCCATTGTGATATAAATATTCATACGGAGATGCAATAAGTATTCTAAACACATTTTTTTTTATATTTTTATACCTAGTCAGATCTATAATTATTCATGTGGTACTTTCTCCATCCGAAATTCTATAAATTTTTCTTAGCTAAAAAATAGTCATGTTACAAGCGAAGGCAGAACTGCCATGGTTACAGGGGGTGCAGGCGCTATTTGTTGCCACAGCTGGGGATGGCACATCCTTACATCCCAACTGTACAGATTTAGGCAGGACAGTCCTATTTTGAGGGGTCTGTCCCGCATATCTCCCCCCATTGGCACCTTTGTCTTGATGTTCGTAATGTTGGGAGGAATGCACTGCATATCGGAGTAGTGCTCACTGGTGCTAGCGCCAATGAATGTGAGTTTTTGAGGGATAAAGCGTGACATCTCTTCTGGTAGGCATAGCTACCAGCAAATTTTCAGATACACTTTGCTGCTGAGCAGGTTTAAGTATGTTGTGCATGGCACCATCTACTGTAGACGCTACAACCCATTATGTCCTCTATGCTAATCTTGATTAGAATGTCAGTTTTTTCGCATTTTAAATAATTAGTTACATCAAAAGACTTAAAAGAAAATGTACTGTGCATTTGGTCCATACTGAAAAAATAGGAATATTTCTAGTGACAAATCTTTAAAACCTGAGATTGACCCTAGAAATTAGGGACAATAGCAATTAGGGTAAGATTGTTTAAGCCATTATCATGTTCATACAACTTTTTACTGAGATCCCTGTTTTGTTGACTAACAATTCTAGTTGAACTAGTTATACTGACCTCTAGTGGACATGGAAACCTCCAGCACCACAGAGCACACATCTTACATGAGGTATAAGTGCTCATTGCTTGGATGTAAAATGTAGCATAACAGTTAATGGGAGACAAAACCTAGTAATTCCACTGACTTAAATGAGTCAGAGTTGCAAAACATTAATGGTCAAAAACTCGAGACTGTTCTGGATAAATCAAGAGGCAGGGGAACCTGCAATCTATTGACATTTCTGAAGGGGTTAATGGAGGAGATGGTGGCTGTGCTTGCATTAGAAAATAGTTTAACTGATGGGCTTTTAAAACATCCAAGAATATTTCAAGAACAGCTCTTGTTCTGAAGATATTTAATGCACAATCTCACAATCCAATCGCTGTCCATTATACACATGAGCAATATGTGTGGCCTAAACTATATAAACTAAATGAGCAAATTTTATCTTCCGATTTGATGGTGATCACAGGCATATTTTATTAGAAAACAAATTGTTACAAAGAAATCACTAGTGGCGAACATTGTCCAAATGATGAGCCATGCAGTTATTTGTGAATAGCAGAATAATGTAAATTGCATCAAATAATTTTAGACACCCGATTGTTTGTTGTATTCAGGACAACATCCTGATGCCAACCATTAATATGTATAATGCTGTGTTGAAAGATTTCCTGTTTGCAAGAGGAGATGATTTTCCTTATGACTAATCAGGGGAGAAATGAACTGCACATGAGCAGAAAGGCTTTGTTCATTGGCCCAGTGAAATCTAGTCCCGATTGTCTTTGTGTGTAAGAGCTATTGTTGAGCAATAAACATCACTATTCTTAAAAGTCCTGCTCTATTCATGCAAGACAGATAACATATACCACTCTCATCTGTCCCCTGGTTGTCCTGTGTTGAACTCAGTGTCCTGAGTCAACACTCAGCCTGCAGTCCTGATTCAAAGTAAGCAGTCAGGAGAAACCAGCCATAGCCAGCAGAAAAGATATGCTTCATCTGCCATACAAAGTAAATGTTCAAGTGCCTGTGAAGGAGCCTGGTGATGGCAGCATCTACTATCCTGCAACTGGGGGCATCATGTTGGTGCACAGTTGGCACGGACAGTCGGACGGTGTCTGGTGGCCCAGTTGCCAAGTAAGAGTAGTCAGAAACTGAGGGTTGTTGATGGTAGGTGGAAGTGCAAAACAAATCTGTAAAAACACCTCTCCCAAGAGGGTGGCAGAGTAAGCCCAACCTGTCATACTAGGCTGTCCAGTTTAATCTACCTCTGGATAACACAATTGACTGTTAGGGTTCCTAGTGAACTCAGGAAGCGGCAACAGAAGTATAAAAACCAAATGTCTTTATTCTGGAAAAATATATGAACAAGGAATCCGTTAATGGAATATGCAGATTTTCAGGTAGCAGCATAAACAGGTATAACTCAAAGACATAAATATGAACAAATGTGATGAATGGCAGGAAAGTCCACAGAGCAACAGGTTCCAAGCAAATGACAAATATAGTTAAAATGCAGGAACAAATATAGCGTTACCCTATTGCCAGGATGCACAAGTCTTTCCAGGGAAGCAAACAGAGTAGCTGAGTCCAGTGACCAGGCAAAGGTCTGGGCAACAAAAGTTCAAGCAGAAACCAGTGTCCAGGCAGAGTTCAGGGTCACAAGCGAATAGGCATAAACCGGTAATCAGGCCGAGGTCAGGGCAACGAGAGTTCAAGCAGTATCCAGTATCCAGGCAGAGTTCAGGGTCACAAGACAATAGGCATAAACCGGTAATCAGGCCGAGGTCACAACAGGAGATCAACAGCAGTAGAACAAACACTGGAACAGGGAGAAACAAGCAGCAGCCAGGGATTAACGATGAACTGCACAGAGGACATATTGAGGCAGGTATTTGAAGCTGTGAGACAGGTGCAGTTCTAATTAGGCAAGGAGATTAACTGCTACAGGCATGCTGTACAGTTCAGGGGCAGAACAGCAGCACCTCTGGTGGATTTGTGCTACATACAAAATATAGGTAGAGTCGTAACATTGACACCTTCTTACTTCTGGACCACGATTTTGGTCTATCTCCTAACTTGAGCAAATAACCACTTGTTGATTTGGAATCACTGGAGCCACCAGCCCGATCCATGTTCACTTTGCCTCTGAGTTTAAGGTCATCTCCAGATTCATGTCTTAAGGCTGTTTAAGATAGAGATGCGCCTATCCGAGTACCGAGCCGAGCAGGTTAGAGAGAGGGAGAAGGCGCAAAAATAGTAGCAATGAACATGGATAATGTTTATAGCTCCTCCGTGATTTAGTCCTGTTAAACTGTGTAGATGCGATTTTCGATTTTGCAAAAAAACAGTGCAGCATAAATCAAAAAAGAAGGTTTCTTACCCTACATTTCCCTACGGAAGTCCCGGGACTCGGTGCATCAATTTCCTCCGTTGAGGCTGAAATCCTTCTCCGTAAGAGCTGTATAGACTACGGTGGCTGTGTGTGATCAAAAAACATCCGACACATTTCATCCAATAAAGGACTTTTTCAAGGGTGTTAGTCAGTAGGGGAATATGTTCTTATATAGAGGCTGCTATCACCTCATTGGTTAAGCACATAAAAAGTCTTCTATGAGGAGACATATAAGTATTTTATTAATTAAAAATCATGAGAAATCATGATAAATATTGAAAAATCATAAAAGTGCAGATAAAATGCTTTATATCAACACTCAAGAGAATAAATATAATAAAAAATAAAATAAAAATGTAAAACTTAAACAAAGATCCCAAATCAAAATTGCTGTTTAGGTCATAAGGTATAAGGGGTTTTGCCATATATATCCACTTAGTCTCTTGTCGTGATATATTGGATACATAATCCCCACCTCTCCAAAATTTGTTGACCTTCTGTATACCTAAAAATGTAAGTTTTTTAGGATTGCATATTGAATTGTTCAAAAAATGATTAGGGACACTGTGTGTCTTAAGTTTTCTTTTGATGTTATATAGATGTTCTGCTATCCTAACTTTTAAAGTGCGTTTAGTTCTTCCTATATACTGGAGACCACATTCACATTCCAGCATATAGATAACGCCTTCTGTATTGCAGCTGATTGGTTGTTTGATATTGAAAGATTTGCCATTAGAGGTAGATTGAAATGTTGTGATAGCTTTAGTTTGAGTCATATTCAGTTCCTTACATGCTTTGCAATTTTTGCAATATCGGAAACCCTGCGATATAATTGGCGATGATCTAGTCTTCAATATTGGAATGCAACTGTTGGTAAGAATTATTTTCAAATTATCTGCTTTTCTATATACAATCTGCGGTTTATCAGGTAATAATTCTTTGATGTCTTGGTTCAGTTTTAAAATTGGCCAATGTTTTTGAATGATCTCTTCCACAGCTTGTGAGTTACTATTGTATTGAGTGATGAATGGAATTAATGGAGCCTTTTGTGTCTTTTGGCCTTGGTATGTTAACATATCATTTCTCTCCATTTTGCTCACATTTTCCAGTGCAAAATCCACTGATTTGATGTTAAATTTTCTTTCTAGGAATTTATTCCTTAAATCCATACTTTGCATCTTGAATACATTTTCATGGGTACAATTTATTTTAAGTCGCCTTAATTGTCCTGCTGGTATATTATGAATCCAATGCTTGTGGTGATTACTTGTGGCTAATAAGAAATTATTGGTGCTTAGTTCTTTGATATAATTTTTGGTTTTAACTTCATTATTCTCTATCTATATGTTAAGATCCCAAAAATTAATTTTGAGGGGACTGACTTTGGCTGTAAATTCCATATTTAGGGTATTATTGTTAATATACTTTAGGAATTGTGAAAGGCTTTCATTTGACCCTTCCCAAATAAAAAATACGTCATCTATGTATCTGTACCAATGGATGACATTTTCAATAAAGGGGTTATTGGTCCATATGCAGTCATTCTTCCACTTAGCCACAAATAGATTGGCGTAACTTCGGGCGAAACGCATCCCCATCGCAGTCCCTGATATTTGTTGATAGAATTTATCATTGTACCAAAAATAGTTATGTTGAAGAATGTACTCCATGCTGTTCATAATGAAGTTGATCTGCTCATTCTCCAAATCAGTTTCATTGTACAATTAGTGGTAAGAATGTGCGCATCCATCTGTATGTTTGATGCATGTGTAAAGAGATTTAACATCGCAAGTACCTAATATGTATAAATCTTTCCATACTAATTTATCCAAAATTTTAAGAATGAATGTGGTGTCTTTGAGATAACTCTTTTGTTGCATTACTAATTTTTGCAGGAAAAAATCAACGTATCCTGACAGGTTCGATGTAATCGAGTTTATCCCCGATACTATGGGGCGGCCTGGAGGGTTTGTGATATTTTTGTGTATCTTCGGTAGGTACTTTCCTGCCCATTCGGAATCGAAATCGAGGCAAAACGTCATTGTGACATCGTCGGATTTCAGAGCTCGGTTATCGCGATATTTGAAAAGCATAAATACCCGCCTCCACAGCAATCCATCGCCATTTGACAGAGGGAGAAAGCAGGGTTAGGTCACAGGCTGTAGTAGAGCAGGGACAGAGCAATTATTGTATACCTTATTCTTTCAATTATTATTGAAATTCTGCTAGCAATTCTTCTAGCAATTGTTAGACCAGGAAGAGAGGAGGATAGAGGAGGCATTTTTTTGAATATTTTGCACTACAAGTGCTTTGGGGTGTCTCATATTCCCAAGTGTGAAACAACAATTTTCAAGCTGCAAAAAGTCATATCTAGCAGCACTATCTATTGAATATTTTGCACTACAAGTGCTTTGGGTTGTCCCATATTCCCCAGTATGAAACAATAATTGTACTGGCTGCAAAAAGTCATATTTAACAGCACTGTCTATTAAATATTTTGCACTACAAGTGCTTTGGGCTCATTTAAATGGATTCAAAGCAGTCCACATATGAGCAGGATCAGCAAGCAGGTGCTGGCACCAGTCCTGATGGTAGTGTTCCCAGTACGTCATCTGGTAAAGCCTATGTAAAAGTACATAGTCTTTTTAAATAAGGGGAAAAAACACACACACAAAAAAAATTACCGTGTTGAAGCGAAAAAGAAGTGTAACTGAGGAAAAGTTAACTGCCGATGAAAAAAAAATTGCCAACATGCCATTCTAAACACGCAGTGGCAAAGAAAGAATGAGGCCTTCGCCTTTCTCTATAAGTGGCAGATCAAGAAATGTTACAGAGCCTTCTTCTTGTACGGTCACTCGTGACCAAGCAAGACCAAGTAATTTGGAGTCTGAAAGTGGTGCACAACTACTGTTACACGTGAAAGCCGAGCTGCAAGAAAACAGTAAGGCATTAGAGGATAATGTATGCTCACAATCAGAAATGACACCAATCCCTGTGGAGAATCCATCCACCAGTGGTATGTGTAATCGTGAGCATTCTGTTAGTGCACCCATAATGAAGGGCCCTTTCAGCAGTTCTGCTGATGTGTGCCTGAACAGCCTGAGTGTAGCCGGTGATACACCAATTGAGGATGCCACTTTGGAATTAGAAGAGGATGATGGGGAGATTTGTGTAGGCGACGAGGGCGCTAATGAGGATGTTGATGAGGATGATGCAGACAGATACCAAACTGCCTTTCTCAATTTCTATTTATATTCTACAGTCTATAACGGCTGAATAGTTTTCTATTTTACTCCTAGTGGAGAGGAGGTCTGATACAGACTGGCACCAAACTGCCTTTGTCCATTTTGTTTTATATAATACAGTCTATGCAGGCTGATTCTTTTCTATTTAACTACAAGTGGAGGGGCTCATAGAAAGCCACCAAACAACCTTTGTCCATTTTGTTTTATATAGTACAGTCTATGCAGGCTGCTTATTTTCTATTTGACTACAAGTGGAAGGGGGGGGGGGGGGCTATACAGACAGACACCAAACTGCCTCTATTTTTATTGTACAGTCTATATCGGCTGTTTTTTTTCTATTTCACTACCAGTGGAGGGGGAAACTGATGCAGACAGAAACCAAACTGCCTTTGTCCATTTCTTTATATATTTAACTATAAGTGTAGGGTGTAATATACACCCAAAGATGATGGCTGCATTGCTAATAGGCTAAGATGGAGAGGAAGACAATCAGGTTTGTGTGCAGAATTAAGGACGGCCTACCAGGGATTAAACAGTTTTTTTTCCTAATTTATTAGCTTTAGAATTACCTTACTTATCCAAGAAACAGGTGGAGCACTAAATTAGGTTAATTTAGGCCAAAAAAAAAAGATTTTTAAACAAAATTGCAAAACAAAACCAAACAAAATCAAAACCAAAACACGCAAGGGCGATTTTGCCAAAACCAAAACTAAAACACGAAGGTAATCCAGATCCAAAACCAAAACACGGGTGTCAGTGACCATCTCTAGTTTAAGATATTGCATGACTCAATTGACTGCATTCCAATCTCTTTCACTGGGCTTACACATACTGTACATCTACAAAGATTGCAGCTGCAATATATGGATGTGTAGTTGTTGCCACATACAACTACGGATCTGCTCTCTCTTGGGTGGAAGATCATCTCCTCCCAAGTTCAGGTAGTCTGTAGCCATCTGTGTTAATACACCTTTGGTTTTTGGTATCTCAAACTGGTTGAGTATTGTTCTGATTTTATCAGTCTGGTAGAGTATAAAGCTCCCATCTTCCTCTATGAATCTAATTTCCTAAATAATATGTGTTATCTACCAGGTCCTTTTCAAAGTTTCAAAGTGTTTGTTGAGAACTTCACTCAACTATGTGACTTTTTTTCTCCCGTATGAACTATGATCATATTGACAAGTGAGGCTTTTAGGATGAACGCACTTAAAGGGCGACAGTGTTTGTAATAAGCTTAACACTTACCTTAAGGGGTTAACATAGGGTGTGGACCGACCAATGGTTGCTTCCGTGGGAGGGACCCTGATTGAATATAGCAGGCTGCACTTCCTGCTCTGCCTCACTTTGCAGCACGAGATCCCACCCACCCACTCCTCAAGTAGTACTTTTGTGTTGACGTGGGGGTAGGAAGGCACTGCGTTCAGCGGCTGATTAGTGGGCGCACAGGTAGTTGTCGTAGGTCACTGCCCCCCTTTGAGGCACCAGTAACTCCTTTTGGTCCTTCGGTGAGGAGGGTCCCTCTCCGGCTCGGTGAGGGAGGGCAGCGGGAGTTTGAAAGGGGCAGTCACTCTGACGCCAACTCAGCGCATGTTATGTAGGGATTTGTTCCCCATGGTTTGCGGACTTACGGCGGTTTGCGCCAGTCCCCAAAGTGATCTAGTGTGATCAGCTTAAGAGCTGTTCCGTAGTGCTCTTTCTCCGCCACCATAGGTTTAGTTTAATATAAATCCTTATAATAAAAGTTCTGCCATTTCTTAATAACTTATTTCATGTCTCCGTGTGTTTATTTGCATGCAAAGGTTTATATTTTAAGGTTGATGTGAAGTTTATGGGAACATACACGGTGAGCCCTTTATATCTATTTAAAGCAGGGACATCAATTTTTCATCTTTACACTTGGAGAACAGGAATGGTTCAGCTTCACTTTGTGTGAACCATTAGTCTTACAAAACCTTGTTCATTCTGGAGTTCCATGCTCTGCCTGTTTACTTGAGGCTGTAGTGATCTCTGTTCCTTGCAAACAAGTTGCTCTTGTCCTTTTCTGACATATACTACAGTTGGTGTATTGCGCAGCTCCTTATCACTAATTTTCAGCTTTTTTCTGCCACGGGTATCAGGTACCTGAATATACTTTGTGCAGTGAATGGAGCAAAAGTGCTGTAATAGTCTTCATTATATAGAAAATATGCCTTTGCGACTTATCTTGCATTATATCTGTAAACTTTGTCTAAAAAACCCTTTGGCATCCAATTCCATGCTTACCTGGTGGTAACTTGGTGAGTTCCCAAGTCTGGAGCTAATATACACTCTTGCTTCTTGTGAATAAGTATTTTTTGCATCTCCTTCCATGTCTCTGGCTCAGTTGCGGTGCTGTTTGACCCATGTAGATGAGGTGCTTGTGTTTGTTCCATCTTGCAGATTTTCTAACTATTCTTTAAGTTGGTGCTATTGTTTTTCCTTCTATAGCTGTATTGCATAATTCAGTTTCAAATTGACTTTGCTCATTTTCCTGTGTTTCTGAATGAGCTTGTTGCTCAGCCTGTACTACTTATAACATTTTTGACATTTTAGTGCACATAGTATTTGTCAATCACTGTTAATGATTATCTTGTTGGTATCTTGGCAGAGAATTCTGTATAATTTTTTTAGCTCTCGCTGTAGCCAATTAGAATTCCTTCCTTTGCATGAGCTTCCTCATTGGTACACATATATTCTAATATGCTGTATCTCAGGTTTATTTCTGTTCTGTTTTCTCTGTAGCTTTACTGGGTAAACAATTTTGAAGGTAACAGAGTGTTGTGATTGATTAACTCCAAATATGTTGTTTGTATATCTGTATCAAAGAGCATACTTCACTCGCTTGCACAGAGACTCTGTTCAGGGTTATATGCTACTGTGCTTTGTAAGTCAAGTCTGTTCTTTTTTTCTACGATGACTTGTGTATTCAGTCCCATTATCTGCATGTAGTATCTTTGGCACACTGCCAATTATTTTTGCTTACAGCAGCTAAATTTTCTTCCAGTTTTTCTCGTATTTCATCTATTGTGTATCTTGACTGATAATCAATGAACATAAGAAAATACTTCCTTCCTGGGGTCTCAGTGCTCATTGGGCCACACTTGTCTGTGTGTAGAAAGCCAAAGGCTGCTCAGCTCTGCTACAGCTGGTTTATGATAAAAAAATGTCATTGCCATTGTCCTGTTCAAGCAGCTTGTGCATTGTATCTGTATGATCAAACATTAGTGAGCCACTCTTAAGATAGCCTTTTTATGATATAGTAGTGTTATTATCTTCTATTTATAAGGAGCCAGAAAGGGGCTGCAGTGTCTGCAGTGCTGTAAATAGAGCAAATAGTAAAATAGTACATGACATAACAGAACAATACAATATAGGTAAAACAGTACAATACACAGCTATAAGAAGCTAAACCAGAAGCAATGAGGTGCATTATAACTTGAGGAAAGAGGCATGAGAAGTGGGGTGATGGGGGGACAGAATAGAGAGCAAATTAGTGCAAGGTGAGCCTGTACCCAGGAGGATGGGCACAACAAACAGGAATAGAGCCTTTTTACAGCAAAGTAGACTCCAGGCCAGTAAAATCTGGGTAGAGCTTGTTCCCTTGTTCTACTTTTGTAATGCCCCCTGCGGGGAAACAGGGACAGACGCAACACAAAAGAACTTACCTTGAAAATGATGGTCACCTCCAGTCCGCTTCCGATATCCCAGCTGCGATCCAATCCCAGCAGATCTGCAGCCGCAACCCCTGTCACCTCCAACCACGTCCCTCTAAGAAAGAGACAGAGATTACGGCCGTACCTACCAGGTAAGGGCTGTCCAAAAATACGGCAACGAACAAGGACACTCTCAGTCCAAGCCCACTTGCCGCCTCCTCGCTTTGCTCTTGCCAAGACACGGGGGACTACAGGCACTTAAGACCAAGACTAGTCCGAGGACTAATCCCGCCTCAAGTACCTCACACACCTGCCGGTGAGGGCCTAATCGAAAGGGGGAATCGAGCGTGATACTCACCGGGACACTCCCACTTCCGATCCGGTTCTCCTGCACCTTCCCGACGCCTGCGGATGACAAGAACACACAGCCTCCCTCTACACTCTCAGTGAGACTAAGATGGCACCCACAAAACTGGACTGACTACAACAGCGACCCGACCCTAACAACGTTCTAATGGTCGGCAACGCAACTAAGTCAAACCACTATGACTAACTAGGTGTGGTGCACTAACGGAACTGCTCACTTACACACTACGGGGAACACCAGCCGGTGTTAACGGACTAAACCGGAGGGCGGTTCCTAACCCCCTCACCCAGGTCTAACCAAGGAGACTGTCTCCTTACGATGGGGTCACCCACGGACCCTAAGGACCGGCTGCTTCAAGCCCGGCTGAGGCTCAGTGGAACAGCACACTAACCCGCGGGCCGACTGCCGCACGGAACAGCTGATCGAACTGAACCGCCCGACTGCCTGTACTCGGGTATCTCACACGTGTCCTTCCGTCCGGAACCACAGGTCCACCTGCACGGAACCGGCCTTGGGGACCCTCGATCAGAACCACGGCTGCCCCTGGAACTGCCTCAAGGTGTGCTGCACTGCCACCAACTCACTCAGCCACCCCCTCTGGGAACCAGTGTGACCCCGGGGACCTAAGGGACAGGAAAACTACGTGTGTTCTCCCCTGACTATGTGTATGCTGGTAACTACACTTGTCCCCACAGCACGGGTGAGCACAGAACAACACAGGAACAAGAGTCTACCTTTAATGGGGGCCTGACGTCTTGCCCCTGGACACAATTACGTAGCACACCGAAAATACTGTAATTCAACAATACCCGCCGCACAGACAGAATACAATATACAGTACTTTATAAGCTACTTACCAGAGCACACTGCTGCTAGCCAACCAGCCGGTTGCTACAGCACCACAGGAGCCTCCGCTCTACTGTACCTCCTAACTACGTGTGCTCACCTCACACAGGACCGCGCCTACACTCACGAGGCTCCCACGCCTCTATCTCACCACCTCCAGGGCCTTCTGCCCATCACACTATGGGCCTCTTGCCCAGTTGCACACAGAGCCTTGTGCTCTGATTAATGGGCCTCAGCCCCCTCTCTACCTCAGGGCTGTGAGCCCACTAACTAGGGCCTTGTGCCCTGCTACCTAGGAGTCCTAGCCCCTGCCTACTGAGGCCTGTGGCCTCCCTGACTAACTGAGGGCCTTGTGCCCTTTATAGCCTACGGGCTACCAGCCCCTACTCAGGCCCTGTGGCCTCTCCTGCGGCCTCTAGGCCACTAACTAACTAAGGGCCTTGTGCCCTTTTATCCCTGGGGCTCAGAGTCCCCCTCGCTAGCTAACGGGGCCTTGTGCCCTTTAACAATGTGGCCTACTGGCCCACTAACTTTATCGGGGCCTAGTGCCCAAGTCCCTGGGCCTTGTGCCCCTAATTTACTGTCCCCACGGGCCTTGTGCCCGACCGTGGCCACGGGCCTAGTGCCCGACTTAACGTTGAGCTACTTACCTGCTCTGCGCAGGAATCTCAACTTGCCACGCCGACTTCTGCCTTCTTTCTCCGGGTCTTCCAGACCCTCCAGCCGGCGGCACCTCTTCTCCTGTTCGGCGTGGGTCTTCTGCCTTCTCTGGAGGTGGGGGCGCTCTCAGCCCTTACAAGGGCTCCCCGCCGACGATCTCCGCTCCGCCGGCTTCTTGTCTTCTTCCACTCTGGACATCCCACGACGTCCTTCTCTCTCCGCCGCCGGACTCTTTCTGCCAAAATGGCGCCACCCGGCGACTTATATAGTCGCCAGCGTGACGTCATTAGCCGGCGCGAGCGCTGATTGGCTCGCGACGGCGCCAATCTTTTAAATGGCCGGGCGCGAGCCGTGATTGGCTCGCGCATCCGGCCGCTGATTGGCCAGCGGGGAAAGATGAGCACTGATTGGCTCATCCTTCCTCCGCGGACGGGACCTGCAAAGAAGAAGGATGTATACTCACCGCTGGATCGCCGGGCCGGTAAGTAGGATTTCTCTTCTTTCTTCACCCTCTTGCTGGGCACCGGAGCTGGGGACCTCTTCTGTCCCTCCAGGGACGCGGTGACGGCGGGCATCTTCGCCCGCTTCTCGGGCACAGCGATGGCACTCTCTACACTTTCCCCTAAGTGTCCGCTACCCACCTGAGTGTGTGCAGCTTCCAACAATAGGGGTACATGAACTTATGTAACTACCAACTGCTCTACCTTCGTCTCCTTCACAGTAATCACTCAAAATAACACATTATTTTTGACAATATAAGATGACATACAGCCTTCCGAATTGACAGGTCTTGCATCTCCAACATTATTAGTCAACTTAAAGATATGCTGTAAAGTCACGTCATTTCTCTGGTCACATGCAAAGTTTGACACATGCAACAGTTCTGGGTAATCAGACCAGTCTATACCCTCACCAACAGGTGGGGATGGCTCATCCGCAATATCACCAGCCATTGCTGCTTTTGACTGTCCAGGCTTCCGTTAAAGTTCTTTCGTGACGCCCAAGTTAGCATTGCAGGTTGGTAGTTCCCAAAGTTCAAGATTCAGGCACTGTGACTTCTTGGGCAGTCCTTTAAGACCAGCCTTCTATCCGTTGATTCAGTTGCCGACATGTCTGGCTAGATTTGCAGAGAAACTCTTAAAGCAATGGGAAATCTCCCCCTTGAATAAGCGGATATGGCAGGTTAGGCGCTATGGCAGCTACTACCTTCACGGTTTGGCATTTAAATCTAACGGCCAAAAGAGTCCTTACAAACTCTTGGCTGCCCCATGTGTGCAGCACACTCTGGACAACCGCAAATCCTTGGCTGCAGCCTGGACAGAGCTAGAGACCAGTGTAAGTTCACTCCAAGAGTCCTCGATTGCCTGGACAACCTTGTTTTTTTTCTGCACAGTCCCTTTAATTAAAGGGGGACTACTGATTGCGAAACTCTGGGAACAGCAAATTAGAAAGACAGGCCCAGCTTGGGCAAGTGAACAGTCCATGGGTTTTTGGGGTTTAGCGCACTTGGTTTTAAAGTGTACAAGCTCTCCGCACTTGAAACACATCCAGGCAGACACACAGCTGGACCTCGACTAGCAGCAGTGTTCTCTTTGAGGAATTGGACTTTGGGTTTAAACAGTTGGACGCTTTCATCCTTGGTGTTTACTAAGCCCCTCAGAGAGGATGCCAAGGACACAGCTTTGTCACGTTCCTTGACATATATATCAGAAAGAGTCTTTTCTCCACAGAGCAATCATTCAAAGCTTTTCATGGTTTACAGCCAGATAAAGTCTCTCTAACTTTCACTCCACAAGTTCCTTTACAGACTCTCTTGCTGTGTGCACCTCTTGCCGAACCATTACAAGCTTTTCTTTTAAAACAGTTATTTCCTCGCTTACCATAATCATTGTCCGCTGCGTTTTGTGTGGTTCCAATGCACAAACAGATTTAATAGCAAAAAGTAGCAGGATACAATTCAATAAAATAAGTACAGCCGATACATACGCAGGGGGCCTGGATCCAGCATACAGTCATTCAATCCTGAAGTCTGTGGTCAAAAAGACTGTCTGTTGGTCCCAGAGCTCCTGCTCTGGTGTTACATTGAAAACAATAGAGATGATTTGGCATGTTTCCATAGGTTCAGGCTTCAGGACAGTCCAGTAAAATGCAGTTCAAACGATGGCCTCCAAGGGTGGGAGTCAGCTCTCCAACAGATGCATACTAATGTTTCCGCCGAAAGCTTGTTCAAACTGGTCTATTTACATTACACACACAATACCATTCTGATCATTAATTCCCTATACTCCATAACTCCCATACGCGAGGTGCGATCTCTTAGGCGATAGGAACGGATCTCTGAGGAGAAATAGGGATTAGAATGATACCAAACATGATATGTTTCCTGTATCCTGACCCCCATTCCAAGAAGAGTTATAGCGACACTAATATGAAAAACGCTATAATTTCAACATGTAAGAAATGCAGACTTTCCTAAAAACTGATACTCAATATTTTACAGCTGTGCTATAAACGGCGACAGCAGAAAATGCCGTCAATGTGATTGTCTTCACTTAAAATGGCGACAGTCACATTGGCAGTATTAAGGGGGCAAATGCGAGGACCCAGCGGCTTTTTAAAAAACAAGAGTGTAGGGGTGCTTGCTATAAACACTATTAACCTTGGCAATGCTAGGGTTATAGTAGGAACCTGGAGGTTTTTTTTATGTGTTTTACTAACGGTTGGACTTTATACAGCTGCCGGGTCCTAGCATTGCCCCCTTAATACCGCCAATGTGACTGTTGCCATTTTAAGTGAATGTTGGTCATCGTAATGATGACTACTACCGCTCTCCACAGACAAAATATTTGCTTTTTCTGCAAGACAGAATACTCCCTACTACAACTGACAGCTTTATGACAGTAGGGTGTGTGATAGTGGTATTCAGTACGTTTCACGCACCACCATTGCTTCTGGGTTGCTGGGCGGACAGCTGTGCTTTGGCTGACCTTTGCAATCCCACAATGACACCACTTGTGACACAAGCACCCCTCTGTTGATGCACATATGAACAACTTCTTGCTTTTTAAGCAGTACTTTGATTGTTTCATCACAATAAAGCAGCATACAGTTCTGTCAGAATGACACCAGGCAACCTAACATTGACTGGACATAGTCCTTCTGTCTAGACACCAGCCATTGTCTGGCATTGGTCACCCTGCACATGCACAATGCAAGTTTACATACACCAAACCCATACTTGCCTACTTTCTTGGAATTTCCGGGAGGCTCCCGAATCTCGGGGAGTCCAAAATTCGTGAGCCTTGTGTAACTATCTGTAAACAAACACTCCCTGCTGTTCTGCTTTATGAGAGTGGCCATCTTGGATTGCATCACATGATCCATTCTGACAAACTAGTCTCCAGCAACTCCGGTCACATGATTCAGCCAGCCTATTAGTGCACAGGCCCCCCTACTTAAACCAGCAACTGCTGGTTGCACATTGCCAGAACAATTCTCATCCTTTAGATGAAGGTCTCCAGGCTCTGATCCTGTTCCTGGCTTAAGTATTGCCTAACAGCATTACCAAGTGCTCTGTTCCTGGCTGCAGTATCGCCTACCACCATTATCAAGTGTTCTGTTCCTGACTGCAGTATCTCCTACCAAGTGCCTCTGGTAATGTCCACAGAATCTTCCTTCTGCATCCATCTCCCATACTTCACTGTGGGTTCAGTCTCCTGTCAATTGTGTTACTGGGTGCCAGTTCTGAGTCTCCTGTGGTTCGTTCCAACACTGAGTTCCGTGTAAGGGGTTCCAGGTCTGTGCGCCTGCATTCTCGTCTACTAAGCCAGCTAAGCTCAAGGGTCCCAATCCGGATATCCAAAAACTGGCATTCATGACACTTGTTGTAGTGAGGCAATCTTATCCTGGCATAGCCTGGTGCTTGTTTTGGCTTTTACTGTTTGGTAATTTTATACCATGTTTGACAATGGTATATGAGGTTTAAATGCAATTGTCTTGTATAATTTTTTGCTCTCTAAAAAACAAAATGTGTCTAAGAAGTGTTGTGTTAACTCTTTAATAGTATGTTAAACAGGATACCCACCTATGCAATGTTTCTAACAAATTCACCAATGATTAAAAGATGAGCATGCCGAATGATACGTACATACCGACACAATTTACCTTCAGATCTGTGCTCTTCATCTCTTATAATCATCTGCTGAAAAGACATTGTATGATTGTTAGAAAGTTTATAAAACCAAATCAACAAGTGCGATGTGTTTTTGTATGATAAAACATGACTGTGGGAGCGTACACACTCTTGAAATATCTGACCATACAGTTGTGAATGGTGTGATCTGCACGATTGGATGTTTACCCATCTTTACAGTAGCAGTATATAGGCGTAGCCAGTGGTGGGATTCAGCCGGTTCGCACCGGTTCTATAGAACCGATTCCTAAACTACTTGCGGCTTGCTGGCCTGCTCTCCAAGGGACCCCGCCGCCGCATGCACTTTCCTGCTGTCAGTTTCTAACTGACAGCAACTGCTCCGGGCCTCCGTCTCTCCGCGGCTTTCACCCCCCCCCCCCCCTGTTGCCCGTATGACCTAACCTGCTCCCGCTGTCAGTTGCTGTCTGACAGCTCTGCCCATGATTTTTTTTTTTTTTGCGGCAGCGGCGGGGGGGGGGGGGGGGGTGTGGTTTGCGGGCGGGCTCTGGGCTGCTCCTCCTCGTTGGTGGGGGGAGCAGGGTAGCAAAAAAATATATATATATTTACTCACCTGATCTCAGCGCCGGCGTGCCTCCTTCCTCTCTGCTCTGTTAATGCTGAATGACAGGCGTGACATCATCAAGTCACGCCTGTCATTCAGTGAGGAGCAGCGCGGAGAGGAAGCAAGAAGAGAGAAGACAGAAGAGAGGAGAAGAAAAGAAAAGCTAATAGAAAGGTAAGTGAAAAAAGGGAATTAAGCAGAAAGGCAAACTATGAGGAAAAAGGAGATGAGAGAGGCACAGTAAGGAAAAAGGAGATGAGAGAGGCACAGTAAGGATAAAGGAGATGAGAGAGGCGCAGTAAGGAAAAAGGAGATGAGAGAGGCACAGTAAGGAAAAAAGAGATGAAAGAGGCACAGTAAGGAAAAAGGAGGTGAGAGAGGCACAGTAAGGAATAAGGGGTGGAGAGAGGCACATTAAGGAATAATGGGAGAGAGGCACAGTAAGGAATAAGGGGTGGAGAGAGGCACATTAAGGAATAATGGGAGAGAGGCACAGTAAGGAATAAGGGGAGAGAGGCACAGTAAGGAATACGGGGAGGAGAGAGGCACAGTAAGGTAAAAGGGGGGATGGGAGAGGCACAGCATGAGAAAAAAGGGGGGAGATGCACAGATTGAGGAAAAATGGGGAGACAGGCACAGTATGAGGAAAAAGTGCGGGGGAGAGGCACAGTATAAGGAAAAAGGTGGGGAGAGAGTCACAATAGTAGGGACTATTAATTTAAGATGGGGTGGTTCTGGGGTGAGTTTGGTGAGAATGAGGTCTCTATTAAATGTGCCTATGAATTATTTAATGGCAGTGACAGGTTCGGGAAATAGGTATATTTCTGAAATGCAAATACTATTCATTTATTGCTGGACCTGTTTGTAGGGAGGGAAATAGGTTTATTTATTAAATATGAATACTATTATTTTAATGTTAGGGCTGGAGGAAGGCCTAATTATTAATCGTGGGTGGTATTGATTTAACCTCGGGGCTGGCTGTAATTTTCTAAATGTACCCATTTTTTTTCCAAATAGGTCCTCCAACATTCCAGGATCCAGACAAGCCGCAACTAAAAAAACCTGCAGCACAGGTGGTGAAAGTAAGAAGAACAGGTAGGAGAGAGCAGCAGAGTCTGTGAAACGTTGTGATTCTAGTGGGACAATCCTAATTTTTGGTGACCGTTCAATGGTGTACACAACAATGCAGGTTTTTTGGTCTGTAGGAGGGTGCATCAACACACCCATTAGCAATTTTGAATAAATATTGAATAAAATTTTAGTACATTTTATATATATATATATATTATTTTTTATGTTAGTTATAATGTGCGGTATCATTGCTAGTTTTAATGTGCATTATCAATGGTATTTTTAATATGCGGTATCATTGCTAGTTTTAATGTGTGGTGTCAATACCAATTTTAATGTGGTGTTTTGATGATTGTTTTAATGTACAGTATTTTAGTTTGTGGAAACAATGATATTTCTTATGCAGACAACCTAGGCGAGCCCTCTGGGAGAGCTGTAAGTGTCATACTGTGGGCTGTAGGTGATGTAATGCAGCATCTGTCACTATTCCCTTAATTTTAGATCTTAGGGGCCCCCCTGTCTTAAGTGCCCCGGGCCCCCCAAAGCCTTAATCCAGCTCTGTGTGCGGCTGCTTTAAATTTTTACACCTTGTGCACTGCAGCTTTCCCTGCTGGCCTGGACAACGATTCCAAATCAGTTTAATAGCTCACACCGGCCTGGCTCTGCTGTTCTAAGCTGTGCAGGGCTGTTCATGCTGTCAGTCATCATGTAAGCCCCACCCTGCCTCCCTTGTTCTTTGCAACGATTGGCTCCCCCTACACGTGTCCTGAACGCACAACAGACTGTGCAGAGGAGAGATGCGAGAAGAAGATCCATCCCAGGGCGGAGGCCGCGGAGCCACCATCAGCCATCACGCGGCAGCGCAGAAGAGCAGAGCAGACAGGCAGCCCGGGCCGGGAGTACGGACATTACTGGGTCACTCACCGTCGCCGACCGTCGGCATCTGGGGTGAGTAACCGTGATGATGCTGATGTGCTGAGCCTGTCACTGCAGGTCTTACCGGCCTACCGCTGAAGGAATGGAATCCTACTCCTACAGTGCAAAGATGGTTAAGGGTAAATCACACAGCTGATGATGCTCGGATAAAAGTAAAGAAAATTGCAAGTGAGGACGCCAATCAAACAGCAATATGGAAATATCTTCACTAACTGTTTGTGAAGTATTTAATATTAAAAATCTTCCGTTACACATAATCTAGTTGTCTTTACCTCTTTTACTGTTCTTATTGCAGTATTTAATGCGTGAATTGTTAGACTACCTTTCGGTATATCTTTTGGTATAGTTAAAATGGTCATTAGGACATAGAACCTGTTGTTAATTTTTTTGAATCCCACCACTGGGCGTAGCATCTTAGTACTTAGTGTAGCTGTATGTGTCTCAGTAAAACTGTCATCTGGGGTAATGTTACATGAGACTAGGTAAATATCCTTCTGTATCTACTTGTGCTTGTATCCATGATATAGAAAAGCATATGAAATATACAATTATATGAATTGTTGCTACTCACACGGCAGTCATGTGTAACGTGACAGATACTAAGATTCCTGAAAAGATCTGTGTTTCACATCTCGTGTTCCTCTTTTTTTTTCTTCTTGTCAACTTCCTTTCACATGGTCTTTGTCAAGAAGTGGTTTATAGTTTACAACCACATGTTGCGGTTATTTATCAAAGACTGAAGGTCAAACCTCCTAGTTCTTGATCCCTGCTTAGTGGAATGAATAGATATTTCCCTAAGTAAGGAGATTTCACTGTGCTGTGTCTGGCCATCTGAGTTACGTCTACCAGAGGCCTTCCAGCATTACCATCAGGGGCAGGCTGGGCTGTGGGGCATGTGCCCCCCAGGCCGATCCCATAGTGGGCTACCTTGGGCTGGGTCACTGGCCACCTACAATAATTTCCCCTTTAAAATGTTACTAATATATGAGTCGAGTCTTGCCCCAGGGATAAAATCTGCCAGCCCTCCCCTGATAACCATACTACAAGGTTCCTATATTTTTGCTGTCTGTAATGGCCCTTTGGTCTGTTTCAGGAGGGGCATCACACTGCCGGATTCTTTGAGTAGCTGCAGCAGCTCAGGGCTCATGGGACCAGAGTCTACAGGCTGCTTTTGAACACTTAATAATTTATTAAATTAAGTAGAATTGAGGGTTAGGGCAACTTATTTCAGACTCTCTTGCTTTGATTTAACTCTTATTGGAGGCAACAGATTTGGCCAGGACGAACTCTAACAGTTCATTTTAGCAGCAGTAACAGAGCACATGGTTATTTTGAAGAATAATAAGAATCAAGGCTCTCAGTCGCTATGTCCTACCAGATGAATTTCACTGGACCTCATTTACAAAGCGCACTAGATGCACATCGAAAAATGCCTTGGTTTTCCATTAGTGCTCTTAGATGTTTAGCACGCTTTAAGGTACACTGACTGTCAACTCTCCTCTCCTGGTAGACGCCTCCCAGGAAAATCTGAAAAAGTGTACTTTGTGTTAGTGAACCATCACCTGAAAGTATAGAAGGAGCTGAGTCTAGTTCAATTCTGAAGCAAGTTGCGGGGTGTGAACCTCCAGCAATGTCACAACACATGACAAGTAAAGGGCTTTCACGTGCTAGTTGTTGGCACAACTGGACAACAAGGCACATAGTCTAACATGCCCCGGTTTTCACCATGGTTCCTCACAAAGGAAGTTTGGTCTTAGATCTGTGGGATGTGCATGTCACGGCACTTGAAGCCAGTTGCTTGTGAGGTAGCTGGATTCACAGTGGAGAGTTGTAGACAAGCTGGGTCAGCACCGGGACAGTGGAAGTATCAAGGAGTAATCAAAGGGTAGTCAGGGAAGCCAAGGTCAAACTGGAAAGTCAAAACCAAACTGAGACGGCAGAGGAAAGTCAGGAACAGGTTGAATTATTTAACAGCGATATCCAACTGAGTTGGGAGCACCAAAGAACAAGGAACACAGGAAACCACACCAGATAACTAGGGAAGTGATCTAATACACTTGCACTGGATTAGTGCCAGAGTCTTCCTTAAAAAGGCGGCCCAATCATGGTATTGTCGGTCAGTGACGTCAAACTGATCATCAATACAAGAAACGATATCGCATGTGCAATATAGAGGCCGGGGGAATCAAAAGTTGTGGCCCGTTGCTACGCAATTGCTGCCCAGAGAATGCACCAGACCCCGCTGCAAGGGGATATAGTGCGGGACTAAAACATAGCTGACTGGCTGTCTGTGACACTCAAACATCTCTACATAAGCACTCAAGTACGGTGACATAAAATAGGCCTCTAAAGCATAAAACAACATACATTAATCTATTGTTTATCGGCACACAGTGAGTTCACATGTTATCTAAAACAAATCATATATTTGGGTGAACATGACCACATTAATATAATATTTTTCTGATTATCCTGATTAGGCCTTAATCGTGTCAGCTCCAATTCCTCGCTGATCCAGGATCAAGGAAAATACATATAAAATATATAATAGATGCTACCAGAATTCACAAGTTATTTCCAATCTCGTCTCCCCATTGTTGATGTGAACGTGGGTTTATTTCTTCATATATGATTAACCTGCCCCAAGATTGATAAGTACTGGGAGAAGGGTTGAACATTTTAAAAACCTCTTGAACTTTTCCTTTGGTCTACATATTCTGGGTCTGCTAAACATGTAGTTTGTTTGTCCTTTAACATTCTTAATGCAATCAGATGCCAACAGGCTCGATACTGGAAATAGATACATGGCTACATTGACTCATTATATACCACAATTTGGCAAGTGAAGAGAATGCTTAAAGCTCAACTATGAATTAACTAACATAGTCCATAAATGTACCCAGGTTTGGAATCCCTGGTTTTCTTATAATATTATAATATTCAACTATATTTATACATTCCCCCTAACCTCCTAATATTTGGAAATAACTGTGCATTTTACATAATCGGTCATATAAAGATTTAGCAACCTTCCATAGACAACCAAGCAGGGCTCCCTGGGCAAGGTTTTGCTATACTGTTGGTCACCTTTCCTTATATTCATTATATTGTCTCATTTTTTACAATGTAGTAAAGCAAGTTTGTGGAGGAGAACAAAAGAAAGACAATGTCTGAAGCAGTGGTAATGCAGAGGCAGCTTTATTATAATGTCATGCTTAATCACAATCATGTACAGTAATTGGCCTTCTCAAGAACCCCCTATGGCATGGGCGTAACTTCTACTGTCCTCCATACCTCTTCTGCCATCTTATATGTTTCCTCTGACATCTTGAGTGTTGTCATCTAGAAAGTGGCAGTATATAAGTGTCTTAGTACATAGTGTAAATGTATTTAAGTGTCTCACGATCTTGTGACATATTACATGAGATGGGTAAATATACTTGGGTCTACTTGGCTTGTATCCATGACGTAATGGTATGAATGATTGCTTCTCACATGTCGATCTGTGTACCCTGACAAAGAATCCTGAATAGAATGTTCAGAATTTCATATCTCATGTTCCTGTTTATTTTCTTGTATATCTCTCTTTAGATATGCTCCTTCATAGGTCATAGTTCAGTTCCCCTGAGTCTTGATCACTGCTTAGTTAGGAGGTTTCTTTCTTTGTTACCTGTTTACTATGATGAGCCAGGACATCTGAGTGCACCCTCCACACAGCAAGGAACGTCCCAATTCTGTATATTATTTTGAAGATGGTGACTGTCTTCATTTTGGCCCAGTCACTATTCACTTTTTAACTAATATAGCCAGAGGTACCCAGTGTGACCCGAATACCAAGGTAATATCCCCCAGGCCAGTAGCGCTCAGCTTTTTTAAGGTGAGTTTCAGTATTCCATTGTTCCATTATTTTGAGGAAAGTATTAGAGATTACCAGCCTCTAAACCTGTACCATATCTTTGGTGTTGAGTAGATGTCAGGAAGATGCCAGTGCCGAAAGAGAGAGAGAGATCAGAGCATATAGGCAGAAAGCAGGTGGTTAAAGCTAAGTGTAGGAGTCTTGCAAGTGTTTAGACTTAAACTACAGCATGGCCAAAAGTTTTGAGAATGACACAAATATTATTTTTCACAAAGTCTGCTGCCTCAGTTTTTATGATGGCAATTTGCATATGCTCCAGAATGTCATGAAGAGTGATCAGATGAATTGAAATTAATTTCAAACTCCCTCTTTGCCATGACAATGAACTTTATCCCAAAACTACCATTCCGATGCATTTCAGCCCTGCCATAAAAGGACCAGTTGACATCAGGTCAGTAATTCTCTTGTTAACACAGGTGAGAGTGTTGACAAGGACAAAGCTGGAGATCACTCTGTCATGCTGATTGACTTAGAATAACAGACTGGAAGCTTTAAAAGGAGGGTGGTGTTTGAAATCATTATTCTTCCTCTGTTAACCATGGTTATCTGCAAGGAAACACGTGCAGTCATCATTGCTTTGCACAAAAAGGGCTTCACAGGCAAGGATATTGCTGCTAGTGCACCTAAATCAACCATTTATCCGATCATCAAGAATCTCAAGGAGAGACGTTCAATAGTTGTGAAGAAGGCTTCAGGGTGCCCAAGAACGTCCAGTAATCGCCAGGACTGTCTCCTAAAGTTGATTCAGCTGCAGGATCGGGGCACCACCAGTGCAGAGCTTGCTTAGGAATGGCAGCAGGCAGGTGTGAGTGTATCTGCATGCACAGTGAGGCGAAGACTTTTGAAGGATGGCTTAGGGTCAAGAAGACCAGCAAAGAAGCCACTTCTCTCCAGGAAAAACATCAGGGACAGCCTGATGTTCTGCAAAAGGTACAGGGATTGGACTGCTGAGGACTGGGGTAAAGTAATTTTCTTTGATGAATTCCCTTTCAGATTGTTTGGGGTATCTGGAAAAACGCTTGTCAGGAAAAGGAAAGGTGAGCGATACCATCAGTTCTGTGTCATGCTAACAGTAAAGCATCCTGAGACAATTCATGAGTGGGGTTGCTTCTCAGCAAAGGGAGTGGGGTCACTCACAATTTAGCTAAGAACGAAGTCATGAATAAAGAATCATACCAAAACATCCTCCATGAGCAACTTCTCCCAACCATCCAAGAATAGTTTAGTGATGAACAATGCCTTTTCCAGCATGAGGGAGCACCTTAGTTATCAAAAGTAATAACTAAGTGGCTTGGGGATCAAAACATCGAAATTTTGGGTCCATGGCCAGGAAACTCCCCAGACCTTAATCCCATTGAGAATTTGTGGTCAATCCTCAACAGGTGGGTGGACCAATAAAAACCCACAAATTCTGACAAACTCTAAGCATTGATTAGGTAAGAATGGACAGCCATCAGTCAGTATTTGGCCCAGACATTTATGAACAGCCTGCCAAGGTGAATTGCAGAGGTCTTCAAAAAGAAGGGTCAACACTGCAAATATTGACTCTTTGCATAAACTTAATGTAATTGTCAATAAAAGCCATTGACACTTGACATATGAAATGCTTGTAATTTTATTTCAGTATACCATAGAAACATCTGACAAAAAGGTCTAAAAACACTGAAGCAGCAAACTTTGTGAATACAAATACTTGTGTCATTCTCAAAACTTTTGGCCATGACTGTAGTTAGAGACTAGGTAAATGTGAGCCAGAAGCGAGCCCAGGTACCAGAACCAATACTGGAAGAGGAAACAGTAGTGAATGCTCAGTGAGGATCCTAGCAACACAATCCCAGCCTGTCAGTGACACACAGGAGCTGCAGCACTGACATCCCATTCCTCTGCTTGATGCTCCCCCAGGTGGTATTTCTGAGGGGATGGGCACCTGAGTCGGAGGGGTATCTAGGATAGCTATTACCCTTCTACCGGCCTTGATTTTCATCATAAGTTGTATGATAAAGAAGTTATCACATATTTATAATATGCTTAAAGAATGTTATGAACAAAATTTAACTGTCACACTGCACCTTTCACATCCATACAGAGATGGGGAAGTGTTTAGAAATCTTCCTATGAAATTGCCAATACCAAAATAAAATGTGTCAAGCCATTCAATTGAGCAAAGGGAATCTTTATTTCCTCGCTGCACATATGCCTATGCTAGATGCCTGAGATATTGCTGGTCCAGTTATAAATACACATTTCCAGCACTTCTGAGTCTTTATAACGCTGTTAGCAACTGCTTACAGTTGTCTTATCTGGTTTGCTGGGAAAGGACTCCATTCAATACTCCGGTGGAATGAGTATCAAAGCGATTGCTATTCTCTGTTCTTAAACTAGTTTGATACAATGTGAAATACCTTACATCTGCTGCATGGTGTCACGATCTGCCTCCTGCAGCTCCTGTTTGCCAGGAACTATGTTGGACTTTCGGGATATATATGGCCTGCAGTACCACCATGCCACCAAAGGGGCCAGATCATCAGGTCACTCTACCTGATAGGAAGCAATCCTTTGACTCCTGTTCCTGGTTATTCTTACCTGTGTACCCGACTTGTTATTTTACTGTTGATTCCAGTACCACAGACACAGCTCATCATCTATACAATTCCTGAGTTATACACCTGTGTGGATCTCTGTGCTTCTGCTCTCTGCAGATCATTGCTTCTCAGTGTAACCTGATCAGCTTACTTCCACCGTTACCTGCTGTCTGCTCTCAAGGGTTTCAGGTATTCAACCCTGCAACCTGCAGGCTACTCATCTCACCACCTTTCCAGAGGTATCCAACCCTGTAATCCGCAGGCTACTCGTCTCACCACCTTGCCAGAGGTATCCAACCATGCAACCCACAGGCTACTCCTCTCACCACCTCCTCCAGAGGTATCCAACCCTTCAATCCGCAGACTACTCATCTCACCCCCTTTTCAAGAGGTATCCAACCATGCAATCCGCAGGCTACTCTTTTTACCACCTTTCCAGAGGTATCTGACCCTGCAATCCTCAGGCTACCCATCTCTTCACCTGTCCAGAGGTATCTAACACTGCAATCCGCAGGCTACTTATCTCTCTTCCTCTACCAGAGGTATCCACCCTGCAACCCACTGGCTACTACATCTCACCATCACTTTACAGTATTGTCTATTCCGCTGTTAAGATATGTGGTTATATTATTGCCTTACCAGATATTGCATCCTGAATCTGTATTTCCTGTGTTTCTAATAAAACCACTTTGTTCACCTACTTTCTCTCCGTGGTCTTACCTTGGGATCCCTGACACATGGGACTCATTGATCACTTATGCTGGCTATATCTGCAACTTATTAGAGACACATATTGTTCCAAGGGACTACTCTGTTCCTAATTAAAGTGAATTCACTTTTGGTATTTCAGAATTGACAATCGTATATTGTCCTGAATTGAGATCAGACCTAGGGGCCTATTTATCATAAATTGCAAAAATTGCCCATTAAGTATTTTTTCTTTTCGCTGCTTTTTGCAATGATAGGAAATTAAATTTTGGAGCAATTTATCAAGTAAGTCTTGCTAGGACAGCACCCCTGAAAAGTGGATGTCCCAGCAAGAATGATTACCCTCTGGCTGCTTGCTTAACATAGTGGAGTAAGACTTCACTTCTGGGATCTGTCATTGGGCATGTGTGGCAATAAGTTCACTGGGCAATCCTCTCTGGCGGGGACTGGAAATTCAGGTAAGAGGTGCTTAACACCATCCAGAGATGTGATATGACTTGCCATTCATAATCATCTACACCCAAAAAGTGAGTATATTCTCTCCTAAAAGCTGGCAGTGTTACTTTACAATAAAATTTATAAAAAAAAATTATAAAATTTATGTAACACTCAGGTAAAAGTATTGGTATAATAATAATAATTATCTTTTCAGCATTTTTGGAAAAGAATATTACATTTATATATTTTTATTATTTTACCTTCTAATGTAAAATAAGAAATGAATGTATGAAAAAATGATTGCAAGACCTTACCTATATTCTGTGACTGTGACTTAGTAAGTTCCAGAGCTCACCATGCTGTACTGTTGCCATTGCTTAATTTTTCTTCACCAAAAACCATTTTTTTTTTTATAAATTATTTTTTATTGTTATAAGAAATGGTACAGCTTATGCAAAATTAAACAGTATTATATAGACAATTGAATATTATTGTTAATCATTTATCACATCACATCATATATACATCCAACCGTGTCTGTAATAGGAATCAATAAGGTATGTTCAAGTAAATAACAACAGGCTTCACAAGTATAACTAAACACTACACATTTCAAAGTATTGAAAAGAACGTCTTTGCCAGACCATTCTTGGATAGGATAGGGGAAGAGGAAAAGCGGGGAAGGGAGGAAGGGGAAACAAATCTTGGACTTCATTTATTCCATTGAGCGTATAAAGAAGTTTCCTTGAACTCCATCCATTCAAACCATACTAGATAGAATGCCATAGATTTGTCTTCTGAAGAGTAAATCAAATCGTCCATGGACATGTAGAAGTCTAATCTTTCGAACCATCCTTTAATAGTAGTGGCAGTTGCTGACTTCCAATGGACCGGTATCACAGCCTTTTCTGCACTACTGAGATATTTCACAGCATATTTTTTTGTATTTGGAAATGGGTATTTTTGAGTCATTTAATAACCTATAAGTTGGGCAGTTTGGTAGAGCAGTACCCACTATTTCGTTACAAAGGAGTATAACAGTATCCCAAAAGGGCCTAAGAGATGGACACGCCCACCAAATATGTAATGGGGTACCCGGCTTCATCTGGCATCTCCATAAAAGATCTGGGAGTGCCGGGAACATTTTAGCTAGGACACTGGGACGCCGGTACCACCTTGACAATACTTTATATTGCATTTCCACCACTCACAGACATACAGAGCTAGCTTTGGTACGTTGAAATATTTAGCTTCAATCTGACTCAGAATTAACGACTCCCAATTCGCTTTCCCAGTCATTGGTAAATTTCGGTAATTTACAGAAGGAATGTTCAATTAATATACCATATATCACGGATAACGTGTGTCACCAAAAAACATTTATCTCTTGTCAATCTTATTGACTCCTCTCACTTTGCAATATCTTGGGAGCATGTATTAGTGGTAAGGGAATTGTGTGACTATTCAATACAGTTACCATTTATATTCTCTTCCCATTAAACTTTTATCTCCTGTAAATCATTGTTACCATTGTTTATACTCTCTTGCCGTGAAACTTTTATCTCCTGTCAATCTTATTGACAGTTGCTAATCCTATCACAGTTCAATATCTTGGGAGCATGGATTAGTGGCAAGGGATGTGTGTGATATAACTTTAGTGGCCTGTAAAGAATAAAAAAGTTAACATGTGGGCAAAGAGGTAGCAAACACAGTCTGAGCTTTCTCATAGCCTGCACAGATAAGCAGCATAAAACTATATTTATTATATATATTTAGGCACATTTAAACAAGTAAAATCTTTGAGGTTAATGCCCCTTTAATGCACAGAATGACTCAAAAATAAACATTTGTGCTTTAATTTTCCAAACTACAGAATAAAGTCTTATGCCTGATGTTCTCAGCACAGTGCTGGCAAATGCTGCAGGCAGAGAACACAGGGGGTGAATTTTAACAGGATAATAAGTGTTATGTTTGCAATGCTTCCAGCAAGATACAGCTGACACATCTACAAATGAAATGGTTTCTCATAGCAGTATTGCAAGAAAACAAAAAAAAAACAGCCACTTTGAGAAACTCCCTCTGTATGCTGATCCTCGTTTATTTTATGATTGAGGATTATCAGGGGCATAGACTACATATGGACAACCTTATATTATATGATATCCTGTTGAAATATAGAAGTTGGTGTTTCTGTCCTTGCTTTGTCATTTGTAAGTATTAAAGCTTCTCACAGAAAAACGTCAAGATGACCTTTCTACTAATAAGCACAGTAATATAAAACATACAGTATAGCATACCTGCCTACTCTCCCAGAATTTCCGGGAAGCTCCCAAATTTCGGGGAGTCCTCCCGGACTCCCTGATGAGTAGGCAACCTCCTGGCAAGCCCCAGCCCCCGCATTACACCTGCATTTCTATAATTTTTCCAACACACACACAAATATATATATATATATACATATATACACACACACACACACACACACACAAACACACGCACACTACTCGTAACCTACATCTGTTCTTCTTGCACCAGGTGTATATTTCCGTACTGCACAGAAAATAACTTACATCTGTGAGTAAACTTACGCCTTGAGAAGGTGGGGGAAGGGGCGGGGCAGCTAGATGTCTCTTGCGGGTGCTGAAGGCATGTGCAATGATCTGCACTAGCAGCCCACTTCTGATTGGCTGATTGTGTACATACCCCTCTAGCTAATAGTACTAAAATCATTAGCATTGCGGAAATATTATATAAAGTTGTGTCCGTCATTTCGCATTACTTACTTGAGATCTACTTTTAGGCTACTACAGGAAAGAAGATTCATATTGGGTTTTAAAAAGGGTAAACAACAACTTAGTTTAATTTGTATTTGTGTTTTGTAACTTGGGGCAGAACACTACATAGAATAAATTGGGGTCGGGGGCAGCAATGCTGTCCATCTTTCCAAGGACCCTACTTTTCTGCGATTACGCAGTGAGCAGCGATGCCCTGTCCCGGGTCACAGCACATGATGTGAGAAGATAGTGTGGTGGCTACGGGCCCTCTCCTCACTCTTTATATGTGATTACACTTTATATGGAACGTATGACTTTTACATTTATTAATAAATGTCAAGACACTATTTTCTTTTCTGAATATAACACTTCATTACGTTCTTCTATTGAGCACAAGTAGGGTAATGTGGACAGTCGTTGGATGAGAGACGGCTTCTGATTGGCTGCCCGTCTAATAGGTAGGCAAGTTTCCTAGATATTAAGCAATTTCGGGCAGGGGCTTCTATGGAGTAATTGGATTAATTTCAATGTTTTTTTTTCATCTGTGGATTAGGTCGGATCAAGAAACGAACATGGTAAGTTAGTATATCTGAAACTTATAATAATAAAGGGCCAATATGAATTTAATTTTTACTAAAGGGGGTCAATATTTATTTCTAAAGGAGACACATTATTATTATATTACTATAGGGGGCACAAGGTTTTTTCCCCCTGGTACCCACCAGCAACATAGCATCGTACCAGGCATCCATAGTTTGGGGGCCTGAGGTTAGTTATCCTCCCCTCTGCCACCCCTTAGAGGACTGGGAAAGATTATTATTATTATTATTATTATTAATATTTATTTATAAGGCGCCACAAGGCATCCGCAGCGCCGCACAGAGACAAACAAAATCACAACAAAATGGGAGACAGCACAGTACAGTAAACACAGCAACTCAGTACGCTCAATGCACAGCTAGAGAGGGCGGGGAAGGGGGAGGGAGGATCCGCAAACGACGGGGCCCAAGAAGGAGGGCGCGGAAGACAGGGAGACCCCCAGGGGGGGGGGAGGGAGCGAGAGTGGACATGGGGTGGAGGACCCTCGAGGAGGAGGGCTAAGTAGCTGGAGAGCAGAGTTAGAAGTGGTGGAAACAGGAGGAGAGATGGCCCTGCTCAGAGGAGCGTACAATCTAAGGGGAGGGGTGGACAGACAGAGAGACGCAGGGGAGAGAGGGAGAGTAGGGGGACAGAGGCAGAAGATAAGGTAGGAAGTTAAGTGGGAGACAGAAAGGCTTTAAGAAAAAGGTGGGTTTTTAGGGCCCGTTTGAAGCTGGACAGATTAGGGGAAAGATGTTAGCAATTAGCACAACCTGTTACTGAAGTGGAGAGGGGAGGAGTTTAACACTTTTTTTTTCTTGCTTTGGTGAAACTGCAGTTTGATAAATCTCTCTATTTGTATTCTGTACATGTGAACAATCAGGACAGCAGTATGTAATGTGGTGCTTTGTAAAACAATGGGTTTCCAGTGGTTGAACTGCATATTGTTGATGCCTCTTTCCTCTGCCTAACACTCTGCTCATGTTAATTTACTGTAGATATAATAAAGTCACGACACAAATGTACTTTGGCAAAATAGGTCACAGTTTATTAATTAAGTTGGTGGTGGAAAACGCAACCTGCGAGACTGCAAAGACAACTAAATACTGAACCATACGAGTGGGTGGCCAACATGGCGCTGCTTCTACTAAATCACTTATATTTTCCTTATCGAATGGCCGGCACTAAATCTAGCATCAGAGTAACGTCACTCCCTCTAGACTCACATTTTCGAGCTCCCACAAAGCCAGTCAAGGGGCCCTCACCCAAAGGGACCAAGAGCCACCTTTAGCTCAAAGGGGGCAGTGACCTGCGGCCAATCAGCCATAGCACCATATGTATTACTCGCTGATCGCATTGCTTTCCTGCCAACTGTGCCTGCTCATTAGGAGGGAATAGAAAGTTAGACAAAGTGAAAAAAGCAGCACGACAGTAAATCATATATGAAAGGGAGAGAGGTGGGGAAGCTGATTCCGACGAAGAGGCAGAACATGCAGCATCGGAGGTTTATATGGAAACTTACAAAAACCTCCCCCTGGATCCTTTTGTCCAGAGGAGGGAGGCCAGTGAGGTTTAAGCCCTGATGGTAAGGTACTAGATGTCAGGTGCCGTCTCCGCACCTCCGCTGGGTGCCGGAGACGGACACCCTCTGCCCGGAAGAGATGTCCCGTTGCTAGGCAACGGGGCGCGATCACGTGATCGTGGCGCTCACGCATGCGCAATGCGCCGCTTCGGTTGCTAGGCAACCCAGACGCTTCAGCTGAGACTGATCGCCGGAACTTCCTCCCTAGGGCTTCCTGTCTGCCCCTATTTAAACTTCATTCTGGCACCATTAGGGTGCCAGAGTATTGGTTCCATCCAGCTCCAGCATTTATATTATTATTACTGTTCCTGATCTCCTGTGTATTGACTCCTTGGCTTGTTTGACCTCTCTTCCGGATATCCCTTGTACTTCGCTGCCCACACTGGAATTGACCTTTGGACCGTCCCTGACTACCTGACTCGGCCTGTCTGACTACCCTCCATTCGCTGCACTGGTGACTTCCTGGGAGAACCGCGACCTGCACATCACACGCAGCAAAGCCCAAACCTCCTTGCGGGGGTCCCTGGTGAACACTGGTGGTGTGTTAGACTCCGCGCCTCTCAGGTTAGTAGCACAAATACCATACAGTGATATTCCTAGTGAAAAGTGTGACACTAGGGTATAAGATCCACAAACTTAATGAGTTTAAGTGCTTTCGCCTTTAGGGCCTCTCTTGTTATATAGTGCAGTTTCAATACTGTCAAAAAAATGCTGAATATCTTCAGTTTTATAAAACCACTCTTTAGTACATGTGTCTGCTCTTCTAAAATGTGTTTTTGTTGCAATTATGTCCCAGATTCGCTCTGACAACACTTTAATAAATATGCCTGTGCTTGGTATACCCACAGACAATGATGCACGCTGGTATTTGGGTAGACTTGAGACACATAGGGGTATATTTACTCCACTGCAGTTCCAACGACCCACCGGTTCTCTGCGCTTTCCAGGGCCATCTTAACAACATTATGGGCCCCCAGGCAAAGCAGTGCACCCATGGCCCCTACAGATATATATACATATATATATATATATATATATATATATATATAGATGTATAGATATATAGATATATAGAGATAGAGATAGATAGATGTACTTGCTCAGTGACCCTTGAAGGTTTTTTTTGCAGGTTTTTTCTTTTGCAGGATTATTTATTCTAATTAGGAGCCCTGCCTATGGGGCCCCCTTGCCCGTGGGGCCCCCATCGTGCCCAATGGAAAAGATGGCCCTGGCGCTTTCCTGACATTTTTTAAAAACCCCAATCTTATTAAAGACAAAACCCATTGGGATAAGATTGCCGTTTTAAAAACTGACAGGAAAGCGCCAAGAACCGTTGAGAACTGGTCTGACATTGACACATAAAAAAGATGGTTTTAACCTAGTTTTTCATAACGTTTAGATTTGCATTAAAACAGGTCCTGCTGCTCTGTCCCATTTTCAAAGATAAACCCCTATGTCTGCGAATTTTTTTTTATCAGCTGGAAGAATTCAGAGCAGGATTAGCAAGGAGCCTGACAGAGCGAAATATATTAGACCTCGTTTCATCTTCTATTAATACTGTTAGCAATGCTGCTCATACATGCACAGCATACATCATGGATAAGAATGTTAATCTATTACTAATATTCCAGAACTCTGTCAGGATCACCTATGGAGCTACAGAACTGCAGCCCTGACATTGTGACATCATGCGCCAATGTCTGCACTATCGTGTCTGTATGTAATATATGGCTAGGTATCTGGATAAGTGAGTCAAGATAGGAGAGGAGCAACTGTGTCTAATTTGTTTCCTTGGCAGCACATTCTTTTCTGGTAGTTTCTTAAATTTACATCCAGATTTCATGTCACAGGACAATATATTCAAATAAACTTTAAGCGGTAGAGATAAGGGGGCACTTCTGGTTTTCACAGGGGTCTCAAAAGCCTCCTGCAATATTAACCTAGGGTTGTAAATATTACCCTTAATATTAGTTCATGTGTTAAATATTTTATTTAAAAAAGTATATAACTGTAATTTACATATGTATTTCTATATGTTTCAGACGCGTATGATTTATGAATATCTTTTTAAGTTATATACTAATGTACATATATATGCATTCAGAATCAAATCATTTTGGTATGAAAAGCAATTCACTTACCTTACATCTTCTAGTTGTCACTCACCGGACTGTGAGTGCTTCTTCCCGGACATTTAGGAACCGTGGCCGTCCTCCATCCTGAGGGACTGCGCATGCGCAGCCCTTTCTAAACCTCCAGTGTATGTTCCTTTAACTTAATTGGCAGATCAGGCAACCTCCCTATATTAAGCACCTGTGGTCAACACCACGTTGCCTGATCTTGGAGTCTCATTCCCCATGAGTCTCTGAAGGTGTTCCTGTGTTTCCTCGTTTATTCAGCCCAGCTGATTCCTGTGGTTTCCAAACCACTTCTACCTCTGTGGTTTCCAAACCACTTCTACTACTGTGGTTCCCATACCACTTCTACCATCTACTGTATCATCGTGACTGTGAGCTGATTCCTATCCGCTGCCTCCGTGCACTACAGTCTTCTAACCACTTCAACTCTACCATGTATCATTGGGACTGTTAGCTGATGTCTATCCGCTGCCTCCGTGCACTACAGTCTTTCATTCACATCCACTCACCTGTTCATGATTGTGACTGCCAGCTGATTCCTATCCGCTGCCTCCGTGCACTACAGGCTTCAACCTGCAACTCGTCTGTGTTTCATCATCGTGACTGTTTGGCTGATTCCTATCCGCTGCCTCCGTGCACTACAGTCTTCAACCTGCAACTCGTCTGTGTTTTATCATCGTGACTGCTAGCTGATTCCTATCCGCTGCCTCCGTGCACTACAGTCTTCAACCTGCAACCCGTCTGTGTTTCATCGTGACTGTTTAGCTGATTCCTATCCGCTGCCTCTGTGCGCTTCAGTCTTCAGTCCTTGTCAACTCTCCCGTGTTTCCTTGAGTCTGCTGCCACTATTGCTACCCGCTACTCTCCGTGATCAACTGTTCCAGTTCAACTCTGCTCCGGTGTCCCATGGTTACTGCACCTGCTGGTTGCTATTGGCTACCTCCGTGTTCCCGCAGAGACCCGCTGCTGTTACTTCTCAGCGCTACTCATCCATCTACTGCTGATCCGTTCTCCACGCCTTCCTGTGTTCCCTGCTGGTCTACCTACCTGTGCGCTGCACCTGCTAGACCACCGCTTCACCCATCCAGGGACTTTGCATCCTGCCGGCCTCCTGCCGTTCAGGTATCTCTGCACTCCTGTCTGACTGCCTTCTCCTGAACCACGGTATGCATACTTCCCATTGACTGTGCTGTGTATTGCATACCTTGCTGGACTGTGTTGGTTCTCCTCTGGAGTGTACTATCCGCTGAGTCTATTGCCATCATTGACTGTGTTATCTCATGCTGGATTACTTCAAGAGACTTTCTATATTGGCAGTGTTGTTCAGTCATTTATACATTTATATTGTGCATATTACTGTGGATCAAAGTCAAGGTGTCCGTGTATATATTGTGTTGCAGACTCTCCCCGTGCACCTCCTCACATATATATTCAGTGGTACAACTTGCTAGTGGCAGACCACTGACCCCTGTTTACAGTTTCACCTGTTCCAGTATCCTCTCACATAGCAGTGGTACAACTTGCTAACGCAGACCACTGACTTTCCTTATACCTCCACTTGGATTCCATTCCTTCACTCAGACAGCGGTATAACTTGCTATCCGCAGACCGCTGACTCTCATCACCTCCTCGTTTCTGTTGGACATTCCTCCTCACTATAGCAGTGGTACAACTTGCTACCGCAGACCACTGACTACCTTCACGTGTCCTTTGTCCATACAGTTCCTCGTGTATTACTACCTCCATATTGCCAGTGCTGCTAGTCATAGACTTTCCTGAGCATCTCATCATCTGCTATTTCCTGTTCCGTGATCACCCTGCTACCAGAGTACCATATTACCACCTATACTGCTCTGGTAAGCCTATCACCTGGTGATCCCTGGGTAAAGACTCCTAGTGCCCGTGACAGTAAGATCAGGCCATGACAGACCCAGATACGGAACCTACCGCTAAAGAGATGCTGCAGCATCTGGTCAGCCGTGTGGAGCAACAGGATGCTCGCCAACAGCTGTTACTTCAATGTTACCAATCGTTAACCTCCCAAGGAACATCTGGACAGACTGTTACAGCTAATATTGAAGCTCCTGTGCTTTCCTCCGTTTCCCCAGTGCCATCCCAGGTGTCTACAGTTCCTACGCTTCACCTGCCTACTCCGTCAAAATACGACGGGGATCCCAAAACTTGTAGAGGTTTCCTTAACCAATGTTCAGTCCATTTTGAACTCCAACCTCAAAATTTTTCTACCCATCGTTCCAGAGTGGCCTATCTTATCTCATTGTTTTCTGGACAAGCCCTGGCTTGGGCCTCCCCTCTGTGGGAGAGAAACGATCCAATTCTACAAGATAGTGCCAAATTCATTTCCACGTTCCGAAGTGTGTTCGATGAACCAGGTCGTGTGACCTCCGCTGCTTCCAGCATCCTTCGTTTGCGACAAGGCTCCCATACAGTAGGACAGTATGTCATTCAATTTAGGATCTTAGCCTCTGAACTTCAGTGGAACACTGAAGCATTAGTTGCCGCCTTCTGGCAGGGGCTCTCCGATAAAATTAAAGATGCACTGACTACCCAAGAGCTTCCTTCGTCACTAGAAGATTTGATCTCTCTTTGCCATCGTGTAGATATGAGATTTCGTGAAAGAGAGTCTGAGAAAACAACGGCTGTCAAAGCACCTCTTCGTTTAAATCCTCAATTTCGTCCAGCTCCATCCTCTGTGATTCCCATGGAGATAGGACGTTCCAAATTATCTTCAGAGGAGAGGAAACGAAGAGTAAAGAATAGACTCTGTATCTATTGTGCTGATTCCACCCATATGCTCAGCTCTTGCCCTAAGAGATCGGGAAATGCCAGGCCCTAACTAGTTCTGGAGAGGTGAAGTTAGGGTCCCTGGAGTCCTCTCCATTGTCTATGAAATCTAAAGTCTGCGCTTTTGATGTTACGATTTCCTTTGCTACCAAATCCTTTGAGTCACAGGCATTGATTGATTCCGGAGCAGCAGGAAATTTCATTTCTAAATCACTAGTGAATCAATGGTCCCTACCAGTGATCACTTTAAAAACACCCATTACTGTGACGGCTATAGATGGATCACGCCTCATCAATGGTCTCATCACCCAGAGTACGTCTCCAGTAACCCTTCAGATTGGTGTACTACACCATGAAGAAATTTCGTTTTTAATTCTTCCAGTTACGACAAGTCCGATTGTCTTAGGCCTTCCATGGCTTCAGTGTCACTCTCCCCAGATTGACTGGCGCACCCCTCAAGTTAAGTCTTGGGGGTCTGAATGTCACCATCGTTGTCTCTCTCAAGTTATTCCTCTTAAAGTACAGCAATCTTCCATCTCATCTTCCTCCCCGGGACTCCCTCCTCAGTATGCTTCATTTGCCGATGTGTTTGATAAAGCTCAGTCTGAACGTCTTCCTCCTCATCGTTCTTGGGATTGTCCGATCGACCTTCTACCTGGCAAGACTCCTCCCAGGGGTCGGGTCTATCCTCTCTCGTTACCTGAAACTCAAGCCACATCTGAGTACATACAGGAGAATCTCCAGCGTGGGTTCATTCGACCTTCCACCTCTCCCGCTGGAGCTGGGTTCTTCTTCGTCAAAAAGAAGGATGGATCATTACGCCCTTGTATAGATTTTCGTGGACTCAACGCCATTACTATCAAGAATCGGTATCCCATTCCGCTGATCACTGAGCTATTTGATCGCATCAAGGGAGCTCGGATATTTACTAAGTTGGATCTTCGTGGTGCCTACAATTTAATTAGAATCCGTTCCGGTGACGAATGGAAGACCGCGTTTAACACCAGAGATGGGCATTACGAATATTTAGTAATGCCCTTCGGGCTGTGTAATGCCCCCGCTGTTTTCCAGGGTTTCATCAATGAGATCTTTCGGGACTTATTATATGTATGTGTCGTTGTCTACCTGGACGACATATTGATCTTCTCACAGGACCTGCCTTCTCATCACCAACATGTGGCAGAGGTCCTCTCCAGACTACGGAAAAACTCGTTGTTCTGTAAATTGGAAAAATGTTCATTCGAGTTACCCCAGATTCCATTCTTGGGGTATATAGTTTCCGGAGTTGGCCTGAAGATGGATCCAGACAAAGTAAATGCTGTACTACATTGGCCTCAGCCAACTACTCTTCGTGCCATCCAGCGTTTTTTAGGTTTTGCCAATTACTATAGACGCTTCATTCAAGACTTTTCATCCATTGCATCTCCCATTGTGGCCCTAACTCGGAAAGGGGCTAATACTAAGCAATGGTCATCTGAGGCTCTCCAAGCCTTTCAAATCCTCAAAGAGTCCTTCTCGTCTGCTCCCATTCTGCGACAGCCTGATGTGACACTCCCCTTCTTCCTAGAAGTAGATGCCTCTAATGTGGGCTTAGGAGCTATTCTCTCCCAACGCTCGGAGCAACAAAAATTACATCCTTGTGCCTTCTACTCTCGGGGTCTTCTGCCCGCAGAGAAAAATTATACTATCGGGGACAAGGAGTTGCTGGCCATCAAAGCTGCATTAGAGGAATGGAGATACTTGTTGGAAGGAGCTCGCCATCCGGTGACGATCTTCACGGATCATAAGAACTTGTCATATTTGCAATCTGCTCAATGCTTGAACCCTCGTCAAGCAAGATGGTCTCTTTTCTTTTCCCGTTTTGAATTAATTATAACCTTCAAACCAGCCGCTAAGAACAAGAAAGCTGACGCTCTATCTCGAGCTTTTGTGACGTCCTCTGATGTAGAAGAGGTTCCCAACCATGCTATTCTAGATCCCAAATGTATTTCTCTGGCTGCTTCATCCACCAAAATGCTACCATTTGGGAAGACCCTTGTGCCTCCTACTCTGAGGAGGAAAATCCTTTCGTGGTTCCATGCCTCTCGTTTTTCTGGACACGCCGGTGAACACAAGACCTTTGAGATTCTCTCTCGTAGTTACTGGTGGCCTTCAATGAGGAGAGACGTCAAAGAGTTTATTGCTTCCTGTGATTTATGTTCTCAGTTCAAATCCTCCCGCAGAACTCCAGCAGGGTTGCTGCGACCACTACCCATTCCGTCCAAGCCTTGGACCCATATTAGTATGGATTTCGTTACTGATTTGCCTCCAAGTAAGAATCACAATACTATTTGGGTAGTGGTAGACAGATTTTCGAAGATGGCCCATTTCGTCCCTCTGTCCGGTTTACCTTCCTCGTCTACTCTGGCTGAACATTTCATTAAAGAAATCTTCCGCATCCATGGATGTCCGTCTGAGATTGTGTCGGATAGAGGAGTACAATTCGTTTCCAGATTCTGGCGGGCCCTTTGTAAAAACTTGGGCATACGATTAGCACTCTCATCGTCTTACCATCCGCAATCTAACGGACAAACGGAACGAGTCAATCAAGATCTTGAGACTTTTATAAGGATGTTCTCTTCAGCCAACCAAGACAACTGGGTAGAATTGCTCCCTTGGGCTGAATTCGCCCATAACAACATGTACCATGGGTCATCATCCAAAACTCCATTCTTTGTGGTCTACGGTCACCATCCGTCTTTTCCGGAATTTCCTGCCCTCCCGCCCACCCAAGTTCCTGCTGTGGAGACTGCTTGTCAGACCTTCAAAAATATCTGGTCTCAGGTCAAAACCTGTTTAAAGAAGACATCTAACAAATATAAGTCTTTCGCAGATAAGAAGAGGCGGGCTATTCCACCACTAAAAATTGGAGATCGTGTCTGGTTATCTACCAAAAATATTCGTTTGAAGGTTCCATCTATGAAATTCGCCCCTCGTTTTATTGGTCCATATAGGATCATTCAAGTTATCAATCCAGTATGTGTTAAACTTCTTCTTCCTAAGAATCTTCGGATTTCCAATGCCTTCCATGTGTCCTTGCTCAAACCTCTCATCATCAACCGTTTCTCGACTCCTCCCTCAGCACCGCAGCCAGTTCAAGTTCATCAGGAGGAGGATTTCGAGATTACTGAGGTATTGGATGCAAAAATTTCACGAGGAGTCCTCCGTTTCCTCGTTCATTGGAAGGGCTTTGGTCCTGAAGAGCGTTCATGGATCAAAGCTGAAGATCTTAATGCTCCTGCCCTTTTGAAGAAGTTTTATTCCAAAAATCCGGACAAGCCCGGTTCCAGGCGTTCTGTGCCCACCTTTAAAAGGGGGGGTACTGTCACTCACCGGACTGTGAGTGCTTCTTCCCGGACATTTAGGAACCGTGGCCGTCCTCCATCCTGAGGGACTGCGCATGCGCAGCCCTTTCTAAACCTCCAGTGTATGTTCCTTTAACTTAATTGGCAGATCAGGCAACCTCCCTATATTAAGCACCTGTGGTCAACACCACGTTGCCTGATCTTGGAGTCTCATTCCCCATGAGTCTCTGAAGGTGTTCCTGTGTTTCCTCGTTTATTCAGCCCAGCTGATTCCTGTGGTTTCCAAACCACTTCTACCTCTGTGGTTTCCAAACCACTTCTACTACTGTGGTTCCCATACCACTTCTACCATCTACTGTATCATCGTGACTGTGAGCTGATTCCTATCCGCTGCCTCCGTGCACTACAGTCTTCTAACCACTTCAACTCTACCATGTATCATTGGGACTGTTAGCTGATGTCTATCCGCTGCCTCCGTGCACTACAGGCTTCAACCTGCAACTCGTCTGTGTTTCATCATCGTGACTGTTTGGCTGATTCCTATCCGCTGCCTCCGTGCACTACAGTCTTCAACCTGCAACTCGTCTGTGTTTTATCATCGTGACTGCTAGCTGATTCCTATCCGCTGCCTCCGTGCACTACAGTCTTCAACCTGCAACCCGTCTGTGTTTCATCGTGACTGTTTAGCTGATTCCTATCCGCTGCCTCTGTGCGCTTCAGTCTTCAGTCCTTGTCAACTCTCCCGTGTTTCCTTGAGTCTGCTGCCACTATTGCTACCCGCTACTCTCCGTGATCAACTGTTCCAGTTCAACTCTGCTCCGGTGTCCCATCGTTACTGCACCTGCTGGTTGCTATTGGCTACCTCCGTGTTCCCGCAGAGACCCGCTGCTGTTACTTCTCAGCGCTACTCATCCATCTACTGCTGATCCGCTCTCCACGTCTTCCTGTGTTCCCTGCTGGTCTACCTACCTGTGCGCTGCACCTGCTAGACCACCGCTTCACCCATCCAGGGACTTTGCATCCTGCCGGCCTCCTGCCGTTCAGGTATCTCTGCACTCCTGTCTGACTGCCTTCTCCTGAACCACGGTATGCATACTTCCCATTGACTGTGCTGTGTATTGCATACCTTGCTGGACTGTGTTGGTTCTCCTCTGGAGTGTACTATCCGCTGAGTCTATTGCCATCATTGACTGTGTTATCTCATGCTGGATTACTTCAAGAGACTTTCTATATTGGCAGTGTTGTTCAGTCATTTATACATTTATATTGTGCATATTACTGTGGATCAAAGTCAAGGTGTCCGTGTATATATTGTGTTGCAGACTCTCCCCGTGCACCTCCTCACATATATATTCAGTGGTACAACTTGCTAGTGGCAGACCACTGACCCCTGTTTACAGTTTCACCTGTTCCAGTATCCTCTCACATAGCAGTGGTACAACTTGCTAACGCAGACCACTGACTTCCCGGATACCTCCACTTGGATTCCATTCCTTCACTCAGACAGCGGTACAACTTGCTATCCGCAGACCGCTGACTCTCATCACCTCCTCGTTTCTGTTGGACATTCCTCCTCACTATAGCAGTGGTACAACTTGCTACCGCAGACCACTGACTACCTTCACGTGTCCTTTGTCCATACAGTTCCTCGTGTATTACTACCTCCATATTGCCAGTGCTGCTAGTCATAGACTTTCCTGAGCATCTCATCATCTGCTATTTCCTGTTCCGTGATCACCCTGCTACCAGAGTACCATATTACCACCTATACTGCTCTGGTAAGCCTATCACCTGGTGATCCCTGGGTAAAGACTCCTAGTGCCCGTGACACTAGTGCACTATATATATATATATATATATATATATATATATATATATATATATATATGACTCAGTACAGTGTCATTTCCTTACCACACATGCCGTGGGAAATTAAAATATTAGTATATTAGGTTAGACAGAACAGTTGGCATGACATGTGCCACTGAAGCAGTGGGAGGAGTTGTGAGTGGAGGTCGTGGTGGAGCTGCAGGTGGGGAAGGTGGAGGCTGTGGAGGAGTAAGGCTGGAGCCACTTGTGGAACCCTAACAACTTAAATATTTTATACCACTTATAATACATTACTAGAATGGGGTCAAACATCCACATAGGCTCAAAGAAACACCCACAAAGCCAGCAACGCGTTTCGAATAGTACTGATTATTTTCAAGGCATGATGTCTGATGTGGATGTTTGATCTTTTTTCTTCTACAGCCTATATAATCCCGGGCTCCGTCTCAGCTGCTGCATATATGAGAATGTGATCATTCTTCCGTTTGCTGGTAGGAGGCTTCATTATGTTTTAATCCACCTTCACATTTACGTCTTGTGATACACACTCCTGTCTTTAGATGCATCAAACCACATAGAGTAGGACAGTAAGACGGACCAGCAACATCTAGTGCCAGTGTCGGACTGGCCTACCAGGGTACCAGGGAAATCTCAGGTGGGCCCCACTATTTGTTGACCCTGTCCCCTTTCGATAGGGAAAAGGGAGAGTGTGTGTGTGTGTGAGAGCCAAGCTTTGCATAGTAAGTCCCCATCCTGCCGCCAGACACCCCATCTGCCACATTCCCACTCCTTACTGTCAGACTCCCTAACTACCACACTTCCCTTCCCTGTTCACTGCCAGTCACCCCAGGCCGCCACTGGCCCCATCAGCACGTTGTTCCTTCATTCTGCAACACATTCCCTGCTGCTGAATCTCACTAGCCACAATCTTTTCCTAACAGACTCTAGGCTGATCTTCCTATATCGCTTTCATAGCTGAACTGAAGACATTAAAAGAGAGAAGAGAGAAAGAAAGAAGAGATCATGGTGACTTTGTTGAAGAGCATGTACAGTAATTTTATATATTACTATTATTATAAATATATTGCTGTTTTATTTTTTAGAATTAAAAATAGCATTTCTGGTGGAAACATTTTAAAAAAGTTTATTTTTTTCTTTTGGTACTTGTTAATAATATGGACGTCACTGTAGCTTACTTGCGGTGTGGTGTTACTTACACTTGAGCTGCTGTTTTAAAGCCTTTTACTGTCCGACTGACATTATGACTTCACTGACTTGAGGCCAGAAAAGGGGGATCTGAAAAAAGCAGTTCTAATGGAAAAAGCTGAGGAGCTACAATTGTGTCCATATAATTTAAATGTACCAAATGATAAAAAGGAAATTTATTTTGTGTGCTGGACGCAACCCCTCTAGTGGCTGGCCATGACCCTTCAGCCTCGCATTCCTATGGTGCGGTGGTGTACACACAATATTTCATGGGTCCCTACCACTGCATTCCCCCGGTGAGCCCTTTGTGTCCCAGTCCAAAATAGACTACATATGGGCCTGTGCCTGTAGAACCCTATGAACAGCAAGAGGTGTGTGTTAATTGAAGTTAACTGGGTCTTTTACAGAGCGCAATCCATCTGGGCAAGACCAGGGTAATTGAGGACCATACATTCTGGCTTGACCAGGATAGGTGTCTATGATTCCAAGATCTTTTCTATATCTTTATTTTCATTTGACAGTGAGAAGGTCGTGTATTTTGTCTGCTTGTTTAGGAAACATAGTTTTTGCAATGGGAAAGTGTCATGAACACGCTCCCAGCTTCCGTGACTTTGGGTGTTTACTGTATGGGGTTACACATGATTCCAGCACAGTCTCTCTCTTACCTATCACACAGGTTATAGACCTGCTGAATCACCCTTCAACAGCGCTCTCACATCCCCACACACTTCAGGTGTGCCATCACCTATTGAAAAAGGGCAATAGGACCCCGATATAATGCCCCACACTGGCACTCAAGGCTCCTGGCTACCCACAGGTTATCAAAGGGTTAACTCTTTAACACCTCCAGACTGTAACACAAATGTAAACGCATTCACACACTAGGCTTGTTAGTCAAATGTATTAACAAATCACACACCGGCACTCAAAGGGTTAATTTGGCTGAGCTATAGTCTTCTTAACAGGCTACTGGATTTGTTAAGAGTATCAAGGATGCAACGTATTACATTTAATGATTTAATATACAAAGGTACAGGGCATTCAGATATAAAAACAAATAGATAAACAATTGACATACATAACCAAAACAGATTTAAAAATAAAAGACAAAGTTTCAGAATATAACTCACTTGAGTTGTATAATCTGTGCCATGGGAAATTGGCTCGGAAGATGGACAGCTTATCAATTTGGATTGCTTTTCCCAAATGAATGACTCCTCCTTGTTGCTGTTCTCATCTTTTTAAAGACACTTTCACACCTTTCCCCACCTCTAGGGGCTGTGCTCTGTACACTGTTTACAACCACAATTTGCATATTGCCTGATTTACTACCCATTACTACTATGTGACCTAACCTCTCTGTGGAGTGTCAAACAGACCCAATTTTATTATTAATAGATTCCCTATGAATTTACCCATCTACTGATACCAAGTAGGCCTAGGTACAGGGTATTAGTTGAGCTTACACTAATTTCCTCAACTTCTCTGTGTGACAGAATGCTTAATTTGACATAGGATCTGCCCTTTATCATGCTATTGAGGAAGATGTGGTTGATCACTACTTTTATTGATTTAAGTGGCATATTTGAAACAGAATTATTTTTGTCTATATGAAATATAGCCAAGTCAACAAATGGTCTCCTTGTGCAAGACAACCTGCTGAGAAATTCCTAAAAGTCTATTTAGGTGTTCAAACTCCATGCTAGGCTAGGATATAGTTCACCCCATGAGGTCTTTGAAGCTAACACAGGTCACACTGCTATCTTCTAACAGTGGGATGTGCAGAGTCACCGAATAAACACACAACAGACCCTCTGACTTCACATTTTTCATATTTTTCATTTTCTGCCCTCTGGAAACAGTTGTTTATTGAGAATTTTGTATTATCTATCAATTCTGTCTGGGGAAATATGTAGGGCTTTGGAAATACACTAGAAACTTCATTGCCCATATTACGCATAAGCTTCAGGTAAAGTAAAAAAGATACAATGGGATTCTAAACAACAGAATAGCTACACTGTGCACTTAAATGATGAGGACTATAATGACTAGATAGGGCAGCACGGTGGCGTAGTGGTTAGCACTTCTGTCTTACAGCACTGGGGTCATGAGTTCAATTCCTGACCATGGCCTTATCTGTGAGGAGTTTGTATGGTCTCCCCGTGTTTGCATGGGTTTCCTCCAGGTGCTCCTGTTTCCTCCCATACACCAAAGACATACTGGTAGGTTAATTGGCTGCTAACAAATTGACCCTAGTCTGTATGCGTGTTATTGAATTTAGACTGTAAGCCCCAATGGGGCAGGGACTGATGTGAGTTCTCTGTACAGCGCTGCAGAATTAGTGGCGCTATATAAATAAATGGTGATGATGATGATAGATGCTATACCAATTGTCCGCAAGAATTTCACGGAAAATCAGATAAAAATTTAAATAGGAAAACAGTCCAAATGCAATACATCTACACATGAGATACATACTGTTTGCTTTTGACCCACAGGTCAAAGCCTTAACCAAATAGCTAAAGTCTTGTACTGACCATCTGTATCTCTCCATTGACCCGACAGTCTTTATATAAAAGTCACCAGAGAAAATTTTCTTACTTGAGTCAAGGTCGACTGGACTTTAACCAATGCTGCTGACCACACACACAGCATATAGGTCACCTGGGTACTCATATCTCTCTGCAGGCCTCCATCAACATAACCATCCATAGTGGCCCATTAATTTCCCCTCACTAGTCTGAGTGTTTGTGAGTCAGCTTTTTCTAAGGCACTGTACCTTTTAAAACACTTTAGTACAGGAGGAGAGAATATCTGTGATTCCACCCTATAGCCGTTCAAGGTTTTCACATGGAAGACACAATATGGCCTTATTTCACTTGCTTAAACAAGTCCTTTTGACCATAGGAGCCAAGAAGCTTGAAGATATGTTCTGCTTTTCTTTCTCATCTTTAACACCTATTCTGTACTTGATTTATGACAGATAAATACATGGACAAAGATGACCTGATTGCTAGACATTACTTAAATACGACCTGCCCAATTCCTCATCTGTCCAGTTGCTGGGTCTAACTATTAGATCTGTGCTCATGAACCCATGTAGTCTGAGGGAAGATTTCTCATGATAATCATCCATCATTTCCTTATAAGGACTATGAAAGGTAAGGACCGGTTTCTGGACTGCTCTTATACCTATGAATAACACAAATCAAATTTTTTTTTAGTTCCTTATACAGGACATGTTTGTTTTAAAAGATCAGGGTCAATAACTATGAGAAAGTGGAAGAGTAACTTCACTGTACAATACCAAGATAATACTGATCACTGAATTCCTAATAATGGATAAATATCCCAATCTCACTTTGACATGTCATAGCAATTTAGCAAATTTTCAAACCCCTCAACCGTAACAGTACTCTCTTAGCTATGATATAGACATGCTACCTTCTTAACACCCACATGTGTAGGATACTACTTTCCCCATACTTATATTTATGGAAAACGGCTTCCACAAAGCTTGGTTTGAAGCTGCTATCTAAACTATATGTTACCTGCAACGAGACATTCCCCATCTTTACCTTAAGGAATGATTAGGAATATTAGAAAAAAAGGATACTTTAGATCAATTTGAAGGATCTTTTGGGACAACATTTTCCCCATATGGAGCATCCTTAGCTATGAAGGGTATATGACATGTCAAGGATTTTAGATAAAATGAGACTACCATAGATTTTCGCAAGTTAACTGAGGTGGTTAGAGCCAGCAAGGGAGGTGTGTGTCTTAATAGGCCAAACATGTTTTTATACCTCATAATTCAGCAAATATTGAACAAAGTATTAATGTCAGAAAGTAGCAAAGTTGAGATGTGCAGATTCTGACAATGGAAACTTATTTTTCACATTTGGAGCCCTGGGAGACAAAATTGAGTCTTGAGTCTCCGTTTTTATTTCTATGAATATATGCCTTATACGTTTATAATGTTCATGAATGCTGAATTGCTGAGGTCTGTAACCAATTAGAAAATGGTGATATACATACATAGATAAAATGAATATGTAAAATAGATCTCTGCTGTTCTTCAAAGGAAACAGGAAAAAGAAAGATAACTTGAAATATATGAATTGATAAATATAGGTCGCCTGATTCATTAAGGGAAGTTAAGTAAACGAAATTGAGTAAATAGTCTCCTGGACAAAACCATGTTACAATGCAAGGCCTGCAATTTAGTTTTCTATTTTGCACATAAGTTAAATACTGACTGTTTTTCATGTAGCACACAAATACTTGATAGATTATTTGTACACTGACATTTAAAGTTGATATTTGTGTGCTACATGAAAAACAGACAGTATTTAACTTATGTAACATGGTTTTGTCCAGGAGACTAGTTACTCAATTTTTTTTACTTCACTTCCCTTAATGAATCAGGCCCAGAAACTCATTGATAATTGTTGCACTTTGGCTTAGGCCCTTGATTTAAGGATCTAGCTTGGCTAATAGGGATGGAATTGGATGATATGGATGGAAAATGATGATATACATAAATAGAGAAAATTAATATGTAGTATAAATCTCTACACAACATAAATCTTACAGCGCTCAATTCTAGAAACGTATTGCAAGGGGATGGATACATGAGAATTCAACAATGTTGAAAGTCTTAACAACCCAATGGGTTATCCATATAATGAGCGTTCCACCTGTTTGAATAATGAAATCTCTTCATAACAGCTCATGGATGTAGATACATGAAAAGAAGAAAACTATGATCATTAGGATATCATCCGTCCCATCGATACACTGAGATATATTGCTGGGAACGAGGAGGGAACGGAGAGCGGGAATCGATTGGCAATCAGAACAGACACATCACGCAGCAGATCTATGTGCAAGTGATCTACACTTTTTTTCTGATGATTTTACCGTGTATTGATTCCACTTTTTCTTTTCATGTATCTCCATCCATGAACTGTTATGAAGAGATTTCATTATTCAAACAGGTGGAACGCTCATTATATGGATAACCCATTGGGTTGTTAAGACTTTCAACATTGTTGAATTCTCATGTATCCATCCCATCGCAATGCGTTTCTAGAATTGAGCGCTGTAGGATTTATGTTGTGTTTAAATTGGAATTTGGAATATTTCACCTAGATAGCTGCTCAATTAGGAATTAACATATAGCTGGATTGTTGTGTCATTCTTTATTCTCTAGTAGTATATATCTCTGCTGTTCTTCAAAGGAAACAGGAAAAAGAAAGAGAACTTGAAATATTTGAATGGATAAACATAGGAACTTGATAATTGTTGCACTTTGACTTAGGCTCTTCATTTAATGATCTAGCTTGGCTAATAGGTTACAAAAGGGATGGAATCTATTAAGACAGATGACTACCAAAGTAACAAGTTATTTTATATTTATAAGATTTTGTACATTATTATATGACAGTATGCTATCAGAGACACACAATTCCAACCATGTGATATTTCCATGGCAATTGTTTGGTATTAGAAGTGGGATGCAGAACAGTTGTAGACGAGTAGTACAATTAGCCAGTCTGGAATAAAATCTCGGATGTGTCATACTAGGTAAGATAAACTTTTCTCTGTGGGTTTAAGTGTGATATTTCCATGATAGCATGATGTACTTTATATTACATATATGGTATCTATCTGCGGAACGTCACATCCCCATCTGCGTTCGTCACCAGGACAACAACTGGGAGGTTTGTTTCACCTGTGCAGTGTTTTGGCAATTATGCCAGCCGGGCGCTTGTGCATAATGGGTTATTTATTAATACTCACCTGGGGGAATAATTTGTGTAGGATAGGAGCTAAGCGCCTGATTGGCCAGTATGTATATATAAGACAGGGAGGGCTTAACCTTCCTGTCGGTGATAGCAGTTAGTTTTCTGTTAGCTGACCTGCTTCTGACTCCCGATTGAATTACTGATGCTCACCCTTGGCTTGATCTGGACCCTGCTTGTTTGCTGATTGCCCTGACCTCTGGCTAGTTACCTGTATTCTCTTGCTGGCTGCCAGCCCTGGTCCTTTGCTTGTTTCTGACCATTTTATTCACTACTGACCCCTGACCTCGGCCTGTTTCAGACGACCTGTTTCCATCATGTCAACTGTTTCCTATTTCCTCGCTTCGGGATTACTCATAAGCTTACACTACTCTATAGTTTAAGACCTGGGGGCATCTGAGTTCCTGTGAGCGTGTCAAGCTCTACTGGAAAGGTGGCTGCTATGGGCGAAGACCTCTATTCCTGGTCTGCAAAGTTATGATAATAGCCATTAGCTGTAACAGTATCTATATATATAAAAAAACAAGATTTGGGTATGGTCTGACACTGTCACACGCCGGTCTCCTGGGACCACCACTTGAGGATCAGATCGCCTGTCCTCATCCCGATTCTGCCTATTTTGCCAACTGTTCTGTCGGCGGCAGTCTGCACCTGTGCAGATCTCCTCACCTGTTTTTACCTGTCCTGTCATTCCATTGGTTGATACTCCTTTATAAGGCTCCTCCCCTCACCTCTCAGTGCTGGTTCTTCGTGTCTACACCTGCCCTGGAAGCAGCTCCCTTATCCTTTGCTGTGGATCTACGCTGCCCATAGGAAATGGATTTAAGCAATACTTCCATGTTTGAGAAGACCACTGTATAAATTTGTACTGAATATAATGCTAACCAGGGTCGGCCAGCAATATTGTGCAAGATACTGAGTCAAATTGAACCACTCTACGAAGGAATCTTAATCTTAGGCAGGGATTTCAATTGGGTGCTGAATCTGGACTGGAAAATTCTAAAGAGGCTCTTAGACATTCCCCATGAGAGTATCACAAGATAAGGCACATTTTCCATGACTACCAGCTGGTGTGTAGACTTCTTCAACATGGGAACTAAGACTTTACCTTTTTCTCACACCCCCATTTAATTTTCTCCAGGATAGTCTACCTGCTTCTTAGACCTACACACACCTATTGAAATAAACTAAAATAGGCCAAACAACTTAGTCAGATAATGTTCTGGTTTTTTTAATGATTAATTTTTTAGCCATACCCTCCTCAGAAAAAGGTCTTGGAGAATGAATTATGCATTAAGTTGGGCTCTATCCTTAAGTAGCAAAAATAGGCCAATAAAAATAGTTACCATAAAAAAACAAAGAAACCAGCCACAAATCCTCCCTGTCCTCAGAGACTTTAAGGGAACTGGCAGAGACTAGAGCTGCTTCACGTTACAAATAGCAAAACCAAATAAGCCATTCACACATTTCTTAATACTTATTACCAGTGCTGTAAAAAGCTGGATCTCCTTCTGGTTAGAGCTCTTCAGGCACAAAGAGCCTGTACTTTTATACACGCTATTAAAGACCCCAATGGAAAGTTCCAACACACTATTCAGAAGATAGTCAAAGATTTTCATTCTTACTACTGTAAATTATAAAACATAAATCATCCTTCCACTCTGAAGCCAGTTTTATTAAACAAAATAAACATTGTAGAGTAACTAAAGGAAAGATCAATTTCCCAAAAAGAAAATTATGGAATTTTCATATTGCCAGTTTTCCTTACAGGAGTTGGAGGAGGAAATATCATCTTTTCTCTCACGTAAAAGCCAAGGCCCTTATGGGTTCACCGTTTATTACTACAAATCAATTGGCAAGAGACTGAACCGAATTCTCCTCCTGGCCTTCAATGAAATTTCTCACTCAAAACTTACTCAGCTTCTCTCAACAATCCTTAGGAGCCCATGTCACCTAAAACTGATTCAATGTCTGATCCCTTCAATATAAAAAAAAGCAAACTTGCGTTCCAAATGCCGAACTTCCTGTCAGTGGAACGCACATGCGTTCCACTGCGAGACTTGAGGGTTGAAGCTTTAAAGTCTTGTAGGTATATGTCTCTCTCTCTTCAATGATATGTCGAGAAGAGGCCAGATAGATATTCAATATGTGGACATTAATCCTAAAAGGTCTAAATATCGACTGTATCCTGGGTCTTTTCTCAGTCTGAACCCACACATACCACACTCCAAAGCATTTTATTTTATTCTTTATTATACTGATTTTATCCCACATAGCAACACTAGGATAATTAAGGAAAAATCACATATAGGGTCAAAAAAGAAAATCTACACAACACTGTTTTGTCTTTATATTCAGGACTTAAGGGCTGAACTCTCTCTCTCTCTCTGCAATATTTGTTTGAGAGACAATGATAACACATCACAATTTTTGTCACAATATATTAAACTCACTTAAACCTACACATATTAACTGCATAAAATATTACAATACCTATCGCTATATATTTTTGGGATATACCACTCTGTGTGTGTGTGTGTGCATATATATATATATATATATATATATATATATATATATATATATTTATATAACAATTCTTTCAGTAAAGTACTAGCCACACCCACATTAGGTTGACCACACCCACTTGGCAAATGCCACTCCCACTTAGATGGGGCTGCCGGTGCCCTGTCTTGCCCAGGGCACCAAAATTTCTACTTACGGCACTGTCCTGTTGTGTCTTTTGCTGCACTCACACTCATATGTATTACCTCATCTATTTGTTACTTGCTTCTGTATTCGGCGCTACAGAATCTATGGCACCTTATAAATAAATAAATTATAATAATAATAAGTTTACCACTTGGGTACAATGGCTTGAATATAAAGCGTAATCCAAATACATATTCTACTTTAACTTAGTGTCACGCTCCGGTCCTGCATACGGGTACCTGTCTCGTTACCTGCCTCTCACAGACCATGAAACCAGCATATCCTGGCATCAGGCTCATACCATACGTTACTCTGCAGTCAGATCTGCGCAGGTGCAGAGTCTGTTCCCCTTTAAGATATCCTCTCTTCCCTCATTGGCTATGGGATTATGGCGCACTATTTAAACTTCCTAGATTCACCTGTCTGATGCCTGTTCTTCAAGCTCACTTCCTGCCACCTGTGGTTCTGGTTCCTGTCTTCCTTGCATTTGTACCTAACAGTCAGCATGTGGCCTGTGTTGAACTACCGCTGTTCCAAGTATCTCTATTACCATCTCCTGAGTATTACATTGTGACAGCCTCGGTTCTCTTATCGCTACCTCTCAGAGCTGCTACTGCTCCTGTGACTCTTCATCTGTTATACAGAGTTACCACCGCTACTTCAGTCTGCTCTCAGCATGTGGCCTGTGTTGAACTATCGCTGTTCCAAGTATCTCTATTACCATCTCCTGAGTACTACATGGTGACAGCTTCGGTTCTCTTATCGCTGCTACTGCTCCTTTGACTCCTCAGCTGTTGTCCCGAGTTACCACCGCTACTTCAGTCTGCTCTCAGCTTGTGGCCTGTGTTGAACTATCGCTGTTCCAAGTATCTCTATTACCACCTCCGGAATACTACATGGTGACCAGCTTCGATTCTCTCATCACTACCGCTCAGAGCTGCTACTGCTCCTGTGACTCCTCAGCTGTTGTCCCGAGTTACCACCACTACTTCAGTCTGCTCTCAGCTCGTTGCCTGTGTTGAACTATCGCTGTTCCAAGTATCTCTATTACCATCTCCGGAGTACTGCATTGTGACCAGCTTAGGTTCTCTCATCGCTATCGCTCAGAGCTGCTACTGCTCCTGTGACTCCTCAGCTGTTGTCCCGCATTACCACCGCTACTTCAGTCTGTCCTCAGCTTGTGGCCAGTATAGAATTACCACTGTTCCAAGTATCTCGGGTCACCACCTCCTGGGTACGACATCGTGTCCGTATCGGTTCTCTCTCTACTGCCTCTCAAGCTTCTACTGTTCCTGCGATCCCTTTTTTTGCAGTCCCGATTCACCACCGCTGCATCCACCTCTGTAGCCGACATTGTATTACCACAGTTCCAGTGTCTCTACCACTTACCTTCTGGTACCAGGGTCTGCTTCCTAGTACCTCCTGGCTCCTCTACATCACTCTGCTGTCCACTCACTCGCAGGACGGCGGCCTGCAGGTTTGGTGCCGCTAAGACCATAATTCCTTGCGGGGGTTCCTGATGAAAACCACCTTCCTGTTAGACTCCACGCCCGTGAGTGGGCCTAGCCATGCCCAGCAGATCCAATATCCAGCCTTGTCAACCGTGACACTTAGTAGTTGATGACGCTTAAGTGAACATTTGTGAAAATTCAAAAGTAATACTTAGGTGGGACAACCACCTAACATGCTGTTTATGGTGATTATCTCTGGCTACCTAGATACTTAACTAGATTACCCTGCCCATTAGGCATTATACGACACCCGAATTCTCAAATGCGATCAAACGCTCCCCAGCTTCAGCGTACATACTGAAGAACATCTGCCTCTACCCTTTTTTTCAAAATATGTCCTTCTTAATCCTCTTGTCCCTCCCTCCAACCTGTTCAATTAAGTTATGGCCTTTTTGCTTCATTCCTGTTTGAAGCTGAACATTGTACTGGAACAGAACTAACAGTTAAAACTTGAATTCTACCATGCTTACAAACATTTATAATGCAATGTTTTCTATCCCTCAGTACAGAAGGATTGTATTAAAAAAATTGGAGGAGGAAGTTGCAAAAAAAAGTGAAATATCGCCCATGGAAATCTTGAATTTGACCTCATGATATTACGATATAGGTTATTTGGCTGCTATCAAAATTGACCCTAGTATCTCTGTCTGTCTGTCTGTCTGTCTGTCTGTCTGTGTCTGTGTGTGTATGTTAGGGAATTTAGACTGCAAGCTCCAATGGTGCAAGGACTGATGTGAATGAGTTCTCTGTTCTGCGCTGCGGAATCAGTGGCGCTATATAAATAAATGATGATGATGTGGTCCTACTCTTTCTCTATGACATCTGTATTAGGCAGATTTGATATTGCATCATTGCCACTAATATAAAATTTGTCCCCATCACAAATTCTCAGTTGAATTATTTTGATATTATAAGGTTTACTTGAACAGCCTGCATTAAGAGGTACTTTTTTCATATTTTCTATGTACAGGTAGTATACCTGTAGGTGTCCACAAGATGTCAGCATGCAACACTGATTTCTCTTTGCACAAGTTCCCATTGGATTGAGTTTTGAAAATGTTCCAGTAAAAATACAAGAAGAAATATTAAAGATAAAATGAGATCCATAATTAGTGGTTTGCGTTGCTTCTTATAATATCTGCTAAGGTGAGTGTAATAAATTGAGCTGACATTAGTGACATTGTGTTTTAGAACCTTATACACATGAGTATGTAGAACATTTAGAATGTAAGTTCTTTGGGCAGAGTCTGCAAGCCTAATGTTTTTCTCTAATTGAACTGTGGTTCCTAATATGTGTTGTTGTTGTTGTTGTTTTTCCCACTCGATACATTGCATATACTGTGCATCACTATATAAATAAATAAAAATGTATATGTATGTTATAACCCCTATGTATGGTGCTTCAGAAGCCTTGTGACACCTTATAAATAAAAGATAATATGTACAAACAACTGATCTAGTTCAAAGCACAGAAAATCCTCGGAATGCACCTGGAAATAGGGAATCATTGGCAGCTTTAGAGCATACTTGCCAACTCTCCCGGATTGTCCGGGAGACTCCCGCATTTTGCGAGAGTCTCCCGGACGAGTGTGGCAATCTCCCTGATAGGAAGGGGGAAAAATTCAGTTTAAACGCCGCGATTCACCCGGAATCGCGGCGTTTAGCCCCGCCCCCGCTGTAAAATGACGCGATTTGCGTCATTCCGTCACGGGGGCGGGGCCAAAATGACGCGATTTCGCAGCCCCGCCCCCTGCACGCCCACGTCCCAGCCGGCATCTCCCGGAAAAAGAAAAAGAAATGTTGGCAAGTATACTTTAGAGTGGTAATATCAGGACAGAAACTGGTGGGACCGTAGGAACCTAAACATAAAATAGGAAGGCAGAAAAAAAACTCTTGTTCCATCTGCCATTTTTGTGCCTGTTTATGTTGTTTTAATTTTTCTTTATTCTCTCTTTACAATAGCAATATGGTTTTCCCATGCATTCTTGAATTCTTTTAATGTAAAAGTCTCCACCACTAGTACTGGTAGACTATTCCATGTGTTATGATAATTTAATGACCACAAGCTCATGAAAAATGCAAAAGGCTTTCGTGCAGATGAACTTAAAAAAGCAGTAGGGACGTTCTCCTATGTACATATTTGCCAGCCAAATAGGAGAGCTTACAATCAAACTCTCACACTGCTATTTAGAAAATAAGATTTGTTGCTTTGTCGTGTTGTCGTTATTTCATGTTGTTGCTATGTGGTCCAATAGCTTACTTTTCCCAATGCGAAATAACTATGTAAGATTTGGCAGCTTACCTTGAGAGCTGTGGAAGATATATATATATATATTATAGCTGTGTGCAGGTAAGCTTTAACCCGTATGGAAGCATTGCATTTGGTCATGTGAGGACTGACCACCTGCCCTCCCAACTTCCTTAGTACCAATACGAGCAGATTACAATGTACATTACTGGAACAGACGAAAAGAGTAATAACTCAGACTATCAATGCAGGCACTGGTAGCCGGAGCTATTACTCTTTACTCACCTGTCATCTCTATTTCAACAACTTCAAGTAGTGCATAAAACTGAAAGGATTCCCCAGTGTGCTTGAGTGAGGTATTATGTCCTTGCTCTCCCTGTGTTATGACTTACTGTATAGCTCTTGGTGGCTTGTTGCTGTTCCTTGTTGCTGGTAATGTAATAAAAAAGATACAGGTGGAAAAAGCCCAGCATCTCTTTGTACTAGGAGATTTATTGGGCGCAGTGGTGCATTATAATAGGTGCAGATGGGGTTACGGCCTGGGGTCCAGAGCAATATTAGAGCCATCAGCCCCATCCCACCTGTACAGAGCACGAGCAAACAAAATAGGCCGATGACTGCGTGGAATAATAGCAGTGTGCAAGTATAGAACACGTTAAGCATGCTGTATGCCTGGCGCAAATGCTACTGAGCTTCATGCATCTTGACATGCTTCATTCTCATAAATAGGCTATTTTTACATGTATCCTTTTCTAAAGCTGTTTGGAACGCAAATACGTTCACCTCAATATGAGAAGAATATCAACCGCGTCTAATGGTTGATCAGGCCCTGGGCCTAGTGTCCCTCACTTAAACCGAACAATGGCTCTCAGAGACCTAAGTTGCAGTTTCTCTCAGGAGCCATCTGACCTCCTTCTCAGACAGTGAGAAAGAAATTGATCAGGGCTGCAGCCTTTTACAGGCTCCACACCGGTGCAACTCCTGATTAGTCTGCTGACAGACCAGAAGACCCGGACTAGGTCTTATGTATGGATCCCACCCTTCTCTCTCCATACATAACACCAGAAACCCAGATCACATTTTCCTAAAATCAGGAAAAACACTTTGGGAAGCTTTTCCTCAGACACAAACAATCTCTCTGATGTTTTAACATGCAAATAACAGAAATCTAGGACTTATGTACCTGCCATTCACTTCTTTCCCTGCGCCTCTGTCACAATGTCAGTGTGTAATATATATATATATATATATATATATATATATATATGACTGTATATGTATGTATCGGTTCTGTCATACATACACACACACATTGCAAAGCTCATAAGACTTAGACGTCACAGGAAAAGTGTTTTGCCTCGCATTCTGATCCAATGTAAACCATACTTACCAACTTTCTGTTGGTGAAATCCGGGAGCCTGCAGAGGAGGTGGGCGTGACGGGGGGGGGGGGGGGCTCCAAGTGACGTCATTTTGGACCTGCCCCCATGACGTGATGACGCAAAATGCGTCATTTGACAGCGGGGGGCGGGGCCAAACGCCGCGATTCACCGGGAATCGCGGCGTTTGGGACTTAATTCTGCCCACTTCACTAGGAAGTGGGCAGAATTATCCAGATGCGGGGGATTGCCACACTCGCCCGGGAGCCCGGGAGACTCTCGCAAAATGCGGGAGTCTCCCGGATATTTCGGGAGAGTTGGCAAGTCTGATGTAAACGGGAAATTCTGAGACAATCCAAGTTCCGAGACTTGGATTGTTAAAACTCAGAACTGTCATTTTCAGTAGAATTTAAACCACTCATCTCTACTTAAAATCCACGTAAAAAGAAAATAAACTCATGTTTTATTCAATTCACACTTTGTCATTTGTATACCATGTATGTAGCTTGCTCATTTTAATTCACTTTATTACTCCTGTGCTTTGCTGCCAGCCAGGCTGATGTATAGATAGCGTGTTCGGTTTCTCTGCTAGTTATCTTCAAAGACCTGACCTTTCAAACCCTTTTAAATGAGACATTTGTCATCTGGAAGCAGAATATTGAAGTGTTTGAAGAGCGAGCAGCACTGTGTGAAATGGAAGAGGGATAACTGGCTGACAAATTCACTTTCTCTTCCCCTCAATATAAATATCCTGTCAAATGACTCATTATTATTTTATGCATTTAAGTTTAAGGTGACAATTTTATGTTTATATGACGCACATTGTTTGAAGGATACATTGAAGCTGCTCACCAAACAAGGGTTTCCTATGTAGAGCGAGATTGCACAGCACACACTATGGCCTAAGTTACACGGGGGGATTTTAGAAAATTTTAAATTGAAAGCTGCTTGTGTAGTTTAACCCTACAGGTCCACAACAACACCTAGTGTTATAGGTCCTCTCATACACAGATGCATGGACTATCTGCACATCTGTAGCAGTTTGGGTGAGACTCTTCTTTTACACAAATGAAAATATATTACTAATAATGACCTCACATTTGGCTGACCCCCTCATTAACTTAAACTTTAAGTTTTCTCTCAATATACTGCTCAATATATGAAGATGACATGTGGCAAATATATCATTATGTAATGATATAGGTTAGGTGTGTAGTTTATATGCATATTGGTGCTGATGCAGAGTGAGATGAATGCCAGTATGCGTAGCGTATTTTGTGTGAAGTCACTCTGTGCATGCCCAGAAAGTGAGCACATGCCCATGCCCCTATGCAGACTTGCGTGCTCCTGGCTCTTATGCCATGAAAGAGAGTTAACTTAGTTTGATCAGAAAAATATTGTTCAGGCCCACAGCTTTGCAAGTCACAATAGGCTTTAGTTTTATTAACAAGTTTCAAGGAAATGCAAGAACTGCAACTATGATTTGTAACAGTTATGTCCAGTTTCACAGGACATTTATATCTTTATTTGTAATATTTGCTGATGTTGGATTTTGTGATTCATGCTTGTGCAATGCTAAAATGTCTACGTGACTAAAACATTATATATAGATGATGATTTGTTTTGATAAACTCAGACCATATACTACTCCCCACCTGTGTGTGTATTTATTGTCTCTCCGGCCGTAATGATATAACTGATCTGATCACTGACCACTGAAGAGATATCTCCATCAGCCGCCTATGCCTTTAGAGTCTGAAGTGATAGGAAAGGGCATGCAAACGCAGGCTGAGTACACTAAAGGAATGTTCACGCAAATGAGGCTCATGCAGACCTGCCGAAAACACGCAGATATTCCTGCTATAGGGCATGTGCAATTACTCGCTGATGAAGACGACTTGTCGTAAACCAGGCATATATAACGCTGATGCAGAGGTGAATGCTTCTTCAGATGCATACGGTTGTGCATATGGGTGGAAATATGCTTGTTCTCTGTGCTCTTTTTTTAACAGTAGCTTATGTCACCGAAGGTTAGTCCCGTCTGCTATTCTGTTTCTTCTTCTTTGCGGCACTATTGGGTCTTCTTCCACCCGGCGGCATCCACTACTGGTCCAAGACTCCAACATGTATGATTGGGCGCACATACACTCCGATCTTTTATGAACTTGGTCACGCTTGGTCTCTCTCTCTCCCTACACACCTTTAGGGTGCCAGAGAGTTTATTTTAGGCCCCTAAGTCAAGGCTCTGATACTAACTTTTATTGCTAATATCCTGGTGCAGTTTCTACAATGCTGGCATCCTGGTGTAGTTCCTAAATAGCTGACATATAGCCTTGCGCAGTTCCATATCACTGGTATAGTCCTGGTTCAGTTCCTATATTGCTGGCATAGTCCTGGTTCAGTTCCATATCGCAGCTTAATCCTGGTGCAATTCCTATATTGTTGATATCCTGGTGCAGTTCCGATATTGCTGGCATAGTCTTGGTTCAGATCCATATCACTGGCTTAATTCTGGTGCAGTTCCATATCGTTGATATCCTGGTGCAGTTCTTATATCACTAGCATCCTAGTGCAGTTCCTATATCACTAGCATAGTCCTGGTGCAGTTCCTTAATCACTTATTCCTGATGCTGTTCCCTGCTGGCATAATCTTGGCGCTGTTCCCTGCTGGCGCTGTGTGACTATTATTATATTCCTTATTCTGCAGGTGTCTTTACTCTATATTCCAGTACTTCTCGACTGATACTATATACGCTGTTACTCCATTAAAGCTCACAAACCATGCTCAAGACGTGCCACAGGGGCAGCGACCTGCGTGAGACACACAGCCAATTTCATCCTGCTTTGTTGTGGGCTCTGTGTAAGACTGGCGTCACATTAGACTCTGCTCCCTGGGAATAGGTAACGCAAACCCGGGCTGGTTTCAGATAAATTCCAACGTGCTTCCTGATAGCTTACACCCACTTTGCTCCCAACTCTGCATCAGCTCCATTGTGCCTAATTTCTACTATCTGCGCTTAGAAGGAGCAAGGGACTAAATGTCATTTATTGGAAGGCAACTGGATTTCTACTACCTCTGAGGAAGAGTTGGGTTGGGTATCCACTTAGAGCATTTTTTAACAGTAGTGTGGCGATTATGTAGTATATCTAATCACTGATTGTTATTTTCTGTTGAATTCATGTTTAACAATGTATATTGTATGTAACCTTGTAATGTAATTGTAAAAGTATATTTTCCTTTTCTCCTTTTTGGGTTACAATCTCCTTAATATACTGGCAAATATATGTATGACCATTTAATACCGTTAACAACTCCTCGCAAAAGGTATTTCTGAATTAACCCATGAAATATCATTTTTATATTTCTTTATATCAACAAGTTTCAAGAATAATCACGACAAGATATAGGATTTGTTTAAAGTGTGTTGTATTATATTATAGAACAATAAACAGCGTAACAATATTGTACACACAATATAGATTTAGTGCAATATATATCATACTTATTGCCTGTAATATAGATATATATGTAATTGTGTGTATTTTGACTAACTATTGTTTAAAGGTGTATGTGTGTGTGTGTATGTGTGTGTGTGTATGTATGTATTGTGTAGTGACGGGGGAGGGGAAGAATCCATACAGACCACAAACATACCTCACTTAAAGTCTAGCGGCCATTTTCAAGCACATGGTTTCAACCAGTTCAAACGACTACACTTTCTATGCATAAACCAACATAACCTGCACTTTCTATGCATATCTAACAATCTGATCACTTAACCACAATATGATCACTTCCTAATCCATCACTTTCTATGCAATGTAGTCACCATCCAAAATGGCTGACTTGCCATGCTTGTAGGCCCACAAGGCCTACTAAACAATTACAGTTACTAAACAATGTGAACTCAGTACAGACCCATTACTCATTACAAGCAGTATTTAGCCAATCCACCACAAATAGCTCTATATTCAGCAGTAAATGCACAATGTCCATTGGCCAATTTTAACACATGATATTTTACACATATCACAAACGTCTCCATTACCAAAGCCTAACAAATCGATCCAAATTCAAACACAAATGCTTTCATTTATCCCAACCAGGATCCAGACTATGTATAGTACAGCACTCCACAAGTCACAGCACAGCATTAACTATGTATAAACACAAATGCTTTCATTTATCCCAACCAGGCATGCATTTATGTAACTCTGTCCATATAACTCTGTCCATATCAATCCAATCAATTCAAACTTTCATTCTCACTTAAACTTTCATATCACTTACAACAACTAATCATTCATTCTTATGTCCTCCATTCAACAACACATTATAACATGCTCACACTCACCTTTCATGCCATGCACACTCCATACTAGTCAGGGCCTAAGTAGGCCTGTTCACCTAGGAGCTACATTACCTATCAGTCCGAAATCCAGCATGGAGTAACAAAGCTAATTTCTTTGTCTAGTGTAAACACCTCTTGTGGGTGGAGTCTAGAACCTGGCAAGTCTTTCATTTGCTAATTACAGACAAAATGCTGAAAACCTGTTTAAGTATTTAGTTACCACCCACAATCACAGGTGGGGGGCAGAATGGCTGATTTTGTGCAAAGCAAGTGTGCTAATTCAACTGTGACTGAATCTCTGTTATATATTATAAAATTAAGCATAAATAATATATTATTTATGCACTCTTTATCAGTAATCTCATTGTGCTTTGCTAGATGACATGAGTTTGAAGTTATGCAAGTGTCAATAATCTGTTGAAATTAGCCAGACCAGGGAGAGATAGGCATCTCTGAGGAGTTTGAAGCCCCAAAGTTGTAAACCATCTAGCCAAGCAGAACGAGCAGAGGTGAGAACTCAGGTCCTGTGAACATTCCCGATCTCAAGGCATCCCTAGCTCACTTTGAAAGCCCTGTGACATTTGGAAGATCAAGCTATCCTTATTGACAACTAAACTCCAAGGTGTGGGCAGGGCCGGATTAAGGGAATGGAGGCCCCTGGGCTAAGGGGACCTCCATTCCCCCGTGAGAGCCCCCCTCCCCGTTATCTGAGCCACCCCCCCGGTGAGCTGAGCCGCCCCCAAGGCACTTACCTCCTTCTCCTGGCATTGCAGTCCTTCCCCGGCGCACTGTACGCTCTTTACTGAGGAGATCTCGTGAGAGTGAGACTCACGAGATCTCCTCAGTAAGGAGTCTACAGCGTGGCGGGGAAGGACCGCATTTAAAGTGCTCAGCAGCATTGATCGCGGCGCGGGCGCCCCCGACCAATCAATACTGCTGCTGAGCACTTTCAAGGGCCCCCTGAATGCCCGGGGCCCCTGGGCTGTAGCCCAGTTAGCCCTAGGGTTAATCCTGCCCTGGGTGTGGGGTGTGAGCTATGTGAAGGTTTAAAATCTTCTGCCTTAGACAATAATGTGTGCATTTTCATGAGGGGGGTCTATCAAGACTGAAATGTCTTATATATCTCAATTGTGTTCCCTCACACACACCAAGGGGGATATTTACTAAACTGTGGGTTTGAAAAAGTAAAGATGTTGCCTATAGCAACCAATCAGATTCTGACTGTCATTTTGTAGAATGTACTAAATAAATGTTAACTAGAATCTTATTGGTTGCTATAGGCAACATCTCCACTTTTTCAAACCTGCAGTTTAGTAACTATACCCCCAAGTCTTAACTAAGTAAGCAGTGACTCTGGTTTTCTTTCCTATTTTATTTTTGAAACTTATTTGTGCAACAAATTGCATGTCTTCTCATTAACTTTAATGTAACTAACATTGTAACATTTTTCGGATTAAAATACATTTAAGCATTTTCTTTGTGATTCTTTGTGAGCTTACGAAGCCCAGGGAGGCTCATGCTACATGTGTATGATTTAAGTGTGAAATATTAATAAGTGGCTTTGGTGAATGTAAGGACACCATAATAAATCCTTCATGGTGGCAGAAAAGGTGTTTTCATTGCTAAGTGACTAAGATGACTCCAGTCACGGACAGCTGTTCACATTGCTTTATCTGGGACAGGCTGAGCGTTCGTGACAAGTAGTAAAAAAGCATGAATGAAAACACTATCAAGCATGAAGTGCCATGCATTTGTAGCATTTTTACTACTCAGTAAAGGCTTCCACAATGAGTTTACCCATACCAAACGTATGTGGATAGAATAATTTGCGTTCCAAAAACTGAAATGCTACCGCAACTCTACTAAGTACTTTTAACAATGGCAGTGAGTATAGTGACACTAGAAACCCATTTTCATGCATTTAATTGTCATTAGAAAAGCTAGTAAATGCTTGTAATTAATGCCAGTGGGTAAAACTCACTCTGTGTCTCCCTTGAATCATTGTATATTATACACAACACATTGAGTGGCACTCTCTTCAATCCTGTTATTCCTTTTTCTCCTCCCCATTTACAGATAAATTGTGTGATCAACAATAGCATCTATTCATAGTTTAAAACAATCGATGTTGGTGCCTTGTCCCAAGCTTCTCCATCTATATAACAGTAACCAATTACTTCATTGGTAGTCAATAAAGATTAAGAGCTTGAACCAGCCATGCATTGTTCCTTTATTTCCTTCTCACAGCTTTATCATCAGTAAATGTGTGACCAATTTCTGGCACCAAACCGAGTAACTTGTATGAACAAACGCGACTTTCACACTATATTACGGATTTCTGATTGATTGTTGAACCTGTATTTTATCCTATTCAGAAAGCAGAAAAGCCATTGTGACGTTGAACAAACCTGTTTTACAAATGGGTTAGGTTAACTGATAAACTCATACATCACAATTTAGGGAAATACATAAAAGAATAGCTATGGCGCGCAGATTAAGTTATACATTTCCATTACCCAATTATTACTGGAGTATAATATAAGAAAAATATAATAACGAAATAATAATATAACATCTCACCAAATAATTAGATCGGGAGTAATTTTTTCACCTATTTTGCTTACATGATATGCTTGGAAAGAACATTGCTATTCACCAGGATTTAGTAACATAGGGCCTGATTTATTAAGGATCTTAACTTAAGAAACTTCTTATTTCATGCAAGGGGTGAAAATTAGTACTCTGTTTTGCACATAAGTTAAATACTGACTGTTTTTTCATGTAGCACACAAATATCAACTTTAAATTTCGTTGTACAAATAAGCTATCAAGTATTTGTGTGCTACATGAAAAAACAGTCAGTATTTAACTTATGTGCAAAACAGAACACTAATTTGCACCCCTTGCATTGTAACATGGTTTTGTCCAGGAGACTGAAATAAGTTTCTTAAGTTAAGATCCTTAATGAATCAGGCCCATAATACTTATGTGTATACCGAATAGTAGAATCAATTTCTTAATGTGAAATTATTAAATTCTGTCATGCTTTACTAATGGCTTCCTTCCTATTTAACTAATAGCATCAATCAAAGTACACAGCTTTGATACTAGCTAATGTATAGATTATTAGTAAAGTTAGCACTTCATTCTAAGTTAATATTTTTACAGTCAATTTATTATATCTAAATAGGACAAATTCACCATTTCAAATCCATTGAGGTGCAATCGTTTAGGGGATCCCATTGGGCCTGGACTTATATTGTTCCCCAAGCCGTTTTATCTATATGTAGCCCCCTTTTCTGAGATGCTATGACTGTAGGTACACAACTGGGTTCTGACACTCTTTGTTTAGGCTCAATCTGCAGTAATGCCCCTACCTTTAGGCTACCTCAGGTTCTTCACATCCATGGGTGCTAAGACTGGAAATGTAGTAAAAAGGCCTTACACATGCAAGCTTATTAATTGCAATAAAACTCAAGAGTACACCGATGTTGATACCCGAGAGCCGCCACTAAATGCCTCAGAGATAATCACTCTCACACCCATCCTGTGTACTATTCTTTGTAGCAGCTTTCTCTCCTGATCGCTCCACTTTCCGGTCCCTCTCTCCCTAAAGATATAGGTATCGCACACGTTGTGATTACCCTTGCTCTCATTAATGAGATTGCAGTATCTGTCATTCAACTCTAGTTGCAGAAATTTTGCCTGTCTCTCAATGGCAGTCAGTTACTTGACAAGATCAAGGTTATTTTGAAGGCTTAGATTTGAACATTGCTCACTTCCCCATTAGTTCCCCTGAATTCAGTTGAGAGTAGTTAAACTATTTTTTTTTAAACTGTTGTATATCAGTAGGGATCTACACTCAGTAGACACTTTATTAGGTACACCATTCTAGTACTGGGTAGAACTCCCCTTGAACCCAGAACAGCCTGAATTCTTCATGGCATGGCTTCAATAAGATGCTGGGAACATTCCTTAGAGATCCTGGTCCATGTTGACATGATAGCATCACACAATGGCTGCAGATTTGTCAGGTGCACATCCATACTGGGAATCTCCCCTTCTGCCACATCTCAAAGACGCTATATTGGATTGAGATCTGGTGACTGTTGGCGCCATTGAAGTACCCTGAACTCATGTTCTTGAAACCAGCTTGAGAACTCAATGTGGTTTTTTGCTGCTGTAGCCCATCCACTTCGAATGAACAACATACTGAACATTCAAAGATGCTCCTCTGCACACCACTGTTGTATCACATGGTTATTTGAGTTACTGTGACCTTCCTGTCAGCTTGAACCAGTCTGACCATTCCCTTACTGGGCACCTGGGCTGGTTCTATCACAATGAAAGAAGAAAGAAAAAGGAATGATGGATCTATATTGGTGCACAACACTTTCATCTTTAAATTTTGGGTGTGTTTAACATAAAGATCAATGTTCTAAGTTAAAATGTAACCTTTATTTTAAACAACAAATAAAATTCTTATTTAAAAGCAGCGAAAAAATAAATGTGAATTTAAAACTGCTGTGTGTGACACATTCTTTTGTATATATTCAGTTATTAAATGATGGGTTGGTGTCTCAATATCTTCTTGTAAGGATTATATATGTCTTTATTATATATTTTGTTTAATTCTAGGTTGACTTTTCATACCATTTAATAAGATCATACAACCCCTAATATCAGAAGAAGAAAGTTCCCATCTTGTAATTACATGAAAAATTGCATCCTCAACTATTAGCTTCTGATCGTGTGACAATATGATATTCAATCTCCAAATTTAACAATAAGTTGAATACTATGTCACTATCTATTGGAGATTCTTTATAATAGAGAAATTCAAATAGATTCATACTCAGATCTCTCAATTTAGATGTAGAGAAAGAAGTGCTAGTTAGTAAGTGTCCCTGTCAGAGAGTTATACTAGTAGTCATATCGATTGATTGCTCTGATTATCAAGGAAATAAAGTGACGGGAAGTTATTTATTAACTGCCTATATTGGTACTAGCTCAGAATTTGCAATGCTACATTGCTACACTCATATCATATGATCAGTCAGGTTGAGCTATGAATAATCCATCAAGTAACTAATCTATTAATAATAACAGAAATTTGGTCACATACAGCAAATGCCGATGTGCGTTCCGCTGTATTAGTTTTATCTAAGACTGTGTGAAGCCTGAAGCGTCTTTTATGGAGTAAAGAATTTATATTTTGGAAAAGTCCTATGAGTGCCTCCTAATTATACTATTTCATACATCCATGTTTTTGGAGTTCCTGCACCCAAGCTTCAGAAATATCTACAAACGTGAGTGCCTTTCTTGTGATGTGCTTTTTTACACACACACACACATTATATATATATATATATATATATATATATATATATATACATATGGCTCCTCACACGGGTTTTCTGAAGCACTTTGACTTTTATTTTACTTGTCAGGATCAGGGCCACCTTAACAACTTTATGGGCCCCCGGGCAATGCAGTGTACCGGGCCCCTAAAAAAATAAATATATATATATATATATATATATATATATATATACATACATAGGGGCCCCCTTAACTTACCTTAAGTCCGATCCTCTTCATTTTTCCGCGCCGCTGAGTCTCTTCTGCCCTCTTCCGTGCTGTGGTTGCAGTGAATGCTGGGCGTGACATCACGCCCAGCATTCACTGCGAGCACAGCACGGAAGAGGGGACCAGGGAGGGATTCGGACGGGCCCCCCTTGCCTGCAGGGCCCCCGGGCACCTGCCCATCGTGCCCAATGGAAGAGACGGCCCTGGTCAGGATGGATAAACAGTCTTGGCAGTATCTTCAACAAACAAATGAAGCATTCACAACAATAAACATAATCCAATAGCCCTCAACTCTGGCTATAACAGTTAGGTCCCTAACTGGTCACTGGCCACTTTTTAGCACCAGTCTCCCACCCAGATCAAACCCAGCTTTTTAAGCTTCTTGTCAGGCGTTGCTCTGGCTGACTCCTTAATTGATTAGATCAGGTGCTCTACCTGGTGTGTATGTGTGTGTGTGTACACAAATTTTCATTTTGAATTGGAACTCTGATATCTAACCCATGAAGAGTTAGTTTATTAGACTCAACTACTTTTCGGCTCTTGCTTCTATTAGTTATTTTCAAAGTAACAGTCTGTACCTCCCACCTAAATAGTGGTGTTTGCCGTAGTATAAGGGAATGTAGTGTGTGAGAGCTGGGACATGCTACCCAGTGCTTGGGTCATAATGCACTGTAATATGTCCATTCATTCCCTGTGTCACTGAACTCCTGAATAAACAGTTTTGCTACAATGACCACACATAGCACAGATTGTATTTAATATAGTCTGTCCTTATTTTAATAACATAATATAAATCCTAAATATCTTAACTAGAGGATCTACAATGTTTTTTGTATTTATAGTGTCAGGTACATGTACAATTATATTTTAAAAGGGATACATTCAAATACATTTGAAACACTACAAACAGGATAAAACTGACCAGAGATTTATTATGCTAAATAACTAGAAACTCACATTTTCCCCTACCTGTATCAGTAGACAATCTTACATGTATAACTGCCTGTATTTATTCACAGGTAGTGACTTATAGTGACTTATCGATCACTATGAGGAAGGCTTTGTCTATCCTCACTGGACTGCTATTCACCTAGATGCAAATTATTCTGTATTATATCTGTCCAGCGAGTATAGACAAAGCATTCCTGAAAGTACAGTGGATATAGTTATTACACTTTAACTGTAAATGCATTGCTTTAAATCACTTATTTGCATTTACAAAATTACTTTATTGTATTACATCTCCCCATATGCCCCTTAACATGCACATCAGAACTCTCCAAATGCCCATCAGACTTCTCCAGCTGCCATCAAACCTAACCAAATGCATTTTATATGCCATCAGACCTCCCTGCATGCCATTATACTTCTCCACATGCAAATTAGACCTCCCTGCCTGCCACCATTTCCCCTTAAATGCCATCATAATGCCCTGCATGCCCCTCAGCCTCCCTGCATGCCATCAGACATCCCCACATGTCCCTTACATGCCCATCAGCCTCCCACATGCCATCACATCTCCCCACATTTATCATACATCTCATCAGACCTTCACACATAACCATTATATGTCATAAGACCTCCCCACATGCCATGAGATCTCCCCACATGCCATATCCAAATTCCCATATATGACATCAGACCTCCCGACATGCTCCTTGCATGCCATCAGACCTATACAGATTCCATCTCCCCAAATACCATCACATCTCCTTACATGCCCATCAGCCTCTTCCCATGCCACCAGATCTCACATGCCCCTTACTCTCTCCTCCTCCGTCCCGATTTGATTGTCTGTGACACTGTGACCTCCTTACATTGTGCCGGTAACACTGTACTTCGTTGATGCTCTCTGCCAGGAGCCACATTTCAAAGCTTAAAGAGCCGTATGTGGCTCTAGAGCCATGGGTTGGCCACTACTGGTATAGTGTCATTGAATTGTAGTATGAACATGGCCAGTGGTGAGGTCATGTTGGGTAGGTGTAGTGTCCTATCTCTCTACCGAGTAATAGAATTATATTGTCAAACTGGCCATTGGTCAGGTCGTGTTGTGTAGGTGTAGAGTCCTGTGTCTGTATAGAGTTGTATTATGATTTGTCCAATGGTCAGGTCACATTGGGTAGGTGTAGTGTTCTTTATACAGAGTGTAATATAATTGTATAATGTTATAATGAACATTTACAGTATCCAGTTAGTTCATGTTTCATAACTGTAGAGATATTTTATATTATTCTGTCCATAACACATAAAAATGTATCTGTCTGAAACATTTCCCTGGAAATTATTTTCAAAAGTTGGCAAGTATTCTGTCATTTTATTCAGCGTCGGACTGGCCCAGCAGGCTACCGGTAAAATCACCGGTAGGCCCGGCTACCTTACGACCACACCCCCTTTAATCCGTGGGCGGCCTGTCCTCACGAGTGGTCCTCTCCGGCGTCCCTGCTGCTCAATTGCGATCGCAGCTGCGATCGCAATTGAAAGATGACTGGCTGTCACTGACAGTACTACTGGGTGGCATAACATTGGGGGCACTATGTGGCATAACATTTGGGGCACTACTTGGTGGCATAACTTTGGGGGCACTATGTGGCATAACATTTGGGGCACTATGTGGCATAACATTTGGGGCACTACTTGGTGGCATAACTTTGGGGGCATTATGTGGCATAACATTTGGGGCACTACTGGGTGGCATAACTTTGGGGGCACTATGTGGCATAACATTTGGGGCACTACTATGTGGCATAACATTTGGGGCACTACTGGGTGGCATAACATTGTTTTGGGGGCACTACTATGTGGCATAGGGGGGCTGCCTATCTATACTAAACGATAGGGGGGCTAACTATACTAAACTATAGTAAGGGGGGGCTGCCTATGCTAATCTATAGTGAGGGGGGCTGCCTATGCTAAACTATAGTGAGGGGGGGCTGCACAGAGAACACTATAGGGAGGGGGTGATGGGACCTTTAATGCTGAGGTGGTTTGGGTCTATAATTGAATGTGGGCCTGAGTGTGGGGAGGAGGGCTATCTATTAAATGTGAATATTAATTATTTAATGCTGGGAATGGTCGTGGGAAATGGATGTATTAAACGTAAATGCTATTAATTTATTGCTGGGGCTGTTAGGAGGGAGGGTAATAGGTTTATTTATTAAATGGGAATACTATAAATTTGATGTTGGGGTCGGTTGGAGGGAAATAGATCTATTTATCAAATGTGAGCACTATTACTTTAATGTTGACGGCTGGAGAGAGGCCTAATTATTAAATGTGGGTGCTGTTGATTTAATGGCGTTTCTAAATGTACCCATTATTTTTTTCAAATAGGGCCCTCAACATTCCAGTATCCAGACAAGCCGCAACTAAAGAAACCAGCAGCCACAGGTGATAAAAGTGACAACAACAGGTAGGACAGTCTGTCAAATGTTCTGAGTCTAGCGCAGGCTTGGCTAACCTGTGGTACTCCAGGTGTTGTGAAACTACAAGTCCCAGCATACCCTTCCAGCAATAAGCTGCTCTATATTGGCAAAGCATGCTGGTGCTTGTAGTTTCACAACACCTGGAGTACCACAGGTTAGCAAAGCCTGATTTTTGGTGACTTTTCTGCCCAATCTAAGGGGCAGGTCAAGACTGTGTATTCTTTATACACACACTGTATACTTTATATACTACACTAAGGTGCTAGCTGTCCTTCGTGGACTGACCACTCCCTCTCTTGTGTCTGGTCCCGCCTCTATGATGGCTGACCACACCCCCTCTGGTGGGCTTCTTCATGCCCCAGTCCGACACTGAAGTTATGAGGATATAAGTGAATATAAACAAATATCTTTTCACATTGTACATTGTACTTTGTTTTTTTTCAGGTTGTGGTGCTATGTCTATCTGGTAGATGATAATCCATTTCCGAGGCACTGCTTTGTGTTCTGGAGAATATTTGTTCCTTGGTTTAATATATATTCATTTTTCAGCATCAGTCGTAGGTTCACATACACAATACCAATAAATAACGCATGTGAAATAGTAATGACTTAATAAGTAACTTCATGCAGAGAGTTATGTGCAAGTTACTTTATTTTCAAATCTAAAGCTCGTTCTAAACCATCACACCCCTGATCAAGGTGACAATGAGATCACATTTACTTTGTGACTAAAGAGCTCATAGTGCCTGATACTTTACTCTAGACAGTCACCGGGCAATGACCTAATGGGCGCACAGAGGCCCTGTCACAATCACTAGGGGATTCTACAATTTTCGCTGGAGGTCACAAACAGGTGAGTGTTACACAATAACCACTGAGTAACATATTAATCTGCAGCCTCTCTTCAGTCAACCAACATGCAGAAATGTTTCCATATAATCGTTTTGAATTAAAGGCATAGTGTCACAGCTTGAGCCAGAGGTGAAAAAATATATTTTTCACATACTGGGATTCATCAAGGCATGTATCTGAGTGCAATCTGCCTTTGTTCAAAAACGCACGTAAATTGGCTCTGTGTACTCCGGAATTCAACCAGGAATGTATCCGCAGATATGTGCACTGATGAATTTGGGTGTAGGTCTGCTGTGCTCTACTACACAATACACTGCAGGATACATACATTACATTACCTATGTGGATTATACATTTGCAAAAGAACTCAAATAAATAAAAATAAAACAATGTCATATGTTAATAAAATAGGCACTAGTGACATAGCAGTAAAACAAAAAAGTTTTTTTTTTTAATAATTCCCCCCCGCATGAGATGCATTTGTTATGATGTTCTTGATATTTACTGATCATAAAATATATTTTTACAGTTGGTCCTGATTGCAAACACATGTTATAGCATGCATACAAGACTGTCATCACTACTGCTCAGGACAGACTAGTCCTGTAGCTGGAGCAAGACATACGGTAAAAATAAGATTGAGATGCCCAGAGCTTGATTCTAATGTGGCAACGTGGGCTTGAGTGGTACGCCCTTACTGTACATTGACTACGATAAACACCCCTTCCCCGCCCGATTCTTTTAAACACAATGTGAAGCCTAGAAAAACATCTATAAATTTGGCCACGAGTGATGTTAGCTTTTACGGTAGGAAAAACTGAACAGGTTACCAATATTTAATGATAGTGTGAACAGCATTTGTTCTTTCGTGCATTATCATTCATTCATTTAGGATTCTTTGCCCTGTTTTCCCTGTAAACAATGGCCTTCCCTCATGTGCTTAACTGTACATATACAATTGCTTACATACAGCTGTCTTTCCCTTCATGGGGGTAATTAAGTATCTAGATGCCCCCAAAATTTATTGTGTGGGATCGCTGAAACTCTACGGGACGGAGTCATTAAGGTGAACTAAGCACAAAAAAGGAGTAACTTTTCACTTTGACAAAACCATGTTGCATTGGAGGAGGAGGTAAATTTTAAAATGTGGGGACAGATTTATAGTTGAGGCAGCGCATGTCCTAGATTAGGGGTCTTCAACCTTTTAATAACTACCGCCCACTTTTGTATCTTTGTTGATGGTAAAATTTCCTTACCGTCCACCGATGGTGCAGTATCTCAATTTAGCATAAGTGCAGTGTAATTTTTAGAGAGGAGGGTCATTGTATTTAACTATATAAGCAGCAGCTACTTGCAAAAGCCTATTTGAAAGTCAAACGCTGCAGTCTTGTATATACATGTTACTGTAATCTCATACATACATGCAGGTGCAGGTTGTTGGTATGCACTGTAATGCTCTGTGACAGTCTCTGCACATCCGTGCAGGGCACACTTCTTGTTGTGGTGGACAGGCTCTCTTATACTTATAGTGTAAGCATTAAGTATAAAACTTAATAGGTGCCTCCAATCTGTACCTATGACTATCACTGGTTAAGGCGAAATCCTCCTCAAACTGTAAATTATGTTAAACCCAATCCTAAGGAATATGTACAGAGCAGCAACTAGATGAGTCCATTTACTGCGGGCACTAAAGCTAGACTCGGCGCAAAAGCTGACGTTCCGGTTTCAAGAGTATGCGCAGCAGCACATTTCGGACACTGGAGTCCTGCCCCACTTCCTCCTACCACTAGACCACTGGGGATAGGACTGCTATGGAAACGGAAAGTAGCGCTCCTGTTCCTAACACTTAGCAATGTGGAAGATTGCTAAAAACCCCACCGCCCACCATGAAAGCTGAATTGCCCACTAGTGGGCGGTAGGGACCAGGCTGACTATCACTGTCTTAGATCATCTTTAAATTTCAGTGTAAAAATAAAGCCATCAAGTATTTGTGTGCAGCCAGTATATTCAATTGACGGCGGGATCGCCGAAAATCCTGCGCTCTAAAAATATTACCGTTATTACAATAAGCTCCCTGAGCTGCGAGTTGAAATCCAGTGAGTAAATTACCGTATTAACGGTTTTCCCGTGCAGGATTACCGTAATAACGGTAATATTTTTTGAGCGCAGGATTTTCGGCGATCCCGCCGTCAATTGAATACCCCCCATAGAAAAAGAACAATGTAACTAAAGAGAGCAACAACATGGCACCAAAAACACACTTAATATTGGAATACAGGAACAAGAATTACAAAGCGGCGCTGGCTTGTAAAGGCAAACTTGCCTTTATAAGCCAGCGCCGCTTTAAATTTTAGCTGTAAACTCGCCGATTTCCGGCGAGTTAAAAAAAACTGACTTTCATACATGTACCCCATGGTATTCAACATAGTTTCCGAACATACACCCTGGCGCTTAAATTAAGTTTTTAAAACATATTAAAGAGTAAGTATAAAGCACAATTGCATTTATATATGGTTTCAATATGAATTTAGATACGTTTGAGTGGCCTAGTGATTAGCACTTCTGCCATGAGTTTGATTCCCGACCATGGCCTTATCTGTGTGGAGTTTATATGTTCTCTCTGTATTTGTGTGGGTTTCCTCCAGGCGCTCTGGTTTCCTCCCACACTCCAAAAAACATACTAGTAGGTTAATTGGCTGAAATCAAAATTGACCCTAGTCTCTCTCTATGTCTGTGTGTATGTTAGGGAATTTAGACTGTAAGCCCCAATGGGGCAGGGACTGATGTGAATGTGTTCTCTGTACAGCGCTGCGGAATTAGTGGCGCTATATAAATAACTGATGATGAGATTGACAATGCATTCAATCTATTTTTTTCAATATTCCTCTCAGTCAAAACAGGAATGTCCCTTCATTCCCTGCTGCCCCCTCTCAGACATCATCATTTTCCCAAACAACTCCCCTCCCTCCGCCACAAGTAATGATTACTTTAACTTTACGCTCACAACTATGAGTGTTCTCAGTCCCACCGCTGTACCATTCTCCCTCATAATAAAGAACCAGACGACCCAGCAAGCAATAAGGAGGATAATGATTATAATCCTCTACCTTTAAATTTTTTGGATCTTTTAATTTTATTGTAAAATGCAGTCAAGTCACAGACAGAACAGAAATTAATTCCCTGCTGCCCACCTGCCCCCACAATTGCATTCTCAAAGAGAACACCCCTCACGTCCCTCCCCAGCATGCTCCAGCAGTTGTGGAACTACAAGCACCAGCGGCTGGTGAAAAATGAGGAACTGTATAATATGTTGAATAAAGCAGCTGTAGAACATAAAACATGTTGTAGACATCCTCTGCATCCTGCTAGTACAGAATTAAAATGCCCACTCTAGGAATTTTAGTAAAAGATCTTTTCACTAACAATTGTTCCATTGAAGGACTTGTACTCCCACAGAACTAAATCTGATAAACACCAAGCACAGAAAAGAGATTATTAAATTATGATTGTGCACACACATAGTGCTGCACATATAAGGCAATAATTGTAATATTTTATTGAATAATAAATATTACAAGAAATAATTGTTGCACACGTTGACACCATTAACATCCTCCCCCTCTAATAAGGCAACATCCATGACTCAGTCTTGTTACCGAGTAACATAGCTGGTTTAATGACAGCAGAGCTACTTCTGTAGTATATATATAGATCAGCACTGTCCAACTTTTCTTGCAATAGATATTGTTAGCTCGGTGGGAATAGATGGTGAGAAACAAAGGAGCACAGAACAGTCTTTAAGGGACAATATCTGACCTGTTGGACAATTGTAATTTAGGACATAAATTATTTATGGCACATATAAAATATTAATTCAGTCTTCCTGGTGAGACCTTTCATAGCCCAGCCTGACACTGTGAACACATTGAAAATGACAACATTAAATATGCCTGAAACCCATATAGGCAGATATGATAAATATGAGCTAAGCAAGAACTTAAAATGAGTATGTGATGAATAGTGAAACACTAAAGAAGATAGTATGTGATAAAAGAGCAATCTGGACGGTCTTTACAAAATACAATATATGCTTTTTGGGGACTACACCCCTTACTAAATGTCACATTGGTACCTGAAGGGTTTTAAAGGTGTGGTAGGTACCTTATTGGAATTGGACAGGTACCTTGAGTACTAGTCCAATCTGCTAGCCAGGGGATAGGGTTTCTGTTGATGTTGTTATTCACATAATGTGTCATACTACTATAAATCACTTACCCAGCTGAGTTAGCATGATGGTGATACTTTATTACTTAAAAAAAAAAATAGATTTTTTCAGGGTGGCTAAGTGGTTAGCAGTTCTGTCTTACAGCACTAGGGTCATGAGTTGAATTCCTGACCATGATCTTATCTGTGAGGAGTTTGTATGCTCTACCTGTGTTTGCGTTGGTTTCCTCCGGGTGCTCCAGTTTCCTCCCACATTCCTAAAAAACATACTGGTAGGTTAATTGGCTGTTAACAAATTGACAATTGTCTGTGTGTCCGTCTGTGTGTGTGTGTTAGGGAATTTAGACTGTAAGTCCCAATGGGGCAGGGACTGATGTGAGTTCTCTGTACAGCACTGCGGAATTAGTGGCGCTATATAAATAAATGGTGATGATGATTTGTAGTCATTTTAATGGTATATTGAGCAATATGGCAGTGCTATTACTTGCACATATTCAGAGAAGTAAGGTTCGGCTTTTTCACATTAAGATCCATTGTGCAGGCCCTTTCTGAAAAAAATCAGCATAGGATTACCATTGCGAATTACCAAACTACCACGCAGTTTCATGGCAATTTGCCCATTTACCATGGTATTCCCAAAACATTTTTTCATGAGGGTGTGTGCAGAATTAAAATGACACGTTAAGAGTAAATGGGAAGAAACATTAGTAATGTCATTCTACACAACAGCTTACTGACTGCTGTTCTTGTTTGGTTCTTGTCATGTTCTAGTAGAAGAGTTCTACTTCTGGGTTACGTTAAGTGTCATTAGATAATGTTTAATCTGTTCATGTATGCATTTGTACTTCTTGTGAGTGGTGAAAACACTTATTGAGCAAAGGGCTCTCCTGCCATTTTGGCTCCTGATGCTATGTCAGCGTAAAAAGTGCTGCATCTGCCATTTTTTTTAAATAAAGACTTTAGACCCGAGTTAGAGTTAAATATAAAATCACAACTTTCGCATATATGCAGAAAGGCATAGGTACACTTACATTCCAGTGTATTTTAGGCCGCATGTATCTTAAAGTACATGTAACTTCAAATCCAACGTATAGAAACCAGTGCAAAAATTGCAGTCATCATCGTCAATTTGGAAGCTTGCCCCTGTGGGACGCAGGGCCGTCTTAACAACATTATGGGCCCCCGGGTAAAGCAGTGCACCGGGGCCCCTGAATATATATATATATATAAAATATTTTTTTGCTTTGTTTTTTTTATTTTTTTACAGAATTTTTTATCTTCATTGAGAGTCCTGCCTCGGGCCCCCTTGCCTGCTGAGCCCCCGGGCACCTGCCCATTGTGCCTAGTAGTCCAAGGAAACGCCTCCTAAATAGCATATCATAAAGATATGTGCAAGACAAAACTGGAAGTATCTGTAAAGGGTGTTGTAGATTTTCATCTCCATGCGACCATTGTACTGCTCTGAATGGCTGTCCAAGTGCACGTGGTCATAAGTATAAGTTACGCTCAGCTCAAAAAACAAGCCCAAGTGCAATCTGACAAATTTTAGGCATGTCACGTTTTTTACGTAGCACAAATTACCTTACTTCCATCTCTAAATCAAGCCATTTATGTATGCATTTTTGAAGATAAGAAATTAAAAAACAAAATAAAACCTGAAATTCAACAGACCAGATTGTGGGACAATTCTGCTGATATATCTAAGTTTGAAATAGGAGTGGACTGAATTACCCAACTTAGTCCATGATGATGTAAGCAGTGGAGTGAAAGATCACCAACACAGAGCAATATTTTTGCAGGCATAATAGACCAGAATCCTGAAAAGGGATCTTTCGTTCCGCACAGGGGCGGATCTAGAAAACTACTGTACCCGGGGCGATTTAGGCCCCGCCCCTTTCTAACATCTTAGGCTGCCGACGGCTGCACAGTATGTGCAGGTCCGTCCAGCCGTGACAGGCAGGGACAGTGTGCTGCCTGGCTGCTCTGATTGTGTTTTAAACACAGTCAGAGCAGCCGGGCAGCACACTGTCCCTGCCTGTCACGGCTGGACGGACCTGCACATACTGTGCAGCCGTCGGCAGCAAGTGTCTGCTAGGGGGGGGCGATCGTCCCCCCCCCCCCTGGATCCGCCACTGCTTCCGCATAGGCATAATGTCCCCCACAGTACCAAAGAGACAGAGGTGCCTGGTTACTAAGGTAATAACATCTAACCAGAAGTTGAGTTGAGTGGGACAAGTCCAGACCATGTTGAAGAAAATAACACATTCACTACTGCACCAGCTAAAGCTAGCCCAATACAATAAATCTATACCACAATGTCAGAGTTGTGTCTATTGTGTTCTGTGCATAAATCTAAATTGCACCAACTTGTCACTAGAGCTTATGGCCATAAATAAAGCCTAAACCTCCTTCCAACCCATGTTTGATAAACAAGGGATTGTCTCTGGACCACTTTTTAAAATAAATTGAGAAGCGTGCCTGTCTTTTTATACATAAATCAAAATAGATTTGTAGAGAGCTAAACTGCACACTACATGCCTGGGTTGTAAGTATTAAAAAAATATAGGGAGTATATATTACCGCTTCCGACTCCCCCAACCCACCCCCAGAGGGGAGGTCCAAGTGGCAAATGTGAAAGATGGGATGATGTGAATCAATCCTCCCCCCCGTCAATGCAGCAGTAAGCCACGTCATCAAGGCCTTGCACCCCCACCCCCAGGGGCAAACGCAGGATTTGTACATAGGGGTTTCCATGCCACACCACCAGTAGGCGTGGCTATAATTTTAGACAGTGCTTGGTTGCTCTCCAACTCTTCCTATCCCCATCATATACACGGGCAATGCTGCCTGCACTACTGTTAGGGGCACACAGCTCTCCCTTTCGAGCAGAACCGTGTGAAGCGGGACATACTTCCCAACTATCCCTACAATCAGAACAAAGTCCTGACTGAGTGTGTCAGAACAGTTGACAGACTGTCCTGCTCTCTCCTACCTGTTCTTGCTGCTTTCAATACTTGTTGGGGAGAGATGGCTGTGAACAGCGCAGACAGAAACGATCTGCACAAAATCTGCAAAGTGGCTGTTCCCAAGGCAGGTTCCAGCCACCTCAAGCATACAGTACCCTAGGCTGGGAGGGGGGTTCCAGGCCTCGGTTTGCCTATGACCCGCCTTCAGTAGGGAGGGTAGCCCTCTTTCCCAGGATGTTTCATCGAAAGGGGTGAGTCTCCCAGATGTTCCAGTAGAGTAGGCAGTTCTACATTTAATGTATGTTTTAACCTGTTACTGAGATTAAGGATAGTGTGTGGGCAGGAGTGTAACTAGACATTTGTGGGCCCCATAGCAAACATTTGGTAAGGGCCCCCATGTACAGCCCAATACTAAAAAAAACCCTCATATACATATAAGGCTGCACCTGTAATAGTTATGCCCTTGTGTGTGGCCCACTTGAAGGTCAGAGGGCCGCACACGCAGCCCTTTAAGTGTACCAAGTTGCCCACCACTGACTTACTGTATCAGTCCAGTTTAAGCTGTCCTGGTTATGCAGAAAATGTTTCAAGTCAGTCAATTTAGTTCTAATGTTATTTTTTTATGTTTTTTTTGTTTTGTTTTGTTTAATTTGATCAGTTATGTCTATTATAGTGCTACTGCATTGTATTCTGGAACACAAGTTACATGCCAGGAAAACTCAACCTGTGGCAGTTCACATCCCAGCATGTTGATAATTACAACTGCAAAATAGTTGGGAGAACTTCAATCCTTGTGACTTGTATGATAATCTGTTTACCAAATACAGGAACTGTGCATTTAAGGGAGGGACACTCCGCAGTCCGCAACACCAGCTTGTACTTATAACCCGTCCTCTGTAACGTAGAAAGTCTTTGTCCCCAGCCCAGGAACTGTCCACAGGTGGGGAGTGAATATCGGGACTGGTCTGGCTGCACAGTACACACATCACCACATTACACATAAACATAGGAACTGTTCTAGGAGGAGGAGGCACCGTCCACACCCCGGCCTGCACAGCCACCTCCCAGTCAGCTTTCACTTATAAACCTTCCTCCAGCAGTTGGGACAGCTCCGTGCCCGGCCCAGGGATCTCTACAGGTGAGAGGTGACCGTGGGGACAGTGCTGTACACACCGCCATGAGTGGTTATCTAATCTGAGCTGGAAGCTGTAAACTTTATGGTGGGACGTTGCGTGCAGAGTTTATTTTACTTGCATTGAAACTAATAGATAAAGCAAATATTAGCATAAATGCCCTTACGTACAAACTTCTGACCTGGAGATTTCGGTAGTACATAAGGTTTGCACGACGGAGGCAGGGATTGCTATCAAAATAATTGACAGCATTAAAGAAAGTGACTGATAATCCCCGCCCCCCACAGGGTGTTGCTGGTTTGATGTCAATTCCATTCTGCCTAATTCACTGCCAGAGTCTGCGAGACAGGAGTTCCCTTAAAGAACAAGTTGTATTAATGGGTGTTTGTAGTTGATATGCTCAAATTAAGCTGTCAGGATAGTGTAGTAGTTAGGAAATCCTGCAGAGTGCTGGTCCTGGGGTCTCTTCACTCTTTGTTTTAAAATGATAGCTATAAAAAGAAATGTGAGCATCAGCAATGCCTGAGATTTGTGGGGACTGGTGTAGAACATTATGGATTGTATAGATTAGCCTGATATATCTCTGGAAATCTGTGTCTCAGTACCCTGTTCAGAGTCCCAATTGCTGCAATATCACTCTCCTCACATGACCTTTTTTTTTTATCTCTATGGATACAGTCCCTTATTGGCTAACAAAAGTATCTTGTTGGCTATGATTCAAATGTGTGTTTATGCTATACTTGTATATAGAAGTAGGTCAAGAAGTATGAATGTGTCTAATTTTGGGGAGAAATAAGTATCCATTTTTGTTAATTTGAAATGTTGGGAGGTATGTATCTTGCATTAACAGGCCCCTGTCAGTAACTGGAGTAAAACTATGAGTGTGTGTATGTTCCTCTTGTCCTATAAATGAGGTAGGTGTGGCTGTATAAAGTGCATAGTAAATTCCTTAAGGGGTGATTGTACGCTCAGCAGCGGGTGGGGTTGTATTTTGCTGGTATAATTTTGCTGTATCTTCTTCATATCCCTGTGTGTAGACAAGGAGGAGTAACTGCTTGCTGAATTGTGGACCAATCAAAATCTATTAAATCCTCTGTAGTGCAGTATAGAAGCAGGCTCCATATTGTCACATGCTAATATTTTAAAATGGGATTTGTATCTTGCACTTTCAACCTTGCAGGGTTATGGCAGCAGGTGGCCTGGGGCCGTATGCAACTGCCTGAGCCTTCACCTGTGGCACCCAGCTCCTTTTTGCTTTGTCAGATTTAGTCTGTTACAGCTTGTAACACTTGTTTAAAATGCCTGCTTATATTATAATAGATAGGTGTCTTTCTTTGATGTAATTAACCTCTTACTGAGATTAAGAGTAATATGTGGCCCTTTTAAAGTCTAGAACGCCGTCTAAGCGGCTGCCAATCACTGACTCATATTATCAAGCTGCAGGGTTGAAAAAGTGGATATGTTGCCTAGAGCAACCAATCACATTCTAGCTGTCATTTATTTAGTACAGTCTACAAAAAATGATAGCTACAATCTGATTGGTTGCTCTAGGCAACATCTCCACTCTTCAGCCCTGCAGCTTGATAAATTTACTCCATAGACTCATTTATAGCACAATACATATTTGATGTCTTACTTTGAGCCCTGTTACCTGTAAGTAAAATATATATGGATGTATTTTTGCACTAGTGTTGTAAATTATAGGCAAACATTATTTCTGTAGATACATATTGTAAACCTAATTAACTTGTAGCTGCCATATTCAGATGCATATTGAGGTGATCAGAAATATCTCCAATAGACAGCTCCAGAACACTGGCTAAATAGTGAGAAATACAACTACAGAGCAATTGCATTTGAACAAGCTGCTATCCAGTAAGGGGATATACTTATATTGACCATAAAGAGCAGTGATGAGAAACATGGGGCCAGACAATACCTTTTGAGAAGGAGATCAAATGACCATCATTATGTGTTCTCACAGCCCAAGCAGATGGTAACCTATGACTTCATAGCCAAGGGGATGAGAAGATGCCACTCACTAACCTCCAGATAGACTGTGTGATGGCAGTGTGCTACCTCTCACATCCCAATCATTGAGAGGAGAATTAATGGCACTTTTGGACAACCATTCTCAAACCAGTGTTCCCCCTGCGTCTATTCAATATCACTTCCTGCTGCAGCTGTCGGAGCTGGTGGGTGAATTTGCCCATAGGTCACAACATATCTGTATCGTAGATCTCGGGATGACTGCATGCACTTGTGTCATTCAGCACCGTGGGGAGGGGGATAGTTAAAGTTTCTCACTATTAGATATACATAGTGGGAAGGTTTGTTTAAGAAGAAGTTTCCTAAAGTGGACAACTCCTTGTTGGAAAAAGGGTACTTACCCCTGTCAGGAGGGCATTTGTCCCTGTCTCCCAGTTATCAACCACTGATATACAGCATAGTATTGCTCACATTGGGGTCTATTTATGACCCTTCGTTTTTTTCACTTGATACTTTTCAATCCTTATCCCCTTGATAAGGATTGAAAAGTAACGGCTATGTATTAAAAAACTTCTCAGGGACAGCAGTGCCGATAGACTGCTGTCCCTGAGAAGTGACTCACCTGATCATCGCAGTCTTTTCTCAAGTTTAAAGGCTGCGGTGATCTTCTCTTTTTTTTTTTTTTTTTTTTTTTTTAATCCTTTTTTGTTAGTGCGCATGCACCGACTGAATAGTTGGTGCATGCGCACTAGCATCCTGGACGGCAAACTGTAGGATGAGTGACAGGGAGGGATCACATGATCCCTCCACACATGCGCTGTCCAGCTCTGCTCTTCAGAACAGAGCTGGACAGCGCGAAAGTTTTCAGATATGTTAATGTACGCCAGCTTCAGATGGCGCCAGCTTCAGATGGCGTACATTAACATGTAAAAAAAGAGAAAAGCTTCTCTAGTTAGACTTTAATACATAGCGGTTCTGAGCACTTCCCATAGACTGTTATGGGGAGTGCTCAGAAAAACGATAGCAAATGCAAAGCAGCAGATATCTGAGATATCTGCTGCGATGCTTCAATAATACATAGCAATTTCACGGTAAACACCCGAAAACTGTTGTTTTCGGGTGTTTAACACAGGAAAAATCCTTGAGAAATAGACCCCATTGAGAGAGCATTTTCATATCTTACAGTCAGTAAATACTAAGGTTTGGAAAGTTAATCACTGTGGGGCTTATTTAATCTAAAAGCTGTGTTTTGTCTTTTGTTTTTTGTTTTTTTAACCCAATTGAATATCCGCTTTTAGTAGGTTTACTGTAGTCTGGTTAATAAAGGCTAATGTCTGTTGCTATGGATTAAAGCATTTTTTTTAGTTGCACAATTTTAATAAATAAGCCATTGTTTTTCCGACTTATCACTTTTAAAGTTATGAATAGTTTTCTATTGCATATTAAAATATCTTGTGTTCATTCTTCACTTTAGTTGTCCCATATGCAACAAGCTTGACGGGGAAACTTTCACTATAAATATGTCTTTCTTTTAATGTACTCTGTCCCCATTCTGCTTCTTTCTGAAACAATGGAGGAGTGAGGCTGTATCTGGCAGTGTATAAACGTGGGGCGGGGAATATTGAAATCTGTCTTTTCTCCCCCTGTAAAGACTCTTAGTCATCTGGGTGTGGACGGAATGAGGGTGTAAGTAGAATCATGTGTTGTGGGATGTTATTTAAAGGGGAAGTTCACATGGAGTAACTGGTCAACTTTTGTAGATGACTAAACTTGTATTACAGTATCCATCAACAACAGCACATTGCGTTATGTCCCCCACTGGGGGAAACTCAGTTCCTGTATTAACGTTAATTACGTGCACTATTACCGCAATATTGGAAATGGTGCGCAGGCCGCCTTACTGCTCATTGAATTCCCCTAATAGTGACAGATCCAACCTGTACGATGTATACAGTGACATTTGCTGAACCTTTGTGTCTGTCAGGGGTGGGAAGAATGCAGATTTGTTGCTTGGAAGAAATAAATGTTCCCAAACACCAGTCTGTGTTCTCACCCCTGCTGGCTTGTTTTAGTTTCCTATTCATAATACTTTCTGTCAGGTGACTGCACTCCCTGTAGGCAGGATGTGGGCGTTGTGACAGCTATAACCAAAGAAAATACAGTTATGAAGTGATCCTGCACAATAGGTTATGTTACAGGTTGTATCTGTTACCTGACACTGGAGCTGGGAACACCTGTCGTGTCAGAGGGTCTTCTCTCACCCTGCCAGCTTTAGAATAAATAAATAAATGACTGTTTTTAATTAATATTTGTCTCGAATGCTTTATTATGTCTTGCACAGAAAAAATAAAATTGCAGCATAGTGAATTGGCTAAATTGCCCAAAACTGATTAAAAAATTAAAAAAACACTGCTTACAGCTGTCCCTGACTATCCCTCTGCACTTTCTATGGCAAGTCAGTCTGGCTTGGCATAGGAAAGGGTCTTAATAGAATTTTATTTTCGCCTGTGCGACTTACCTGTTATAAATCTCACCGCTGGTCCTGCTGATAAACTCTTTAAACTCTCCAGCTAACTCTCTGGAATGCAGTCCCCCCTCCCCTGTATATTCAAAGATTGGGGGGTGCCACCTAGGACGTCAATACTACTTATGTTGGACCTGCACGTAGTCTCGATAGTAATTATATTTGACTTTACTGCCCTTTAGTAAAAGTTCCAAGGAAGTAGCTTCCAATGTTAAAATCTATAGACCATTATTTGCATTTCTGGTGAGATGAGCCAGGACGTTTATTCGCGCTGTATGGCCAGTGTATGATCTTAAACAAATAAGGAAGCTGGGGGGGGGATTATTTCCAGGGTATTTGTGATGTAAATGAGTAGCTGCATAATGTTAAAGTGGACTGAGTTTAACTCTATTGACAGAAATGTCTAGTCTATTGTGTAACCTGATATATAAGAAGCCTTTTATTATACAAGAGAAGGCAAACGTATATGACCTTGGTAGTGCAGATATGCACCTGTAGGATATGAAATAAATGCTTTTAGGTGAACTTTTGGAGGGTCTAGTGTGTGTTTGTCCTAAAGGAAAATAAGCTGATTACAGTAGCCAGAAGGGTCTCTGATGCAAACTAAAGGAAAGACAAAAATGGTCCTGTGTGTATGATAGGTGTAGCTGACAGATGTTAGTGTATTAGTTATAGCTAGGATCTTGGTTTATTTTTGCCTTGTGCAGCATAGTTTGCAATGTTAAGCTGGGTACACTGTAAAAAATTTGAAGTATCTGTGACGATATTCCCAACGACTGAAAGTCCCAATGAGCATGCCGATTTATGTGTACACACCTACATGATTTACCTTCAGATGTGTGCTCTTCATCTGTCATAACAATCTGCAGATAAGATCGTTAATCTGTAAACTCTAGAGATCTGCCTACACTGCTAGTCGTGAGTGCATACACACTTCCACATTTGCCCGACATCGACCCATTGCTGATAGTGATTATTAGTCCGTTTTATAAAATCAAGGCAAATGATACAATGTGCTTTGGAACGATAAAACACGATTGTTGGAGCATACACAAATATGCAATATCGGTTATATCAGTCATTTATCGTGTGATTGGCATGATAATTGGTTGGAAAACCTGTAATGTGTACCCAGCTTTACACTGTCTTGAACAGGACTGAAGACTCATAAATGTACCTGTGGCTGCAAATCCTCTTATCCTAAACAACTGTATAATAATAACTCAGATTAGATCATTAATACATGATTGCTTTAAAATCTAGAAATTATAAAAATGTTATACATAATTCACAATATAACCCATGCCATTTAAACCATTATAAAGATGTTTATGTCCAAAATTTAATTTTACAAAAAGTAAAAAAAACAAAAACGGACCATAAACAAAACAACCATTTTGCAACGAAAATTAAAAACATGGTTCAATTTCATGCATCTTCATTGGACCTTCCAACGTGTGATTCTTGATTCATGTTTGAACATAAGTAATTGCTGAGAATAATCCATTGGTAAGAAAAATGGGGAGAATATTATAGTCTGCACACAGTGGGCCTTATTCATTAAGGAAAATAAAGCAAAAAACAATTGAGTAACTTTGAACTTTGGCAAAACCATGTTGCATTGGAGAGGGAGACAAATTTTAAAATGTGAGAATAGATTTATAGTTGGGGTAAGGCATGTCCTAGATCATCTTTAAATTTCAGTGTGCAAGTAAGCTATCAAGTATGTGTGCTACATGAAAAAAACAGACAATATATATTATATATATAATAAACTAATTTGCACCTCTTGCATTGTAACGTGGTTTTGTCCAGGAGAAAACGTACTCCTTTTTCTGCTTTACTTTCCTTAATGAATCAGGCCCAGTATAAACATTCTGTGTGAGTTTTTCCCCTTCTTCTCTATAGTCTGTGGTTGTTTTATAATTATCTCCTCTTCATAGACACCTGTAACAAGCTACACCTACAAACTATAGAGATACTAAATATATTTTCCTAAGAAAACCGTTTCCATGGTTTAATACTATTTACCAACACCATAAAACCTCCCAATGACTCCACGGAAACGCTGGTTTCTCGTGACTTGATAAACCGCGTTCTAATGTGTATGGGTTTAGCCCACAAGATGGCTGCTTCCGCTGTCTGCAGGTGACAGAGGCATTTTAATGACTGATAGAGGGCAGAAGAAAACTTGCTAGGAGCGGGATAATGTCTGCAGTGATTATTTGATGGAGTAACCAGGAACTCTGTAAATGCAAGAACATATCCTACGTTTATTTGTGTTTTTGTAGAACTAATTAAATGTTGAAGTAAAAATCTCTTTCCCCATTGTAAATATATATTTTTTTCCCTCCATTATTGCAGTTGCCATCTGCCTGATAAGCTGCATTGTGCCATTAAGAGGATACCATGGCAACAGTAAGTATTAATCACCATATGGTAACCAATCAATATACTTATTACAGTGGTTGTAAATGGACTGCTGATACTGAACCTCGGTCAGTCTATCTTCTGGTAGCAATTTATAGACCCTTAATCTTTATGGCTATCTTTTCTTTGTTTCCTTTTAAGATAACTTCCAATAATAAAATAATCACCAAACCTAGGTAGAAACTGTCCCTACATAACAGTCCACCATCACCTGCTTCACCCCCCTTTCTCCTGCTGTGCTGCTGGTTACTATAAAATACTTTGTGAAACGAGGATTGTGTTGGCCTCTGCACCAGCATACGTAGTAAGATAATGGCTGATATTCGCCTCCATTATTTCACATGACTCTCTTACCTGTGGAGTGACATTATAAAATGTTTTATGAACTAGATGTACCACAGAGGCTTCTTTCTTCCGGACAATAGATCTTGTCCTTTGGCGCTGGTTACTTTTCTGTGCTCTCTATGATGATCACCCACCCTCACCATTAAATTAATACCCAGACTCCACCCCTATTATGGTAAAAGCCCCCACTTGCCTTCTACCATCCAGCTCTGTAGATTTTAGATGCAGACTCTATGTTCTGCCTCTTATTTCCTGCAAACGTGGGACTGCGCTGTCATACGCTGCCGGTCCCAGGAAATAACAAGGTGGGACATATAGTGGAAGATTGAATTCCCCACGTTCGCAGCTGATTTTTACTTCATAGAGCTGTGAGCAAAAAAATCAGCAGAGAAATTACTGTAGTAACAATGCGTACCCGCGTTGTTCTGCAGAACAGCACAGAGAGTTGAATCTGTCCCATAGTTTCTTTTGTTCAGCGTGCACTAGTTCTAGTGTGTGGGTGTACTTGAGAAATAATGGTGGATATTCTTTTGCAAGCTTCTCGCAGCTTAATATTATATTCTAGACATTCCTTTTCAAAAATAACCTACTCATCACAATCATTTTTAGAAGTTAACCTGATATTTGATCTGTAGATCTGGGTCAGTAAAGTGGCTGGTCCCAAGGGAGGGACCAGGAGGGACCAGCCTGTCAATGAGTCTTGGAAGAGGGAGGACTCGGGCAACTGGAAACCCCCCATGAGTGTGCACACTCCTCCCCTTCCAAACACACACACACCCAAAATGAGCCGGATAATGAGTAGTTTGAATCTTTATCGGATGTTGGTAAATGGGGTTGGAAGATGCCGGTGATGGGCCTGGGTGTGAGGTCCTCTTCAGATCACACTAACAGGCCCCAATGACAGCAGAAGTGATCCAGGTGCTAGACCCGTGTCTCATCCAAATTGGGCAACTGAGTGGCCAAATTGGACACCGATCCTGTTTGCTTGGGCTGAGTGACTGGATCGGTCCATGTGTTGCCAGCAATGGTTTACTTTGAATGATTGTCTTCTAATGGTGCTCACACACTGTTTTCTCTCGCAATGTAATCATATTCAGTAAACTCTACAATAAAATCTATGCCATCTGCTTGAAAAGATCTTTCAAAAAAACTTATCTGCTCATCTTTTTGGCAATTATTTAAAAATAATTGTATCACTTACTGTATGGGTTGATTTAATGATCTTGTGTAGTATTGACTTATTTGTTTATTTATACCAATATTTTCATTGTTGATTAACACATTGCTTGACCGCATTTTAATTAGTTATTAGTGAGCTCACATTTTGTGTATGTGTGTATGTGTGTATATATATATATATATATATATATATATATATATATATATATATATATATATATATATATATATATATATATATATATATAGCGCATAATAAATATATATATATTAGTTATGCGCTAATGTTCTATTAAATTTGTCTATTTTAATATATCCACAGCTATAGATTTTGAGCTGGCAATGACAACTCCTGTGCACTGTTGTACAATTCTCTTTATTGCCATTTGTTTGGGGATTGCAGATCCTTCCCCCCAAAATAGTAGTCCAGGGTTATCTACATGCCCAGTGCTGAAAGGTTTTATTGTATATATCCCTCTGGCAATGCAGTATCTTTTGATTGTTTGTAGTAATAACAGTTGTGTATTGAATTTCTTCTTCGTAGCATCTATAAAAACATTCCTTTTTATATTTCTCCTCCAGAACATCAGTAACATTTTAAAAATAGGCTGATTGTATATTTATATAAAACAAATAAACTCTAACCCTAGATCCAAGTACAACACCCAGTCAAAGCAATTTAAATTTTTCCTGCCAAATGGCGAAACCAAAATACAACTCCATGGCAGCCCATCAATAAGACCTTTGTATGTCGTGTGTGGTATTTTGGAGCCAATATAGAAATCATTAGCTAGTTATCAGAGTATTATTTTCTCTGGACCTATAGTTGATTTTCTTTTGTTCAGCGTGCACTAGTTCTAGTGTGTGGGTGTACTTGAGAAATAATGGTGGATATTCTTTTGCAAGCTTCTCGCAGCTTAATATTATATTCTAGACATTCCTTTTCAAAAATAACCTACTCATCACAATCATTTTTAGAAGTTAACCTGATATTTGAGGGATGGAACATTATTCATAAAATTGCAGCCTATCTGTTCAGGAGCCACAGGTTCCTAATGAAGTTCTTCCATTGAGCCATTGTTGGCTAAAGAATTGACAAGAGGTTGTTTCCTGATTCTTGGTCCAGTGCCTCCACTATCTGTAAACTACCTTAAATATTCTTTTGATGTGTGTGGCTGTTTTTGTTTTATATATTTATTTATTTTTAAGCTGCCATAATTTAAGGCCACAGTTTCAATTATGGGGAACATAAAAGTGTTGTTGCTAGTTATACCCAGCTCACTTTATCATGTCTGCAGGTTGGATCTAAGGGAACTATCAAACCATACTCCAACTTCAATGCAGCTGACGATGTCCAGAAGCTGCGGAAGGCCATGAAAGGGGCGGGTGAGTGTTTGGGCAATTTCTTTATTTGCTAAAGGAGAATTCCACACAGATGTCTTACTGCTTGCAAAGTAGTTCTTAGTGCTTTTCCATTCAGCTCCGAACGGTTCTGTTCTGTTCCTTACCAATTCCAACCAGAGCTCTACATACATTATCTGACCGATGATTGCCTGGCGGGGTGAGGAACAGCAGCAGTCACCTGGGACTTAATAAGTAAGCTTGGCAGTAATGTAACACATACTATATGGACAAAAGTATTTGGACGCTTGACCATTACACCAACAGGGACTGTAATGACACTGTATTCAAATACATATACTTTAATATGGAGTTGGTCCCCCTTTTTGCAGTAATAACAGCTTCCACTCTTCTTGGAAGGCTTCCACAAGATGTTGGAGTGTTTCTGTGGGGATTTGTGCCCATTCATTCTGTAGAGCAGTTATGAGGTCAGGCACTGATGTTGGACGAGAAGGCCTGGCTCGCAATCTCTATTCTAGTTCATCCCAAAGGTGTTCGATGGGGTTGAAGTCAGGGCTCCGTGTGGGTCAGTCAAGTTCTTCCACACTGAACTCATCAAAGCATATCTATGTAGTCCTTGCTTTGTGCACTGGGGCACAGTCATGTTGGAATAGAAAAGGACCTTCATCAAACTGTTGCCTCAAAGTTGGAAGCATAGCATTGTCCAAAATGACTTGGTATGCTGAAGGATTAACATTACCCTTCACTGAAGATAAGCTTAGTCCAAACCCTGAAAAAACAGCTTCATACCATTTATCTCTCCACCAAACTTCACAGTTGACATAATACCGTCAGGCAGGAAACGTTTTCCCATCATCCGCCAAACCTAGACTCTCCCATCTGACTGTCAAACAGAGAAGCGTGATTCGTCACTCCACAGAACACATTTCCACTGCTCCACAGTCCAGCGTCGGTGTGCTTTACACGATGCCATCTGATGCTTGGCATTGGTCTTGGTGATGTGAGACTTGCATGCAGCTGCTCTGCCATGGAAACCTATTCCATTAAGTTCCAGACGCACCGTTTTTGTGCGTGTGTTGGCGACTTTTATGCACCATGCGCCTTAGCAGTCGTTTATCCTGCTCTGTGATTTTACGTGGGCTTTCGCTTTCTGGCTGAGTTGCTGTTGTTCCTAAATGCTTCCACTTTTTCTAATAATATCAATTAAAGTTGACCGTGGAATATCAGGGATGACATTTCACAAACCGTCTTATTGCAAAGGTGACATCCTATCACAGTACCACGCTTGAAGTCACTGAGCTCTTCAGAAGAACACATTTTTGTATCATAAATGTTTGCCAATGCAGACTGCATGGCTAGGTGCTTGATTTTAGACATCTCTGGCAACGGGTGTGATTAAAACCCCTCAATTCAATAATTAACAGGTGTGGCCAAATACTTTGTCCATATAGTATATATCTTAGAAATGATAAGGAATTTATTAAGCCTGCAACTAAACTAAACTAAAAAACCCAAAAACGAATAATAAATGATTGAAAAATAGTACAGGTATGCGAACAGATCTTCTGTTGAGCTTCAGCATTTAAATATCACTTTAACATGGCATAAAAAATTGATGTCTCCCTGTATAGATGTAGGTTATGTACATAGTCTTTAATGTGCCTTCTGAGGCTTTGGGTACTTAGTTTGGCATTTGCAGGGGCCAGTGAGTATATTAAATTCTACTGATACAGCAAAAATCTATCTATTGTCTCAGAGACTCTATGTAAACATCCCAAACCCAGCATCAGACATTTAAAGGAGAAGTACAGCTCTCTGTGGGAAAAATTGTTTTATTTGCTGATAATGTTCTTTTCATTTCTCCCCCACCCCCCCCCCTTTTTTTTTAATGCACAATGGCAATCTCAAATTTTATTGGCAAATGGTGGATTTTAAAGAAGGCACATTCATTGCTGAAATACAATCAAGATAAATGATACCAGAGAACACTGCTATGTACTTATGTTTTGTTATATAGATTAAGACAAAATAAATTCAGGACTACTGCTTGTAGCAATGGATGTAAGTAACTTGGTCTGCTTGGCAGATTTGAGAGCCCGTCTTACATACTGGTCAGGCTGGTAGTGTGACTCTTCCCTTGTCTCCTATTCAGGCACAGATGAAGATGCCGTCATTGATGTGATTGCAAACAGGACCCTTGCACAGCGCCAGGAAATCAAAGTTGCCTATAAGGCCTCTGTGGGGAAGGTAAGGCTATTGCTGGTGTACATGAACGGGCACAGAGCAAATACAGCATTGTTAGGCTTAAGGTGTGGTATAATTGAGTATGAACCTCCTTCAGTAAACGGGCCATGTATCGGAGGTTTTTCTAAATAAATACCTTGTAAATTAATATAATTATCAATTATCTTTTCATATGGGAATCTTAAACATAACCTGTTCTTGGCACCTAAGTAGGGTAAACTCTACCATGATCTCTGGACAAAGGATTGTGGGAACCATCGTCAGACATTGTCTAGAAAATGCATGTTTGCCAGAACGTTGTAAATCCAACACCTTCACATCAATATGCCAATATTTGTACAGCAGTTTCAAACCAAACTCTTTGTGTGTTCATTTTCAGCAATTACTTTTTTTTCTTGTGTGTAGGGGAGGGGGCTATGAAGAGTCAATGTAGATATTGAACACATAGTTTTATAAAATCACTTAGTTTCCCTTAATTCTGACATCTGTTTGATCTGGGAGAGTAATTTGTCTAAGGTTCTTTAGAATAGTATAGAGCAGTGGTTCCCAAACTTTCTCAGTTAGAGGCACCCTTAAGGTCATCATCATTTTTCCAAGGCACCCCTAAGCCAAAATAATCTACCGGGTAGTCCCGTTTTTAAGTAGTTGGGTCAAAATGACGTAAGATGTATTTAGGCCCCTTCACCATCACATTGTGCCCCTTCATCATATCACTGCGCCCCTTCACCACATTACTCTGTCCCCCTCTTCGCCGTCTCTCTGTCCCCCTTCACTCACCTTCTTTCCTGACGTCCTCTCTGCTGCTGCTCCTCACTGAGGCTGACGGACATGATGACGTCATGCCCGGCAGTCAGTGAGGAGGAGGATCCGGCGCTGGATGATGAGTACGTTTTTTTTTTTTTTTTTTTTGTTTATTTCTTTTTCTTGTTAGGGATCGCGGCACCCCTGTGACAGCGCCGCGGCACCCCAGGGAGCCGCGGTGCACAGTTTGGGAACCGCTGGAGTATTATCATTAAACTAGCTCGTGCATTTTGCTATACTAGCTGCATTTGCCCTAAGAACCTGTTTGCAGTTGCAATGTTTTTTTAATGCATACTTCAAATCTACTTATTAGATTTCAGTTGGATGGTAATTATAGATGATGGCTTGTGGAGCAATCCTCACAATCGTGTACGGGCTGATCATATTCTGTGAATCGCACTACTTTTCTGAATAAGATGGCGGAGACTGCAGGACCAGTGACGACCAATCTCTTCGGTCATCCTGCCATCTTTTCAGTTTGTGAACTCTTCACGGCTCTGATCTTCCCCCAATGAGATACTTCCCTCCTGCACTGTGTTCATTCACAGCCGGCAGCTTTAGTTGTGAAAAAAAGAAATGTAGGAGGTGGAATGACGTTCAGTTGCTGAGAAACTAGACCGGGGTTATTAAGTATGACTCAGTAATGCCAGCACATCAAGCTCCAGGGATATTTGAATAGGACTTAATTGTGTTTGAATAACTAAACTTAGGAAAAGGCTAAGCTGCTTTGTGTCTTTGTGTAACAGAGGTAACTGGTGTGTAAAGTGGTCTGAAGGGGACAGTTTACTCTTTCACTGCCAGAGCCTAGAGAATTAAAGCATTAGATATCAAAACAGTGTAATGTCAATAGATGCGTATCCTGCCTGTTGTATCTGTCCGCTGTGCTGAGGGAGATGGTTGGAGGAGAATGGGAACTGGGGGTTAGGATAAAGGCAGATGCGATATAGTGTAGACGGAAACCAGGGCTAGGTAGAGGCAATGGGGTGGTGATGGTTTAGAGGAGAGATGTGTCGGTAATCATTTCAAGTGCCTTGTATCTGTGAAGTGCTGTGGGGTATACTTCTGCTATATAAATATATTAAGGAAACTTCCACAATATGTGAACTATAATTACTGATGTTGGAAGAGAATTGGTAGTGGATAAAGTGAGCTTTAGCATGATGAGTAATGACTAGGCCGTTCATTTGTAAGTATATAGCATGTTTATTATAAAGGGTGTGTGTATGTGATATGCAGCATTGGTTAACTAGTCTCTGAATGTACGAAAGGTCCTTTTCCTTTACCAACTTTGTATTAAGTGTTCTTGCCAAAATACCATCTATACTGACCATTGATCTTTTGTTTGTAGATATGCTACTAACGCAGACAGAGTATTAACTTTATTTATGACGCACACTTGCCGCACCCATTCTCATGACTGGTCCATCCAGCACATCAATATCATGCCTGTTTTGTGCTCTCGGATGCACGAACAGTTCTCATTGGTGTCTGCTAAGTTTGTAGGAGGTGGAGAAATCTGATGAGGATTACTATGTAAAGGATCATCCTCCTGCTAGTAGGACTAAGCCTTTCTGTTTTCTCCTAAAATACTACTAGGTTTAGCCTTGTTTGTGGCTCAAATTCCTCATAAGAGTGAGGGCACGTCAGGACTGTGTGCGTTTGTAGCTTCCTATTACATTGCTCCAGAGTCCGTCTGGAAATGCTTCTGCAAAATGCAGCATGGAGGTGCAAAATGGGTCCAATTAAAGACCCCCAACTCTGAGCTGGTGCAAAATTAAAGTCCTTTTGTGGAGTGATAATGGCCGTGCAGCTCTGCACAGCAAGGACCGCCGATAAATGAGCGATCTCTCCACCCCTTTCTTATTTCTGAGTTCTCAATCCACAAAATGTCTCTTGTTCTTGGTCTGCTCCACAAACTGCTGCAAATGCCGCCCTCTTGCTCAGCCATCCTATATGCTTAGGTGGCAATCTAGGCGCACTTGTGGAAACCAAGGGTCCTAATGGGACCAAAGCTAGTTTTTGTCCTGCGAATAAAACCTAAAATGTTTTGTGACAAACCCCCCCCCCAGCTGGACATATTTTACATAGTCAAACAATAGTACCCAGCCAGAGGAATAAAATTGGGTGTCTGGAATTGTATACGAAAAAAAAACGATGGGCACTTTATATCCTATTATTAATCTATATGAGACAGGATCTCAGGATCTATTCCAGAAGTCTTCATAGTAGTGTTTCCAAAACCTGGAAGGAATCTGTCCTGAATACTACAAAGATGTAGATAGTGAACTGATGTAAAAACCTTGGTCCTTCTTAATAAGAGTAGAGCGGAGATTGTCCACTCGGAACAGACAGAATTCATGCCAGGTCCAATTCCAGAAGTACAATTTTAAGATGTCTATATTCACATCTACAGCTAACAGGGAAGAGGATGGTGCCAATGCCTTTCACTTGGTGGAATGAATTTATCTTTGGGTGGTAATGCGGATTTGTTATGGACACCACTTTTATCGGCTGGATTGGGTTACTGTTTTCTAACACATCACCTATAGTGTTTGGATGTGTAATGGGGTCTTAAGTTGAGCAGGGCAGGAGTGTCCACTATCTCCTACACAATGTGCCCTGGTCATTGAACCACTGTATAATCTGGGACCATATAAAAATACATGGGTTGGTATAGAAATACAGTGTTGATACCCTTCCCTTTATGCAGCTGATATGCTGCATTTCCTATTGGATATAAAGGAGTGAAATGATATGTTTCAGGTAGTGCTATCTGTTTTCCTAGCTGACTTTATCACCATACAAGGCCCAGCAAAAGGTACAGAAACTGGATACTATTATACAGAAAACTGGTCAGGCTAATTGTACACGTGTACGTTACAACCGGACTGTTCAATCATACGCAGTGTTCTCCTCAGCACCTATTTCCCGGGTGCTCCACTTGACTGTTTTTACTCGCCACCCGGCTGTTGGAGCCCAACAGAGTCCTATTATAATAGAATAAACCATTGTTTCTCCTCTTATAACAGGCACTATGTGAGCACTACAGCCAGCAGTGTGTGTTAGACCACTGACCATTAGTCTGACCAGTCCTGGCAGGTGTGGGCAATAACCTCCAACATTTTTCATTATTATTGCAAAGTATTACAACTGCCCCCACCCGGCTACTTCTTAATGCCACCCGGCTGACAAAATTTTCTGTGGAAAACGCTGCCTACGGTGTGTGGGGTAATCTTCTGGTTGTTTAGATATGACTTTATTCATTTATGATCAGATCATGGTGGGGGGGGGGGAGTGTAGGGTGACCATTTAAGTAACTTTATTAAAATCATTTGCTAAATCCCTTTTTGGTCTCTATTTGTGCAGGTGTGTCTAGATTTCTGTTAAATTGCATTTATTTGTGGAGCAAGATGGTGATGTTTGCACGGGACCAAAACTTTGCACCAATTGGTGGGAATAGTTGGGTGTTTTTATCTTTGTTTTTTTTCTGTACTCATCCACACGAATACTGGCAGCGTTGCATTCCAGATGGAAGGTGGTGCAGGTATACCCTGACAATGACTCTGTTGATCCCCATGCCATACTGTGTACACGTAGAAAGCAATGATGTACGTCTTCAGCAACATAATGGATTATCTACCCATTTTCTTTACAGACATGGTTTTACAGTTCTTCCTTTTACTCCCCTGCTTCATCGTTTGTGATTTTTCTAATCTTTCTGCCTTTTTTTTTTCCCCCTTTAGGATTTAGAGGATGACTTGAAGTCTGAGCTCACAGGACACTTTGAAACCGCGATCCTTGGCCTGCTGACCCCAATAACTTTATATGATGTGCAGGAACTGAAGAAAGCAATGAAGGTAACATGGGGGATATACAGGAGAATCTGACATCACACCCACAAATGTATATTATTCCCGACGTAGCAGTGTCAGTCTGCCCAGTAATGCAGAGAAATGCAGTGCCGTCCAATTACGTGAAGAGCGCCACGTATCGTATAATTTCCAGGTGGCCGCTAAATACTATTGTATAGTAAAAGATATGCATAATGGTCATCTGGGAAGGTAGTGGGCATCAGAAGGGTTTGGGGGCATATGCCATTTGGGCAGACTTAGGGTACATGTCTCTGCTCAACTCAATCGTTTGTGTTTCTTTTAGGGTGCAGGTACTGATGAAGGATGTCTGATTGAAATTCTGGCTTCGCGTTCCACAGAAGAGATCCGTAACATCAATGTAACATATAGATTAAGTAAGGAAATCCGGAGACTGTCTCTTATCTGTATAGGATAATGTATGTATGAATTGGGAATGATCACCAAGGTCTGGAGGTCTGTTTTCCTGCTCATGAGTCACATATATAGTTGCATAACCTTTCTTTCTAGTTAGGGTGCTTTCTTATGGCTTATCTTATATTGTGTCTTTATGTTCTTGTGGATTAATTTAGCCATTATGGGAAGTTTCCCATAGATTATGCTGCTAATACACTTGCCTTAAGGTCAAGCACAGGATTTTGGAAGGATAATATCAAATGTGGATGGTATAGTACAGTGATGGCTAACCTGTGACACTCCAGGTGTTGTGAAACTACAAGCCCCAGCATGCTTTGCCAGTAGATAACTAGCTGATAGCTGGCAGCGCATGCTGGGACTTGTAGTTTCACAACACCTGGAGTGTCATCAGTTAGCCATTACTGGCATAGTAGGGTAGAAAAATCAAATAATTTTTGGGGGGTTTCCATTCTATCACTTAGTCAAATGGCACAACACTTTTATTTTTGTGTGATTTTTAAGTTGTTTTATCTCCTGTATTGCAGAATATAGCAAGTCCCTGGAGGATGATATTTGCTCTGATACGTCTTTCATGTTTCAGAGAGTGCTGGTGTCTTTATCTGCTGTAAGTCTGCCTCTGCCAGGAATGCTGTTCATTAAACTGATTTTAGAATTGTGTATGTTGCATCCATCTCTTATATGCAGATTTAAAGAGAATCTATAGCTACACACTTCTACATTTACTTTCTTGTTGAAATACATTTCCCTGCAGGCTATAGTCACTCCTCCATGTGCTGCTCACTAATACGTAGCTGCATTATTATTAATGCAGCATGGTTTTCTATAGCTCAGCCTTCAGCAATAGCACAAGAGAGATTTGGGTGAGACTGACGGCCTCACAAGGCTCTTGTTGGTATACAGTGGGTCTGCACCAGCGATAGGATCCTGATACACGTCAGGGGGCCACATGGATAGCTCTCTAACTTTCAAAAGGGCTGCACATTAACCTTAATCTTAGTAATAAGCTAAAGTAACAGACACCTGTATGTAATAAAATAGCAACAGGTATTTAAACAAGTACAGAACGCTATAACAAACAAATCTGACATTAAAGCAGGAAAAATCTGGGGCCACAGGTGAAGGCTTAGGGGCCGCCTGTTGGCCCTCATTGGTCTGCACATACAGTGATTCCAAATCGATAAACCGGAATCGATACCTTTCCCCCTCTCTGTCCACCCAGGTGCCTCATCAACTCCCATCCTAGCAGACTAAATCCATTTTTTAAAGTATTTGAGTCATTGCGTACAATACACAAAAGCAAAAGTGAAGATTCTTGCATTCCATTAACCCAAATCTCATGTAGGCACTGTCAAATAATGAAGATATATATTTTTTAATTTCTTCCTTATCTTTGAATGGAAATACTATGATATTTAGCATATAACTAATTTAGTATATATATAATATGGGTGGATTTTTATGATTTCAGGGAGGGCGAGACCAAAGTGACAATGTTGATGATTCACTTGCCAAGCAGGATGCAAAGGTATGCAGAATCTGAAGGCTTAATGTATGCTTCTCATAAGATACATGTTTATTCTTATCTGTTCCCCAAAATCATCAATCTCACCTGTTCAGCTATTTTCATTGTTTTAAGGTTAAAGCTGTTTTTAATTGTTTTGAGGAAAGATCCCTGACACTGTAATTCACACAATATCCATTGTTGCCACTGTGACTTGAGTGCTATAAAATGACTGGGGAGTCGGTGATGGTTGTAGGAGAGAGCTACCATTTCCCTGTGACTTGTATGGGGCTCCCTTACTTTAAAGTGTATGTATACGTGTGTGTGTGTGTATATATATATATATATATATATATATATATATATATATATATATATATATATATATATATATATATATATATATATATATATATATATATATATATATATATATTTTATACAAACATGTTTTTGCATTAACCCTTGTTGTAAACAGCTTTTGTAACTTCTATACTCTGGTGAGCTTCTTAGATTGTAGGAAACATTCCTACATTATATTAGTAGTAATTTCCTGCGTGAAAGTAAGGGCTGGTTCAGACGAGCGGTTAATGAGGGCAGCAACAATTTGCTCACACAATATTTCAAACGCTAAATGTCGTTGGCAAGTAGGTCTGAAAGCAGATCGGCCCTAAAAGCTGATTTAACAAGCATGCACAATATTTTGGTGTTCAAAGCTGACCTGAAGCTCCTTCCGCTATTCATCAGAACAAAAGTAGCGCGCAGACACCGGGATCAATGATCCTTATCCCAGCATGAGCAAAACACTTAATATCATGCAGTTATCAGAATCATTAATCCCTGTGTCTGATGCCGCTTCTGTTCAGATGAATAGTAGATGGAGCTTCAGGTCACCCTTTGAATGCAGACATATCGTGCTTCATGATGCAGCATTCGTGGCTGACCTGCTATCTGCAATTTTCTGAGCGTTTGGCTCACATCGTCATCTGGAACTATGTGTGAGCAAATTCTTACTAAGCTCTCATTAACCACTAGTCTGAGCAAGCCCTAGTCCACAGGTGCTGAAACTCGTTCTTCAAGAGCTACCAACAGGTCATGTTCTCAGGATCTCCCTGCAGAAACAGGTGGGACTCAGCAAAATAGATTGTTTCTGTAACCATGCACAGATGAGTTAATCTATTTAGCTGAGTCCCACCTGTTTCTGCAGAGAGATCCTGAGAACATGACCTGTTGGTAGCTCTTGAAGATTGTGTTTGAACACCTAACCCTTTTACACTTTTGTTTTTGTTTTCTGTTTTTTTTTTTTTTTTATTACCGTGTATGAATTTAACTTTAAAATAGACCTGATCACTAAAAGTAAAATTGTGCCCCCATCCCAAGAAAATTTTGTAATATTTGCCTGAGTAAGTTATTCCCAGTGTAACAATGTAACAAATTTGCACTTTCTGCAGTAGGGATTCTTCTCTTTTGGCCGAATTTTGCATGAAGTGCTGTTAATAAGTGCGCTTTGCCAGTGGTAAGAAGCAACGTTTGAGCTTGCTAATCCCTTTGGTCATTTTTATGTAATCGAGAAATAAGCTGTGCCAAACGAGAAAGCAGAAGAGTAGCACAAGGGATTGTACACCCTTAGGGCTAGATTTACTAAGCTGCGGGTTTGAAAAAGTGGGGATGTTGCCTATAGGAACCAATCAGATTCTAGCATTTATTTAGTACCATCTACAAAATGATAGCTACAATCTGATTGGTTGCTATAGGCAACATCCCCACTTTTTCAAACCCGCAGCTTAGTAAATCTAGCCCTTAGACTCTCCCTTACACCCTCCTGTTCTTTCTAGATTACACACAGCAGTAGACTAACCGTTAACGGTGTAGGTGTCAGCGGAGAGTCTCCCTTATCTTCATAGTGCAGTTTGCTGACTGTATACATTATGGTGAAAACCCGAAGACCTGTACTTGGAGGACTCCAGCAGCAATCATTCAGACTGCTAATTGACGAGCGGTTAATGAGCGCCCTTTCCTCCTCCCCCACCCACTGTCTTGGTCACTCCCTTGACCTTGTCTTCTCTCATCCCTGCAATCTCTCTGACTTCTCCAACTCTCCCTTCCCACTCTCTGACCACCATCTCCTCTCCTTCACTCTGTCCTCCTCCCCTGCTTCATCCCCCCCCCCCCCCCCTATCTAAAGCTACCCTCACCAGGCGCAACCTTGATGCTATCTACCCTACCTCTTTCTCTTTCTCTCTTGATACTTTGTCACTTGAATTTAATGCACCAATTCTAAAGTATTTTAATCCCTTTTCCTTGTGTTTCTTATGGTGTCAAAACTAATCTCTAAAATAAGTGCGGGCAGACAGCAGCTTTCACCTGGATAATTCTGAGCTGCCTGTAGAATGTGGGAAACGTTTGAAGTGTTTGTGAACACAGCAGGACACGCTCTTTTGTTCTGCACCAAAAGCCTCAATTTTCTGACACTTCTAATGCTTCTGGCTGCTATGTTTTTGTTCATTGTTTTTTCTACTGTGCTATTTCACCCTGTGACATCCCCGATACAGACACGCTGAGCTTTCCCCAACGCAAAGAACTCAGCTGATGTCTTTACGCTAACAATCCTACATCTCCTTCCAATATGGAAACTGTCTCCTTTTCAGCTCAATGTGCGCTTTGTACTCATGTCTTTAAACACCTCAGGTGGAATTTTGAGTTGGTTATGAATGCCTTTCCTTTCAGATGTAGCATATTATTCTGCCCATTGCAATAAATCCTACTTTTTTTTTTTTTTTTTTTTTTTTTCCTTTGCAAGATTATTTTTCTTTTGCGTTTTATGAAAACATTTATTTAATATTTTTAGAAGCTTCTGAAATGGCTGCTTTTGGAGGTTTAGAGGTGATCATTTTAAATTCAGCCGCATTTTAATAGCCAACATTGATTCTTGGGTTTTATATTTGTTTGTTTTTTTTTTGTTTTTTTATTTTAAATTGAGTGCCCAGAAAATATCTACTTCATACAGTATTTAGATAAAATGGTGTCTTTAGCTTCTTAAACTGAGAAATTGCCACGGTATCCGCTAATCCAGTTACACTTTAGTGTCTCCATGATGTCATAATGTTTTTTTTATTCTACAGTAAACTGGCATATTATCAGAATTTACTGTAGCTCTTTGGTTAGTGGATTGCCCACACCTTGTTGTGATTTTTTTAAAATTTATTTTTAGACCTTCTGTGTACTGTTTTTAGATCTACCCGTGGCCCTTTCATCCGTGTGCAATGAGAGAATCTTTTAAAAGTGTTACTGTATTGTAGCTGCAATATCTTTCATCTGTGCGCAGAACCAATGAAATATACATATTCGGTCATGGCTTACATGTGCTATGAAATGCTTGGCTTGTGGAGGACTCTGGGTATATGGTGCTCAAATTCTCTTCCTCTGGTTTCAGGAACTGTATGAAGCTGGGGAGAAAAAGTGGGGAACAGATGAAGTAAAATTCCTGACCATCCTTTGCACTAGGAACAGAAAACACTTACTAAGAGGTGATGCTTTTTATTTGTTATTATTTTTAGCTGTTTAATAGGATTGTTTGCATGCTTTAGTAATGTAGGTTTCCCAAATGTCCCTCCATAAGCCATAATATCCCTCCTTTAAATTCATTATACGGACACTAAAAATATTATTGATACTGAATGCTCTGTTCAGTTGTGGGGTCTATGACCTCTTGTTTTATGATTAGTTATCTCAGAAAATCTTGAAGTGAGGGTAGTGTTTATAGAAGTATTCTGGCTGTTTGAAAAGTTGAGTTGCACTCTAGTATGTGTGCCATTTAGTTATAGCTACCAACTTTTAGGGGATCCTGATGCTGAGCGCGGAGGGGCGTGGCTGTGAGGAACGTGTCGCTAGACTCCGCATCCCGCTGCTCAAATTCAGCAATTCGCGAAATAATACAGTTGAGAGCCGGGCTACGATGGTGTGTTTCACTTTGAATCGCGTCATTATCCACCCCCGCACTCACTTCACAGGGATAGTGGGCTAGATGCGGGAGGTAACTGCTCTCCCCGCTAGAAATTCTGAAGTCTCCGGCACAGTAGGCAACTGTGCTTTTAAGTCTTTAATGTACTTGCAAAGTAATTTTTGTTAAGTTTGGATACTGTGACCCCCCCCCCCCCCCCTAAATTGAAGTGCTTTAGGCATAGGGAAAAGTGTGAACCTTACTGTGATGGGCATCTCTTGATATATCTCCTAGGAGCCCCGGACAATTCTAGCTTCTCTGTAGCCATGGTGGCCAAATAACATGAACAGCTCATTCACAAAGACTTCTATTTTATATAGATCTGATTTTGTATTTATTTTTTCCATCTGAATTCAGCCTCTGGCGGTCATGCTGTTTGGAGGCTTCCATTGTACAGGATTTACCTGCTGCGTGCTGTCATTGAGACCTTTCTTCTATTCTGTCTACAGTGTTTGAAGAGTATAAAAAGATTTCCAAGAAAGACCTTGAGGCCAGCATAAAATCTGAGATGTCTGGAAACCTTGAAGATGCTCTCCTGGCTATCGGTAGGTGATTTATTATCTTCTTATTCTCTTTCCACCTTCCGCTGGCTAAATGCCTCATAATACGTTTGCTTAAAATCTATAGCTGCTTTTGACAAACTGTTAGCTACTACAAGTCCCAGAATGTATATGGTTAATCTACATCAGAGTTAGACAACATTTTGCTCTTCAGCTGCTGTGGAATTAAAAATTCCCAGCATGCCTTGTCATAATAATTCTTCCTTAGCGTAATTTGTCCTGAGTGCCATCTCACTGTCGCGATCGGAGACGTGGGCTAGAATGACCCATTGGCTGGACATTAGCCGTTCTTACTGGTTGGGTTGAAGCACTGACAGAAGCTGTCACTCATGATCACTGCTTTCTTCCTCTTATTCTGCACTGAAAAACATTTGCAATCTTCTACATTTAGATATATATTTATGATGCAGCAACTTTGTATAATTGCCTCTAAGTAAAAAGCTGTATTTATTTAAGCAACAAGTGGGTTTTTTGGGGGGTTTTTTCTTCTGCCAAATGTCTGTGTAAAAGCCACATAATAAAAATGGCTAAAATTAAAGCTGTAAACTTCTGTTGCAAACAGCCACTGATTGCCAATCTGTCTTTTGTGGTGTTTCTGCTCCGTAACGTTTACCTTTTGTTGATGTTGTGAATGTTTGTGAATGAGGTCTCATTGAAGAGCTCCGATCACCATGAACAAACATTCTGAGTCCAGCACAACTGCTGTAATAGGGCTTTGTATTATTATGTATAATCTTCTGCCTAATGCCAATGGCTCAAGTGTGTACAGAAGACAGGAGACAAATTCTCATAGTTACAAAAGAAAGATGGACAATGAGCTTTGAGGAGAGGATAACGGGATCTATTTTTGACACCGTCCATTAAACAAAGGGGGTTTTTTTTTTTTGCCAGTGTGGGAATGAATTGTCGATTTAAAGAAAAAAAATTTTTTTTATTTTTTTTTTTATGGGTTGACCCATAGATATTGTATGGCTCATTATGAAAGGGCAATGAACAGGACTCCTTCACTTATGGAACAAAGTACATACAGTAAAGGACCCATTGACTGTGAGCTAAAAGCCATGTCTTATATTTTGCAAACCATTTACATCTACAGAAGTCATAATGACAGAGAACTGCCAAGGTAGCTTTGGGCACTTATCTGGTCAGAATTGGTGACTAGCTGAGATGGATCTGGGCACGTCTGTTGGCATCTCTGTGTTGTCCTTATGCCGAGCAGAACCAAACCAGCCCCTTCTTGGGTTATTTGGTTTTGCTGGGAGAAAAAAAGGGTTGCATGGCTGCTAGGTGTAAGTAAATGACCAGTAACTATGTATATAGAGAGGGGAGAAGGAGAACCAATGCTGGGATGTGTGATCGTAGTCTGTGAATCATGAAGTGTGACTAGAGAGCATAGTTGATAACAGGACACAGCATAACTAGTATAGACTTCAGTGTGAGAACTTGCCTCCTACACCAGTGTTGGCTAACCTGTGACACTCCAGGTGTTGTGAAACTACAAATCCCAGCATGCCCTTCCAGCAATGAGTTGCTATATATTGGCAAAGCATGCTGGGACTTGTAGTTTCACAACACCTGGAGTGTCACAGGTTAGCCAACACTGTCCTACACGATGACTCTCTGTGTGGAATGGTCTTCTCTGTACCTCACATCGCACTGCCTGCATCTGTATTATTTCTCAGTAAGCAACTAGGTCACTTTAACATTGGTACACTCTAATTTTTATTTGCCTTGAATGCTTATGATTTTTGTCTTGCAGTGAAATGTGTAAAGAGCAGACCTGCTTACTTTGCTGAAAGATTATATAAATCCATGAAGGTGAGTTGTTCACTACTAAGTCAGTGGTGTTATCTCCGTGCATACCATCACCCTTCTTGTAATCTATACCTGTGTACAAGCAGGTTGTATATATGTCAATACAGCACAACTTCTATACTTGATGATGGGACAGGCTACTTCAGACCTGCATTAATTAGGATTTAGGAGACTGTATTTTATGGATTTGCCAATCCTTTAATTAAATGCTAATTTAGAATGCACAACACTTTTTATCTGTTTGTAAGTAATACACAGTAAGTGTTGGAACACGCTGCATGCGTGATGAGACTGGCGAGAGGTTGGATGGTGATGTTGCCTTTTCTTGTACATGGGGAGAACAGATAAAAATAGATGGAATACATTCTCCCGTCTTGTGTCACACTTCTGACTACCCAGGAGGAAGAGACTGTCTGGCACACAGTCCTGGTAATGCCCTGATAGTTTTCTCACTCACTGAAGGATTTGCTCTTTTAAGCTCCATTGGAGCCGAACCACATGTGACAAATGAGTAGAGAACAGACAGCTCTGCTTGGCATTCATTACAGCTCTTCTGTCTGCTCAGAGCAGGGGGAGCGCTAAACAGACTGGTAGATGGAGGACAGCGAGTGAATGAGCGAGCAGAAACCCAGAGGATAAAAATAGCGTAGCCTGAGCACTCGGAGGCGCAGAGCTGTGACCGGTCTTTCTCTTTTCTTATGCCATTTTGTTGCCCTTTTTTTTATTTGGCACAAAATGCCATAAAACCTCTTTCAAATATGAACACAAACTTTACTGTGTCCATCTATAAACATTTATTTTTGGTTTTATACCAGCTATATGCTTTGAATTTACTTTTCTTTGTACTAATGTGCATACTAGTCTATCCAGTCTCTGGATATACTGTACAGTCCTATACAGTATATAATGTATTGCATTACATGAAACTGAATGTCACCTGCTTGTCTTAATTAGGAACTATACCGGATAACGGCTTTTAAAATTCCCACACCGCCTCAGTGGGGGATGGAGAGCAGGCATCTTGCTACTGATAGGTGGAATAAAATCTTGCATATTGATAAGTGGTTAAGTGCTGCAGAACTTTTGCTATTTTCCACTATACCGTAGCATGGACACAACTTAAAAGAACACAAATTGGGATCTGCTAGCTGTCAGGAGGGGTGTGTGTGTGTGTGTGTGTGTGTGTGTGTGTGTGTGTGTGTGTGTGTGTGTATGTATATATATATATATATATATTTCTCTTAATCAAATAGCAACTTTGCTTGCAGCTTAAAGAATATATAGCTGCACTAAACAGGAGTGAATTTGTTACTTTGCACACAATATACCTACTAGATATTTTTTGTTCTATCGTCCTCTAAAGAGAGCCCATTTTTACTTGCCATAGCTGTGTAGTGGGTCTGTCTTTAAAGCCGTATAGTCTTGTTCTGTGCTCTGACCAGTGTTGTGGTTGGTTGGATATCTTGGTTTACTATAGTGTTCATGAAGCTTTGATTGGGATTCTATAGCTGACAAAGTATAGTGACTTAGTCACTGACTGATATGGAATGTACCATACCACTATGATCTGAGTCTTAATTTTTTTTATTTTTTTTTATATACCTATATATAATGCTTGCAATAAGTTGAAGACTCTGGTATACAGTGCTTCTTATTGTTCCAGAATAGATTCCTGCTTTGCTGTTAATCATAATTGTTTGACACAGGGTCTAGGTACAGATGACAGTACTCTGATCAGAGTGATGGTTTCTCGCTGTGAAATTGACATGCTGGAAATCCGCTCAGAGTTCAAGAAGATGTATGGAAAGTCCCTACATTCCTTTATCAAGGTGAGAAATAAAACAACGATGAGCCCATCCTGTAATGCCAATAGCTTTGCGACTGCCTTGTGTAAGCTCATAGCTAGTTGTAAGACTATATTTTGGGCAACTTTTGCAGAACAAATAAATTTAGTTGCTTTTCAGCCTTGCGTCACATGTCCTATCTACTTCCACTTTTTTTTTTTTTTTTTTTTAAAAGATCAAGTTTGGGTACAGTGTCTGATTCAGGATTGCGAAACCTAGACTAGCACATGGGAGATTACATATGCGAGAGGTTCCAGCTAAATTTTCCCATATTTTTTTTTTTTTTTTGCAGGGAGACACTTCTGGGGATTATAGGAAGTTGCTCTTGAAATTGTGTGGCGGGGAGGACTGAATGAATTTTGTGCCCTGGACGTTTTCTGCAAGACCAGGACACTTCTTTATGTACATCTCATGTGTTTGCCACTCTTATCCTGCAACCAGTAAAAATAAAAGATTACCTTTTTATGTGTTTGATTAGTATGTCTTTACATCTACTATTCATGGTGTGAGCAGATTTTAAAGAATGGCAATGCAGGGACAGCTGCATATAGTTATAAAAACTCTTCATTTGACAAGCAAAGAATAATGCAGAGTACTGCCAGTCTTTAGGTTGTCACTCCCATTATGATCAGAAACAAATAGTGCAGTGAGCAGCAGACAGTGTGCAATACATGTAAAGCATGTTTGGTAACGTTATATATTGCTGAGTGTGGATGGAATGTAATCTGTGTACGTAGTACATGTTAAAGTGTAAAAGAGAAGATCTGTTCACAAGCTTTCAACAAAGCTTTACCATACTTGTTAGACGAATATGATGAGTAACAAAGTTTAACAGCAGCTCCAACATTTCCTACAGAGGCTTATTGCAAATCTGAAAGCGATTGTGATCTTCATGGGAACACTGCAGGCAAAAATGACATGAATGGGCACACTTGTATGTGCTTCATATCACTTTTTTTTGGCTACTGCTTTTCTACTCTCGCCTCCGCCCAACAACGTCATTTTTCTGATGGAGGCCTGCCCACTGACTTGGAACTAGATTCAGGGGGCTGTTGTGATGGTTTGTTGGGTGGAGATGCAAGTCAGATTGGGAAGGGCAATCTGGAGAAAGGAATCCCCACCATGACGTGTATTACTTATGTGGTGTTCTTCTAATATTGGCAATTATATTTATATGTCCTTTTAAAGGAAATGTCTACTCCAGGTGGAATTGCATTCTTTATTGAGAGCAGCCAGGAAACTTTATTAGCAACACAGCATATCTGACCAACAATGGTGACCGGATGTGATTGTCTTTTTGATTGGCTCATGCCTACTCCTGATAATCAGTGTGCTTATTTCTCAGGGACTGAAGATAAGCGCATTACATTTTTAATATGTAATTGTAAAACCCTTTTTGAAATAAAAAAAAGTTAGTGAAAAATGGCTATAGAATTAGCCATGTATGCTAAATATTCTTCATAAAATGAGAGCATGCAAGTGGCATTTGTGTAAGATCACTTTGCCAGAAACCAATTATATTTTCCCTGTTTTGCAGGCTTTAAAATCTGCAGAATAACAAAATTCTAAACCTAATCTAGAGGAGCAATTATGTTTCTATTTATTACAGTCCATTATGCTTCTGTCTTAAACAGAAATCACGTGTTCCCTTTATTTCTACAAGTATTACCATTTAAAAAGGTTTGTTTCTGCAGCTGTATTTGCAACCTACTCGCTCATTAACCCCACTTACTAGAACACATTTTCTTCTGTATACTAATACTAGCGGATTCATTGAATTCTTGTTCTGTAAAAATAGTGTAGAAATAATAACTGATTAGTGTGTGCGTGTCGCACATACTAATTTTATGCTGCACCGAATACAAAACAGCCCCCACCACCAAAATAATCCAAAACAATAAATAGTTCCACATCCACTCCCAAACATTTTTTATGTAAGAAAGGTTTAACCATGATCAAAAATACACATGCAAATACCACATGAGCAAAAATTATTTGGGGACAAAAAGGTTAATTAAAGAGCTTACTGGTATTTTATTTGCTGTATATATGATGAGGGGGACACTTTCAGAGTAATTGCATTTCTACTAATTCTCTAGTTTACTCCCCTCCAACCTTCAAATCGCTGCACATAACTTTTATTTTCAAGAATAAAAACCATAAAATACCACAGCACCCCCAAATCGCTCATCTCAAAATGCCCCCACTTGCTCCAATATTTCACTCAGACCATCCACTTGACACAATATTGCCTCCACATGATATCAGACTCCAAATGTACTCAAAATTTTTCCCCCACACCTCATCAAAAGCGCCCAAAATGCCACTCACACTGCTCCCACTCTTTGGCTGTTCTACAGACTAAAATACCTTTTACAGCTAGCGCCCACAGAGGCGTGAGGGAGAGACACACTGCACTACCACCTCCTCAGATTGCATGTGCTGCGTGACCATTTTATAGTGTGTAGAGGAGCTCAGGCCATGTAAGTTGTCATCTGTTCAGTTTCATCTGCTTTATGATAAGACAGAGGTAGAGAGCTGATTTGAAGGTTACCTAGTACTCGCCAATGTGGTCACTTGCTGTAAACATTGGTGAATGTATCAAGCAGTGTTCGGGGGAAAATACAGTGTAAGACAAGTAACTGCTTGAGTGGGTATGATGTCCAACAGATTGACACGGCTTCATTTTTATTCATTTTTGTTTTTTACTGAATATCCACTTTAAATATCACATACAGTGTATGTAGCTCACCTTATTTTACTCATATTTTTCTGAATTCATGGCCTTTCAAATTCCTAGTGGCAATACCGCTGTTCACTGTGGATTAAAAGGACTGAAGTCGGTAAATTTTCATGATACGGGCGGAGGTGAGTCACCCCCCCTCCCCCGCCCCTCCTCCTCTCATCCATTTTGTTGGGTGTCTTCCCCCAACAGCCTTCCCTCCTCCCAAAGGCTACAATGAGTTCAGTGTTGCCATCCTCTTTCCTACTACCGCTTGTATGCGTGGAATAAGTAGCAGTGTTGTCTAGGAAGCTCACAGGTCAGGTGTATCGACATCCCTGCTGTTCATTTGATAAAGGCCACCTCAATGGGAGAGAAGAATTGGACTGGACTATGATCAGGGTTATGTGCCAAACAGTGAACACCGTTTTGTATCTTATTGAACTCTACTTCCTATGTCGTTATGGTCTGGTGGAGTTATCCTTTAAGAGTTGCTTATGTCTCTGTCAGGTGAATCACAACTCATGTTAAAATCAACAAGTTTAAATTTTCAAGGCAATCCTTTAACAGCTATGTCTACTAGACTATTCATATTCAAGTTTAATATGTAATGAATAATCAAATTGCTCTGTATTTCTTATGTTAATTTGTAAGGCTCTACAGTGCATAGTAAAACAGGGACATACAAGATAGACAAAATAAATGCATGAATGATAACAAATGCCAAGCCCTGCTCATGGGAGTGCTTACCTTCTAATGGGAAGAGAAAATGATATTACCATGTCATCGTTGACCACTCTTATAAGTAAATACTTTCCGTCTTTAAAATGTATGTGATCTGCACCCTGGTGCTGTGGAGGCATCTGTATTGAACCATGTTTGTGACAATACAGCCTGCCGCTTAATGGAGCCTTTGTTGAGCGTTTATAGTGGAAGTGATCGGTTGCATTCTAAAATGTATGTTTCCACTACAGAACATTTGTAAGTAGCACCACAAAATCAGCATTTCACCTTGCTGATCCAGTGGAAATGCTAAAACAAATTGTGCCACTGTTTGGTTAAAAAGTCAGAACTTGCCGTCTCTTTAATCACAGAGATCCTAGGGTTCCTTATCCAATGCTAGAATCTTGCAGAGGTTCCCAACAACACTCTACGACAGATGTCCGTTTCCAGAAATAGTTTGGCACAGACAACCCAAAAGAAAGGGAAAATATAGAGTAGGAATTGTCCAGAAAACTGTATCAAATGTCTTGCAAATAAACTCCTCCAGATAAGGTGGTTTAAGGGTTTTCTAAATTATCTTAATTCTTTTCAATGTGTTAGATAAACATGAGCTAACAATTATAGCTAGCATGGACTTGACACAGGAGGTAGGCTGGGCAAGAAGAAAGATGAGTTTTGAGGGACATCCTGGAAGGGATGTCCAAAGGGAAAGTGGGGAATGTGACAATGAGATTTGTGTCATCATGGATCTGACTTCCCCTCATATTATCACACAGCAGCGGTGGGGCCATGGTGACTGGAATCACGTCATCAAGGCCTTGCTTTCGTCACGAGAGGAGAGGTAGGATCCGGTAGGGTAGTCTACTCTCACAGGAGTCTGGAAGGATTTCCCAAAACACTCGGATGTTCTGGGAGAGCAAGTAAGTGTGGCTGATAGTCCAACAAATATATACTAAGTTAACCTGTTCACACACCCTTTCCACCATACCACTCTTTACAGTACTTAGCATTACTTCCATTTTTACTCTTCACATTCAACATTTTAGCACAAAAATACCTTGCTACCTAATGTATTAATTGTTAACCACACATCTTAGATTGTCGCTCTCAAAGAATCCATATGAGAGACAGTGACAATCGCAGATAGAACAGAAATTCCTTGCTGCCTTGACTGACGACATATTCCCAAAAGTTTGATCTGCCTCCGGCTTCCATTGAGACACGGCTTGCCTCCTGCCTCTTATGCTTGAACTTTTCCTTTGTGTGGCTCTGGCCTGCAGTACCCCTCAACCACCAGAGGTGCAGCTGTCTCACCATTACACACATTACCCACACCACCTCACTAGCAGGAGTTACCTCATTCCCCACATTGGCACCCACACCTGTTCACTGCCTTTATAAGTCTGCCTCTGCCAGTAATCTGTGGCAGTTGATTGTTGTTTTACCTGTTGTTGCTGACTCTTCTGAGTATACTGTGTCTGATTTTCTGGTATTGAGCTTGTTCCTCGGCTTCGCTGCTTATTTCTAGACCCAGACTCTGGCTCCGTTCTTGACTACTCTCCTGCTCATTCCCTGGTACCTTCATTGCTCTCCTGGTTTTGACCCTGCTCTATTCTGTGTTCCACGGATCATGCCAGCACCTTGTACCTCCTGGCAAGAACTTGTGTTCTGCTTATCGTGATTCATCCAGTACCTCGTGTCTCCTGACTAAGCCAGGTCTCTCTGCTTCTCCAGCCTCTGAGTTAGGTCTGCTCTCCAGGTTATCTCTACTGCCTCTTACATGCTGTGTTACCATTTGTGACTCACTTATTCAGCCATATTACCAGTACATCCTGCTCTACTATCCTAGTAGCTACCTAGACCCTGGTGTATTCCTGCTGCAGTTCATTGCACCTTCTGATACAGTCTCTTGCTGCAGCTACCTGGACCCTGGTGTATACCTGTCACAGAACATTTCACCCTCTGATCCAGTTTACTACTGTCACTACCTGGACTCTGCTGTCTACCTGCTGCAGATTATCTACCCGCCTGATCCAGTCTCCTGCTTGCTTCTACCTGGACCTTCGTGCACACTTCTCGCAGACCTTCCTTTTTGCACTCAACACTGGGCCTCACTGAGTACCTATCTGGAGGGCTGTGACTTGCGGGGCAGAAGCCGCTAAGCCCAAACTCCCTTGTGGGGGTCACTGGTGAAAACCTTCTGTCCCGTTAGACTCCGCTCCTCTCTGGCACTGAGTCTAACAGGAGGTGTTGTCTTGAAACACCTCGGCTACAAGGAGAGTAAATATCACCCTCTGCCGTTTTAGGAAGACTGTAGAGGGTGCATTTCAATAGCCCTTAGCCATCAAGGGGTTAAGAACCTGTTTTTAGTATTCAAGTAGACACTGTTATAATAATGCAGTACAAACACAGATGTTAGAAGCATGGGCGCCACCCCATGTCACATTGAAGTCAGATTCATCGTGACCATGTATTTATATAGCGCCACTAATTTCGTAGCGCTGTACAGAGAGCTCACTCACATCAGTCCCCCATTGGGGCTTACAGTCTAAATTCCCTAACATATATATACACACACACACACACACACACACACACACACACACACACACGTCAATTTTGATAGCAGCCAATTAACCTACCAGTATGTTTTTGGGGTGTGGGAAGAAACCGGAGCACCCGGAGGAAACCCACGCAAACACGGGGAGAACATACAAACTCCACACAGATAAGGCCATGGTTGGGAATTGAACTCATGACCTCAGTGCTGTGAGGCAGAAGTGCTAACCACTGAGCCATTGTGATGCCTAAAATTCCTTTATTTAGTCCTCCAGCAATTCAATTAAATACAGAGAACAAATCACATCAGTGGTTCATTGGTGTACCCCAGAGCTGACACTCAGAAATTTTGGGGATTGACCATCTGTGTCTCAACCTACAGAGTCTCTTACTTTGTAACCTAGTCATTTTCATTCTGTCCATATGTACAACAATCCTTACATGCACCTGTTGTCCCTCTACTTGGGTGTCCTGCCTATGCACTCCCACGGGTACTGTGCTCCTGTTTCAGAAGTATTTAAATCCCCCATAGACATGCACCTTGGGTGGCACTTTCAGTTAGATGTAACACTGGAGCAATCAGTCAGAGGAATGCTATAGCCTCCCCTATTAGACCCATGATCTACAGTAACAACTAGAAATCTAATGGTTCCCTTAAGTCAGTAGTTAGCATTGCTGCCTCGCAGCACTGGTGTTATGGATTAAATCCTGACAAGGACCCCATCTGTGTGGAGGTTGTAGGTTCTCTGCATGTTTAAGTGTATTCCCTAGCTGCCCCAGTTTCCTCCCACACTCCAAAGATAGATGGTATGTTAATTACCTTCTGACAAAATTAATTCTAGGGTGGTTGTGTGGTAGACATCATGGATTGAAAGATCTATTGGGGCTGGGACTGAGGTGAATGAAAGTGCTTCATAATATGTAGGCATTATATAAATGTTAATAAATATAACATGTTCATACAACAGTCATTGGTCAAAGTGAAAGTTTAGAATTAGCAGTATGGAAAAATGTAAATTAATTGAATTTGATTGTAAAACTATCAAAGAAGTAAAAATGACAGTATGGCATGCCAACGTATACCAGTCCACATCGACCACTGATAACTGTGTGGTATATATATTGCACTGTTATCAGATTATATAAAATTGTTAGCACACTCAATAAAACATCTTCATGTAAATAAATTAAATTGTATGTGCATTTAAACAGTACAATCTAAAACACACAATAATTTAACATACGCTCCTCATGAGCATGTTATAATGCACACAGAGGGCCAGATTCATCAAGGCACACAAAACTAATGTAATGTTCGTTTTATTTTTAAAAGGCACTCAATTAGGCAGATGTATGTCCATATTCAACTACAGGTGGATCTGAAGAAACGTCTGTATGGGTGCAGCCATTTACAGCATTTGCTGTATTGAGATGGACACTACACACCGCAAGATACGTATAACACGTGCAATATAAAGTCCCAGCAGAACTCATAACATCTGTTAGTCATTAATGCAAAACATTTAAAAAATTATTTTACAGTATGAACTACATTTATCATGTTATGTGAATTGTGGGTTTCCTCCCACACTCAAAAAACATACTGGTAGGTTAATTGGCTGCTAACAAATTGACCTCTAGTCTGTGTGTGTATGTTAGGGAATTTAGACTGTAAGCCCCAATGGGGCAGGGACTGATGTGAGTGAGTTCTCTGTACAGCGCTGCGGAATTAGTGGCGCTATATAAATAAATGGTGATGATGATTGTACATAAAATGCATTTTACAGTTGCTCTTGGTAGAAAATAGGTGTTCTAGCAGGCTTAACCATCATCACTATCACTCACACCTGCCCTATAGTTAGTGCTATTGATACAGCTAAATATCAAATACCCAAAATGCCCAGAGCTTGAATTGGACAGATGTGTATGCACCCAACCTTGGCCCACTCTTACTGTACATTAAGGGCAGGAAGATGTAGATTTGAGTGTTGTCTGCATAGAGGTGGTAATGGAGGCTGAGGGAGCATATTCTCCAAGAGAAGAGGTATACATTGAGAAGAGCATAGTCCAACAAGAGAGGTTTGACAGGCCCTAACAAATAGGGTGAGTGAAGGGGCAGATGTGCTAGAAGTAGAGACACTAACAAAGCCTTTAGAAAGGTAGGAGGTGAACCAGGAGAGAACAGTGCTGTGAAGGCCAATGCTAGGTTACTAATTTAGTTATTTGGGTTCAATAATGTATGTTTCTATGTATACATAAGACCTAATGCTCAGTCAAGGTAATATAAACCTCAACCCAGCATAATCAGTCTCTTGACCCCTGCATTTTATATAAATTCTATACTACCTATATTTATAGCTATATTTCTTTATCTATGTATATCCTGCAATATACCCTGTACTATCCTCTAACTGCATTTTATATATTCTACCTGCATTTTATATTCTGTGGAATGGTAAATGGGTGTTTACAATCATAGCAAAAAGGAGTCAATAGTTGGAGAACAGGGGGACCTGACACTCTGGCACCAAAATGGTGACAGAGTGTGATTTAAATAAAGGCTGCAGCAGGCTGATAAGAGGAGAGGATGGGCGGGCAGAAGCGCAGAGCAAGAAACGTCCCGTTGTCTAGCAATGGGACGAGGCAGGACGCCCCCGGCCGGATCCGTCAGGTGACCATCCACGCTTCGTGGAGGTACAACGAGGACGGTACCTGACAGCTGCGTGCTCAGACTATTCCTCATGTTCACTGCTGGACACAGGACTTGAATCAAATCTAAATACAAAGTGTACGTATTCTTTATGTTTGTACTATTGCGTAGTTATGCTCATATTTAAATTCACGCATTTCCTAAAATACGTTATGATGTGAATACAATAGTAAAGGAATTACCTAATTCCACCGTAACCACAGTTGCACGTACAGTTTCTTTTTCTTTTTTATTTGAGCAATTGTTTATACCACATACGTATTTTTAATGAATTCACATCAGAACGCACCTACATGGATTTCCTTTAGCACCCCTATTAGTCCTAAAACACTACTGTCTCCTGACAATTAACTGGTCAACCGATACAGAGTGTAAGCTTGCGAGCAGGGCCTTCTCAGCTCTTTGCCTGTTTTACCCAGTAATATTTATTACTGTGTTTCTCCCCAATTGTAAAGTGCTACGGAATTTGCTGGTGCTATATAAATAAATGTTGATAATGATGATTTGCAGTATGGAAACAGGCAAGATACACTACGCTATCAGTCCCAGAGTCGCTTCTCGGCCTTTTGGCTAAGATCAAGTGAGTACCTGTCCGAGTAGGGAATTCCTGCACCTGAAAGGGCCATGGGAAAGCTTGGTCTGGCCAGAAGGTGGTGGCGGGAAAGCCTGAGATAGTGCCCCTGGAGTGGTGACCCAGGGGTGCCTGAACTCACTTGGGGCGTGGGACCCTCACTTGACACTAAGGCACTTTGCACGACTCCCACTTTTCCTTGCCCCGGCCTTTTGGCTAGGCAGGAACAATTTTTATCCTCTCGACCGAAAGGCTGGGGCCGTCATGCACGGCACTATTTATTTACTCACTGTTTTGTCACTTCACTTATTTATATGTTTTTGTTTTCCACGGATTTTAGGGGTGCAGGTTAGGCCCCTTATGGGCTCTCCCCCCAAAAGATCTAGGGGGGCTGTGAGGCCCTGAGGTTCCGGCCCCCCTGAAAACATCGGAGGTCCTCCCCTTAGGGGGTGGAGCCCTGGGTGAAGCCTCGGTGGATCCCAGGGCCAAAGGGACCCCCCTTGCGGCGAAGGGGGTCTGAAGACCCTTGCCCCTTAAGGGTCCTTTTTGGATCCGGGGGTCGGGGACTAGGGCCCTTCCTTTCTTAAGGAGGGCCATGTACCGCACCCTTGTGCACTTTTTTTAAAGTCACGCACTTTTTTTTCGAGCACTTGGAAGAAAACACTGCTTTTCAGGCTTTCAAAAAAAAAAAAAAATCAGTCCCAGAGTCTGGACACTTGTTCTAAATGCTCAAAGTTGTGGCAGCAGCTGCCAAGAATGCTGCAGACAAACCAAGGGAGGAACACAGATGGCAACGACAATCACTATTGAATTCCCTGGGTCCAGCAGCTGAACTGAGATGGTATTCCAGTAATTCTTCACAGCAATATGATCCCGCCCAGTCTTTGGTGGTGACACTCCTCTGCACTGATGTATAGTTTCCCACTTGATTCACAAATGTTTGTTATATATTTGTGAGTAGATTATTATGTGGTTATTTGACATGTAGGTGCAGATTCAATTGGCTGCGATGTTCCTGAGAACATTGCGGCTGCGCAAAAATAACGGTCATTTCTGCTCGCACCTCTATGGGGCGTGAAGAAAAATGAGCATTAATTCTATTAAAAAAAAAATCTGATCCGAGGTGTATGGTGGCGGAGGCACCTCACGCAGATGTTTTTTTTTAAAACTGCATTCCTGCTGCAGTGTAACTGTGACTATGCCAGTAGGGTCTTTATACTGAGATAATGTAACCAATCTTGTCAAGGTCAGATACTCAGTCCAACATTTTAAAATAACATTTTTAAACCTCTAAGGACCTTTTGCTGCAGTGCCTGTGCATTGATCTGGGAGCACTACAACCTCCATCATGTCCTATTTACTGAATTTGATTCTAATTAATTTATATTTAAAATACTTGTCTATTATTATTAACATAGAAATCCTAATACATAATCTATAAATATTACTTATAAAGCCCAGAGAATACAACATAATTGTACAAGTTACACACAGGAAAACAGAAAACTTATTTTGCACTTGGTCAGTACTAAGAATAGAGACATGATGGGGATATCATGCTGGTGACTGAGTCCTCAGATACAGGTAATGTTAGTGGTAGACTGGGCTGTATTTACAACAAGTGATGAGAGAAAACAACACACTTGTTCCCCCACCACGTTGTGGGCGGGGCATGGGCGGAGCAAGCTGTTGGACAGTCACCAGCGTATACACAAATCAAGGAACTGGACTCCGCAAGCTGCCGCCTCCTTACGTGACGTAACCAGAGTGGGCGGGGTCATATGGAGGCTGTCCTCCTCCCCTCCGCTCGCATCGAACTCGCTTCGGAAGTTTTCCGGAAGTAGCCGAAGGTTAAGGGGGTTCGAGACCGGATGGAACGTTGAAATCAACGGTCAGGATAACCGACAGGAGAGGAGGAGGTGGCCGGCGGTAGTGTGAGGGGGTGGCCGGGCGTCGGGTGCTCGGGCTGTAGGCAGAAGGGGGGCAAGTGGTGCCCCAAAAGGATTTTAAGGTGTCGGTATAAGTTGTGTAAGTGGATGACATGCAGCGGGCTGCGGTGACCCGGTGAGCAGCAGTTACTGGGGCGTTTAGTGACCAATAACGGGCGTTAGTGGGAGAGCGTTACAGCTGTTGTGTGACCCGAATCAGGTGTTTGCGGGCTACAGGGCTGTGATGAACTTGTAGGGTTCCCCCAGTTACCCCGAAGTCTCCATCTGTTCATGGCTGGTCCGGCCCGGACTGTGACCTCGGTGGTGACCTGACACCAGGTGAGTTAAACCTGGTAGTATTTGTTGGAAGTAGCTCAACCCCAGCTGATTGTGGTCCATTACTGCTATCCCAGAGTGCTAGTGCTTTCTTTTAAAGTCTATATTACTTAATGTATTCAATATTGTATAGCAGCGTCATTATGTTTGTCATAATGAATGTACCTTATTGCAATGCTGTCGTATGTATGTATGTATGTATGTATGTGTGCGTGTCATATTAATACTGCCGGTTACTAGACAGTTAAAATCCTATTGCTACCCAAGAGAAATTTAAAGTAGAAGATACTCATGTATCTAAAGAGGTAGGAGTTAAGTAACAATATATTGGCAAATATTTGAAAGCACCTATCCAATAAAACTAGACTTGTATTTGTTTTAGCAGCTAATCCAATCCAGTTAGCTATAGTTAAAAATCTCGATTTTAAGTTAATAGGTGCCAAATACTCTTTATTAAATGTGACAGTGATAGTGCCTTGTATTATAGTTTAGTCTTCATCTGTAGTCTTGTGATTCCCATCCAGTGTAACAGCACATATTCTCAAGAACCAATGGATTACACGGAAAGCATGCTTAAAATAGGTTGAATATATGCAGTATAGATTATGTATGAACTATATTAAATCAGAAATATACACTTTAGTTCACGCTGGTTTCCAGTCTTACAGATATTTATTATTCTGATTTTATTACAGTATTTGATGTCATCTGTGTTGGCAGATGTCACACCCAAAAGTTGTAAACCATTGTATTTAGTGATTAGTTGATTCCTCTTTGATAATGTGATGTGAGCAATATTACTGTCTGTTCTACAGTTATACTATTTTATTTGGCATTGTTGCCACTGTAGTTACAGTACTCGTTCCTTTGCTTACAGCAGTGTGAAACATGAAAATAAAATTTATTGGGAAAGTAGGAGTCCTCAGGTGTTTGCAGGCAAAAAGATGTAGTACAAGTTGTGGAATGAATTAAATCTATTGCAACTACATATGGATTAAAGTAGGTTATGCAAACTGATTGTAGTGATTCTGCAGTCCACCTTGCAATTACATAAATATAATATTTGTCAGCACATTCAATTGGGGGAAAACGTTCATATTTATTATAATATGCTCAATATAGGTAACATCTGAGGTTTGCCACTTATTTCAAGCCATGCAAGTACCAGTGAATAGAGAAGTTTATATTAAAAAAAACAAACGTGGGTGGGTGAACACATCCACATCATATTCAATCATTCCAACCCCAAAATGTAAATAAATTGTTTTGAGATCATGAATATTAATCTTGACGGCAACATTTAATGCTCTTAGATCTATTTTGTTTATCACAGCAGGATTTGTTTACACTTATGTGAACTGTTGTCAATATGGGTGCCCTTCTTCTGAATGTGAACTGTTCTGTTCACTGGTGTTTGCATGGTTTGAAAAAGGTGGACAAATCTTCAAAAACACCTTTGTTTCTGTACATTTTAATAAATAGTATGTGAGTTTTTCTCATGTATTAGTGTGCTGCTAATTTTCCTATTAATTCTACTGTCCTAGTTATGGTGACTGAAATATTAGTAGTGGGATATTTTTAGTCTTTTATGTTGATTTGCCAAATACTAGGGGGAATTCAATTGACCGCAGTTTTTTTTTTTTTACCCGCCGGGTTTAAAAAAATAAATTACCGCGCTGGTTTTGACCTGCGCGACTGCTTTTAGCTACCGATATGTAAAAAGTTGTGCAATTCTAAAATGTGTAAGCCAGCCCCCGTGCATAAATCATTGGTGCTTGCAAATTTTTGCGGGAGTGAAGGGGAGGGTTTAACGTGGTCATCTATAATAAAAAAAAATGCATTGGCATACATTTGTATTGCATTATACAACCTTTCAATTGTATAATATCTACATACAGTACTTTTTTTAAATTTTTTATTTTACTTTTTTTTTTTTACTATACAATCATCTGTACCATGACAAAACACATTATTACATATAACATACATAAATATATTAGTGATTACTGTGTTTACTATTTTATGCCATTTTTTTGCATGCTTTTTGTAAAAGAAAATCTCCTTTTTCATGTTATGCATTACTGATAAACATAATTTTTTTTTTTTTACATTATTACATGATTTCAAATAGGTTTATATTTTTTATTTTTTGCACAGCCATGAGAGGTGTGAGATAAAACTGGAGATTTGACAGTTTACCGTGTCACGCTAAAAAACAATTGAATAGCTTTTAACGCTCCTCCCTCCCTATAATTTCAATGGATCTTCTACTTGTCCGCAATAGGACCATTTGTAAAAAAAAAAAAAAAAGGTGCGTTAAACATTTAATTGAATATCGGGCAAAGTTAACCTGCTCTAAAATGAGTGAAAACCGCGTTAAAATGACTTAACGCGGTGTAAAGAAACCTGCAGTCAACTGAATTAGTCCCACTGTGTTGAACATTTTTTTAAATTGGATGATCAGATAAGCCTTGCTGTGGCCGTCCTAACTCCTTATTCACTGCCCACCTGACATTGGGTTTAAACCTATGTCCTGTGTTTCTATAGTGCACAGTAATGGCGGCATCATACCTGCCAATCTGTCATTAACTTTGGCTCCAGTAAGATGGTCAACAACTATTATAAAAGGTTACTGAATGCTGTATAATTTCAGCACAGTTTCCAAAAATACCTCCACATCCTGTATTTCCTCTATTGGGTCTAAGCAGTCGGGATCATTTACTCAATCTGCTTTTTTTTTTTTTTTGTGCTGTCCACAGTAATGCACATAAAGCGCTCCAAGAATAGTTAAAATAGTCAATTGTCCCATTCTTACAATCGCATCCTAACATTTTAAGTGTTTAAAGCTTTACAATGTGGTGTGAATTAATCCTCAAGTGTTACTTGCTTGCAGTACAGCAGATTGCATTGGTTAGAGGGGAAACTCTCTTTAGAAATGCATCACTAAAATGTGTGTAAAGTGCATATTTTCATTTTCTTTTCTTTTTGATAAATGTGTAAACAAGCCCTCAAGTAAAATAAAAACATTGCTGTGAAAATGAATTTCTAATTGTAGTCTCTATTCTGTCCTACTGCTGACATTTTAATGAAAATAAAAAAGTTAAAGATGAAAAAAAAACCTCTCACACTGTGTGTGTCTAATAGCATTCCCTAAGCTAGAAGAAATCACACACTTCAGGTTTTAAAATAAACAGGATAAATAGAGCCCTATTTCTGTGGCCACATCAACTGCTTACAAACAAGCATTTGTACGATGTAAACATTTTATTTGTTAGTAGTATATATGTCTAGTTTAGCCTTTATAACCCCAAGACTATATTTAAAAACACTGTTGCAAACAGAACTATGTAAAATTCACTAGGATAACCTAACTTTATAATTGTTTAGCAGGCACATAGTAAAAATCCTAAACTGTGTTTGAGGAAGTTGGAGTACCTCAGTCATTAAGGGGTTAAGCTGATGTCTTTTGCGTGTGTTTGTAAACAGTGCCAGCATTGTGAGGACTGGGTGGGTCAGTGTATGGCATGCAGGGTTAGGTATGAGAGTTCCTCCATTACTAAGTGTAGGTTCTGCTTTCCTCTTCTGTTTAGTCAAGTCTTAGTGAAGTTGAGAGCAAAGATCAGTATATGTGTCCTCTTATAGTATTGAGTCTTTACTTTGATTCTACCACTATTCTCTCCTCCCATCTCATGCTCTGCTTCTTCTACTTATATTATTTTCTTTATTGCTCTGAGATTAGAATTTACAATCTTTATCACACATGACTTTTATTTTGGTCACAATAATAAAATAAAAACTATTGTGTGCTAAGAATGTTTCGTAGAAAAATAGCCTCCCTTTGGATGTGTGGGATGATAAAGGGTTGTTTTTATTATAAGTGAAGTACAAGTTAATTCATTGCTGAGATGTCTTAGTGAGTTGTGTGTTCTATATTTACTATTTCTGCCTAGTGAACTGCGAAAGGCAACACTATGCATCCCGTCATAACGCTGCCGTACTTAATGTAGTATCGCAGGTATTCAATAAAACTTGACCACAAAAAGTTTTTCTGGCACTGTAACACTAAGGGGCATATTTAACAAATAATGATAGTCCACTTACCGTGAAATTCAGGTCCCTCTGTGTCCTCCGCATATTTAAGAAGGGTGCATTGCAGCAGATATCGTGGATATCTGCTGCTTTGCATTCCTTTTAGTTTTTGGGAGCAGTCACCATTCTACAGTATGATGACTGCTTCCAAACCGCAATCTAACAAGTTCCAAAAAATTTTTTTTTTTTTCGGTAACTTGTCTTGATAATGTATGCCAGTTTCAGCTGGTGTACATTATCAAGACAAGTTACCGAAAAAAAATAATTATAATTGTCAGATTTCAGTACTGTCAGCTCTGCTACGAAGAGCAGAGCTGGACAGCGCATGTGTGGAGGGATCACATGATCCCTCCCTGTCACTCACCGCGGGAGAGTGAGAGCGGGGATGTTTTTTTGCAGTTTTTCGAACTGCACATGTGTAATTCCAGTATAAAGAACAATGAAGAGGACCTGGAGGAGTTCTGTGGACAAAGCGTTCCAAAGAGGCGGGGTAAGTGTGATTTTTTTTTTTTTTTTTTTTTTTTTATCACCGCAACAGCAGTTTATAGGAACCGCTGTTTCTGTGATCCGTTTTTAATAAGTTTGAGAAATAGTTCAATCTTTATCCATGCGATAAGGATTGATAACTATTTTTCATTTTTGCCGAACATTGATAAATGTACCCCTATGTTCCCAAATGTTTAATTTGTGGCCCAATAACCACAGCTGTACAGAACCTGTCGGTTCTCAAAAAAAGGACATACAATAAACAAAAATGACAGCGCTGGAGTACCGGAACACCACCAACCAATAACTTAATCCGTGAAACTGATATATTGACCAACAATCATTTACTTCAATAAATAAAACATACATTGTATCTTAAATCAGTGCACTGGTGTATACTCCACATAAAAAGAAAATATAAAGTGAATAAAAAACATAAAAAGCCATATAAATTCCTCCATTGTCCAAAATGGAGATAGTGAACAATAGTCTCTTCCTTTTAGTCAATTCTAAACCATTGAAATAGGAACATCACTGAAAAATAGAAACATCACTCGATATCCTTCATGACCAAGGTTGATATATCTAATGTGATCAGCAGCTGTTGAGAAAGGGCCTTCCTATTATAAAGTCCCGTAACATGGATATTGTAACATCTGATCCTCATTGTGAAATGCTGCTTTGCTGAAAGCTACAATAATGAAGTGAACCTGTGCTCATCCACAATGTAATTGTTAAGTAGTGTATTTAGCGGGACTGACTACTGAGAACGTCTCCTTTCTCCGCTGAGATGATTCCTACAAACACAAGTTCATTGGATCCGTACCGATCATATGATTAAACTTGAAAATACATCCAGGTAATTAGCATGTAGTAATCAAATGCAGAATAATGATCAAGTGATCATGAGTCCCAATTGTAAAGCGCTACGGAATATGTTGGCGCTATATAAATTGATGATGATGATGATGAGTCCCTAAAATACTTTCCTGGTCAGATGTACGCATCCATGCATCGGTGACTCCTATAGATGCAAAAGTCAGTCCCTCTTCCCCCGGACCGAGGCCCCAGAATAGCGCTGTGCAGCAATTCACTAACCAGATAGATGTTCCTCTTGGAGGAAGATGAATATTTAAATTGGACTCAGTCAATGCCCCATCGCCTCCTGCGTGGAGTGGACGTAATAGCAGGCACTTATCTCAATCAAATGCTGCAAGGAATGTGGTGTAACACTCGGGGGTTCTTCTCCTGACGCGTTTCTTCACTCACAGGTGATTTCATCAGAGGACATGTGACATCATAGTTAGAGGCAGGTCTTCTTTTATAGCCAAACAAATTACTACACTACCAATTATAAAGCAAGTGTCTCCCCAAAATAAACTTACATCGTGTCTATTGATGCATCACTTATTCCATAAAAGACCTCAAAATGTGTGTGTGTGTGTGTGTGTATATATATATATATATATTATACACATAGCGACACATAAACTACCTAAAGTCTATATTCGTCAGCTGTATAAGCGCTATATATGCTTGTTGCTACCTTTTTTGTTTTCTCTTAGTATTTATTATAAATATAACAGATGATAAACAAACTAGAACTGGAAATAATTTGATTACTTGAGGAAATGTTCCAAATGCATTATAGTCCCCATCTGGAACCTAAACACACACACACACACACACACACACACTTCCTCAGAAGGATAGCACAATACCATGAACTTAACTAGACCTAGTTATTGTCCTTATTAAAACATAAATCTCTAGACCCATAAAAATCTTAAACAACCTAATAAATATACTCCTGATTTGTGATAAAATTTCATTAAATTCTACTATTTCATTCAGTCCTGATGGATTCAGTGTATTTAGTCGATGAATCCAAAACACTTCTTGTGTGCATAACCTTTTAAAATGATCACCACCTCTTGTGGTATCTTTAATGTGTCCTCCACACACAGACAGATCTTTAATTTCAACATTATGAACCAAATTAAAATGTCGACCAGTAAAGTATTTTAGTGACTCATGATCCCTTTGCTGCATTTGATTACTACTTGCTAATTACCTGGATGTATTCAAGTTTAATCATATGATCGGTACGGATCCAATGAACTTGTGTTTGTATGAATAAGCTCAGCGGAAAAAGGAGACGTTCTCAGTAGTCAGTCCTGCTAAATACACTACTTAACAATTACATGTGGATGAGCACAGGTTCACTTCATTATTGTAGCTTACAGCAAAGCGGCATTTCACAATGAGGATCAGACGTTACAATATCTTACGGAACTTTATAATAGGAAGGCCCTGTCTCAACAGTTGCTGATCACATTAGATATATCAACCTTGGTAATGAAGGATATCGAGTGATGTTTCTATTTTTCAGTGATGTTCCTATTTCAATGGTTTAGAATTGACTAAAATGCAGAGACTTGTTCACTATCCATTTTGGGCAATAGAGGAATTTGTGGTTTTTGATTCAATAAAACTTACCTACCTTGCGATGCAATCCTCCTTACACAGACACCATGGTTCTTCTGATCTCCTGTTAATGTTCTGGACGTGCGTCTGTAAAATATCCAGGCACTTGCAAGGCTCCAGCTGGATAAAGGTAAGTGTATAAGGGACTCTGCACGATTGGGTACCTAGCGCCATCTTAAAATGGTATTAGGATTTTAACTTTAGCTGTGGCAAGCAAAGCTTTTGGCAGGTTTGCAAATTGCTTAGCTTAGTAGTCCCCATATTAATATATTGGAGCTGCATTCAGAAGTGTTACATGGGCTACGGCACAAGAAAATCTGTGATTTCTTCTGTGTTGAACCTTTCATAAATAATCCAATGAAATGCGATGACCATTTTACTGAGAAAACAGCAGATTTCTCTGTTTGTGTGGCTCATCGCACCTTTGTAATAGTTTTAACCTACATTGTAAAAATAATTTGCTCTCTGTAATAAAATTAGCTTGCACAGAAAATACAGAAATATCATTGTAAACCCTGATATATAGATAGCAAAGAATGTAGTATTGGACACCCAAACATGACATCCATAAGTGCTTGTTGAACATCTCAAAAACCATAGGCATTAATGTGGATTTGGTCTCCCTTTGCTACTAAAACAACCTCAACTTTAATGGGAAGATTTTTCCATTAGATTGTGGAGGATACATGTAGCGATTCACATCCATTCAGCCTTGAGCATCAATGAGGTTCTCTTACCTCTCTGTCTGTATGTATTACCCAGTATTGTTTTATCAATGTTTGTTCCCAATTGTAAAGCGTTACGGAATTTGCTGGCGCTATATAAATAAATGTTGATGAGGTCAGGCACTGATGTTGGGCAGAAAGTCGCTATTTATATTGGCACAGTCGCCAATTTATATCATTGCAAATATATTGATTTCTGATACAATAGGCAAATTGTGTAGGAGATTTATTTTGTAACTTCTGAAGACAGACTAATTAATTGTTAATTAAGTCTTTTGATGTGAGTGACAAACATGTCTTTTTAGTTTAAATGCACCGCAGGAGGTTGTTCCCTTCCTTTCATGTGTAGTTTTCATCCTGTATCTTAGAACCTGTGTGAATAATGCAACCAGCAAGTTTTAGGAAATAACAGATTGGTGTAAATTTTGTTAAAGGATAAAATTGTGTTAACTCCAAGGTTAGAGAGCATATTGGATCCTGATGCTAATTATTGAATGTAATATCTCAGACGTTGCTGTGCTAGCTGGAGTCTACTCTGGTTTACCCCCTACCCACATGAATGTCAGAATCTGTATAAAAAGAGCACTGTTTGATCTTGTAATGTATCATTCCATCTGTAACTTTTGGAAAGATCGCTAGTACCACAGACTGGCGTGTAACTGTCCTTATTGGGACTACATGAGCTAATAAAACGTCACTGCTTCAATATCCTGCTTTGACACCTACATACCTATGGCAATTCCTGTGACCTACAAGTTAAACCAATCTAATACGTTATGCTGTTCTGAGGTAGGGGTCCAGCATCCAGTACAAACGCTCTTCCTGCAGCTCTGGCCAGTGTGATAGACCAGGGGAAACCATCCACAGCAACCCTTATCTGAAGGCAAGAGGTCAGGTGTACCAGGCCAGATGCCCAGCAAGAGGGTATACTAGCAGCGAGAGTTACCTAGAAGGAAGCTGTTCTAGGTTTCGGCGAGGGAGACTAGTGGTGGCAACAAGCCCCTCATGTTGCATTTAGAGGGGTGCAATTTGGGATAAATAAAGTGGACGGTGATAAGGCAAGCCCTGCTAGTCTCCAGCAGCATGGACAGGGTGGCATAGGAGGTCCACCCTGTCAATGACTTTTACTTGGTGGACGATTTCTTTCAGTGAAAAACATAAAATATGCCCATTGTGTGATCTTTCATCCTTCTGCAGCATATTACACTGTTTGGATGAGCAAGCAGAAAGTAACACTGGTGGTGTCCTATCTGTGTTTGGCACACAAACACTTATTCGGCTTGAAAAGAACTAATGCTGAACTTGCTTCATGCTGGCATTGAAGTGAATGGGTAACACTTATCCTATGCCAAACAATAGTGATTGCAATCCCAAAATACTCCATTCAAGTTCTTCACGCTCCCGTGTGAGTGGAGATGTGTACCCCATTCCCATCACTGTCGGCACAGAGTACTTTGAGTCCTATGGGTACTAGTGCTTTCTAGCAGAAAAAGCTTGAATGTTTAAAATGCTACTGCAACATCACCCCTTTCTCTTATTTTAAAGTTGTTTGCAAAAGCAATTTTTGTATCATAACTATTCAGAAAAAAACTTCAAAACATCTAATTAAACTTGATACATTTTCTTTGTTTCCCTTGAGGTGCTTTTTTCACCAACCAAATTAATCCATAAATTGTGGTCTGTGCCCTGCTGACTCCTTTCTCATTAACTCCAATCAAGTTACTTTATTGACATCTTGGTTTACCCATCTGTAAAATTACCTTGCAGCATTAGGAATTGCTGCTCTGACATGAGGTAGACACTGTACAGCTAATCTGCTCTTTGATTTAGTTGTTTTGTATTTCTACTAATTTGTGAAACTAATTTGAAGTTATAATGGAAAATGTAAGTAGCTTTGGGTTTCAAATTAAGTACCCAATATGGCCATCGTGATGTCAAATTTGATCATTAAAATGACACTGTACTATAAAAAAAACAAAAAACTCCACTATAGTTATATACAATTTGAAGCATGTGCTATTTTTTGTTCACATGCAAACAATAATGCAGTCCAGTTTTCTGAACACGTGTGTGAATGGAGACATTGGGGGAGAGTGCAGAGTTGGGATGTGGTTTCTATGGGTGCACAAGGGCTATAACAGATTCCTCCAAACCCAAAATATGCAGTTTAGTGCAAGTTAGGGTGTTTCCCCATACACATCACTCATTGGTAGCTAAAAAGGCTGCCGTGTTTCTTCTTTCAGCTGAAAGTTAGGTGTAATAAAACTTGTCTCCCTTGTTACATTAACTTTTGTTGCATTTCCAATGATCTGGTCACCTTAACAGGTTGGATATGTGATATTTTTTGATTTGTGTACCCGGGATCTTTACAACTGACTGGGGCTGATTCCGCTCCATTTTGAGCTACTTTTGAACTAGATGTAATCACGGTGGCTAAGTGTGCTACCACTTCTGCCTTACAGCACTGGGGTCATGAGTTCAATTCCCAACCATGGCCTTATCTGTGAGGAGTTTGTATGTTCTCTCCGTGTTTGCGTGGGTTTCCTCCCACACGCCAAAAACATACTGGTAGGTTAATTGGCTGCTATCAAATTGACCCTTGTCTGTGTGTGTGTGTATGTTAGGGAATTTAGACTGTAAGCTCCAATGGGGCAGGGACTGATGTGAGTGAGTTCTCTGTACAGCGCTGCGGAATCAGTGGCGCTATATAAATAAACAAGTTAACCCGTGCATGATACTCATGCATTCTAGTCAAATCAAGCTACTTAAGGTGTTAAAAAGGTTCTTGTCATGCATTTGGGCCATAGCCCAGGCCTCAACCACCAACCACTCCCCACTGTCACCCCCGGCAACCACCAACCACTCCCAACTGTCACTTCTCCTTCAAGAAATATATATATTTATATTTTAAATCTTTATAAACACTTTTAACAATTAACAAATTAAATTAACAAATTAATAACATCTTAGTATACCAAATTTCAGCCCTTTCTGAATTTTTTTTTCTACACACACTAAGAATTTAGTAGATCAGTGTATAACTCCGCCCAGCAGGTGGCACTGCAGCTTGGTTTTATTTTTCACACACACAGACGCACACACGCCACTAGACATTTATATTATAGATGGTGGTGATGATGAATATTGATTTCCGTGGCACATGCCTTGTTGGTAAACAATGCTTATGCAAGTGTTGACTCTGTACCAATAGAACAAGAAATGTTCACGGTGCAGTCAACGACTTGCAAATTAGTACCATGTAAATAAATAATTAGGATGGCATCTAATAGTTTTATAAGATTACCACACACCTCATTAAGATTCGAATTGTACAGATCTACTCACCCTACCAGAGAATAGTGTAGAATTGACTGTGCTGTAACCTCCTACAATGGGATACATGTTCTAACTGATTTGATCATGATCCTATCAAGTCTTGTATATCTGATTGCATACACAAATATTTTTATACTCAAAAATGATCAAAATGTAAAATCTATCTGGTTAGCATGTAGGTACTTTTGTATAAGTGTGTGGGTGCCTTTTTGTTTAGCAATGAAAAGGTTTTGACACTATTTTGAAGTTAAGTTGGTATTTGTTTGTCTAGTGGAAGTTGCATGATATTTTGTGTAAATTTTTCTTGTTGCTGGGAATGAACTCTTGTTTAGGTCAGATGGATGAGTATCATTATTTTCTATTTGTGTGGAAAGGTTATCTGCATTCCAGCATTTTAATGAGCTGCTTCATTGAGTTGTGCAGTGCTGTTAGACATGCTTGTGCTAGAAGACCATCTTAGTAATGATATATTTTACCGCTACATTTTAGAAAAGGCTGTTAAATGCAGAAAACAAACACATGTTTTAAGAAGTGTTTACATAGATTTAATGTCCTTACTGATAACTCTTGTAACCTTGTGTATATATATTTATAACTGTATGATGTGTCTGAGGTATCCAAAATGTTGTTGGTATAATTTGTTCTCCTTCAGCGTGTTTCGACTGTTTTGATGTTGACATGCTCCAAAAGGAAGAAAGCTTTATTATAAAAAAAAAAAAAAAAAAAAAAATTAAAACCTTAGCTACATTTTTTTATTAAAATATGTATCATGAACTGTATTCCCTCATCCCAGTTGTCATGTAAACGATTATTATCTGCGCTGTTGTGGTAACATATTAGCTAATGTAATGCGCAGCCGCGATATCCGCGGCTAATTGAATATGCCCCTTAGTTATATTCAGTGTAATTTTTATTTTTATTTTTTTTATTAATAGGTCAAGTGATCTGCTATGGTTTTCCTTTTAGCAATACATCATTGTGGTATGTCTCCTTTCCTCCTACCCCGCACATGCCGAGGAGACTGGTTTGCATTAAAGATAGACACTACAATGCCTTTTTGTTCTAAATATAAATGTAGTAATCGGCACAGTGTGCATATGGATTGTAGTTAAAAATATTTTGATGTTGACAAGTAGAAAAATACTTAGCCTTGTGTTCCAGTTGCAATCCAAGCAAACCCGGTAGTAGATGGGAACCAGAGTGGAGGAGCTTGAGTGGATCTTGGACAGATCCCTTGTGGCTAGTCAATGCTCTTCATCCATGGCTCTTAGTTGCAGAACAGCAGCACGGCAGGCATCTCCTATTGCCACTACTAGGAGTAGTGACAATAGGTAGTAGTGTAGTTCTATTAATGGTTTCTACATTCCGCCCATTGGAACCACATAACGAGTCTTTTATGCCACAGTCTAGTAAACATAAGCTTGTCCACAGTGATCTTACCCTCCTTTGTGCACAATACCAAGCGGTACTTGTCTAGAGTGGTGATCAGTTCCTCGTAACGATTGAAATAATCAGCATATCAAATCCAGTAAAAAAAGTTCCTTAGGTTTTCTTCATATTATTTGGCAAGAAATGCAATCTATTGACTTGTTTCTCCACTGTAATAGCGTGGTTTCCTCAGAAATAGCATACTGCAGTCAGGTTCTTACTTTTAAACTCACTTCAAACACAAGAAATGAGCTAATTAGCCAACTTAAAACACACGTCAAGTAGTCTGAAGCAAATTCATTAACATTCTAAAAAGATTTTAAATTCCTTTTGGTATAAAGTGGTTTATATCTATAAAAGCTTCAAAAATATAATAACAGCAAAATAATTCTTCATTTTGTAGAAATGGTGGTCTTAACAGCGTATATATTTAATTTTAATTCTTCCTCTGTAATTGAGGATTTAATAATTAGTGCTTGGTTATATCTTTTGCCTACAGGGTTAAAGTATTACAGTGTGGGTTTTTTTTATTAGACTGAGCAGTTGATTCATTCATAGCAATATGGTAACTTCATAATGGTCTATGGAAAGGAAAACCAGATGTGAAATTGCTCTTAATGAGAGATCTATGGATGTGAATGGGTATCCAATAGAGATATGTATAAGTTATTTAACAAATTGGATACATATGTAAAGGTGGAGGCATGCCATTGGTGGGATAGAGTAACCTTACAAAAGTATATTGATGTTAAACTTATTCCAAGAGGTCTGAGAATATTTAAATCTTGTTCGTTTAAAGATGATGATCAATTTACAGGTGAGTGGAACTAAGTTTTAGACTCTTGCTCAATGGAACTTATGAAACTATTAGTAAAATAGAGATAGAAATATATACAGTTCAAGAGAATTGAAATTTGTTTGAGAACTGGAATTTCAAGAACGTGATAAATTGGTTAGTAAAAATTTTATAGAATATGAAGAATTTCTTATGGACAGTAAGAATAAGAAAAATAAACAGCAATGGAAATGATTTTGAATTAGGCAGAGAAAGGACTTTTACTAGGAGATGAATAGATAGCTACGGACGATTCTCTTCAAGGACAGATCTAAAAAATGGGGTGATCAGAACCGTAGAAAAGATCAATTTTACAGAAATCATCAAAATTATCCCTCTGATAGAAGATGGAAAGAGCAGGGGCAGAAGGAGATAACATCCCTAATATTAGATTTCAGACCAGATTAAGAATGGTCGCTAAATTTGAGATAAAAAAGGAAAGATCCGAGTCCCAATAATAGATTTGAGGTACTTGATAAACTATCATCATCAACATTTATTTATATAGCGCCAGCAAATTCCATAGCGCTTTACAATTGGGAACAAACATTAATAAGACAATACTGGGTAATACATACAGACAGAGAGGTAAGAGAACCCTGTTTGAAAGCTTACAATCTATAGGACAATGGGAGTTAGAAACACAAGGGCATGTGCTACATCATATTGCACAATGGACCAGCCAGACTGCAAAGGAAAAAGAACTGAGTGGGCTATGTGTGTTGCAATGTTGGTCAGAAGGTTGTTGTCTTACATTAGCAGTGTAGAGGATGGTAATAGGGTAATCTAGGGAAATTAAGATGATAGTTGAGGAATATCATAACCTTGTCTGAAGAGGTGGGTTTTCAGTGAACGCTTGAAGGTTTGAAGACTAGAGGAAAGTCTTGCTATATACAGATGTGAGTTGCCCAGGAGATGATGATTTTAAGATTGGGAAAATAAGAGTTAAGACGCCTCCGAAACAAAATTCTGTTGGAGAAACGAAGCCTAAAATTCAAACCAATCTTAGGAAGCATTTTTTTTAAAGAAATGTTATCAGAAAAAAGGCCAGGATCTATTTACAGAGAGAGACTCCAGAATAGAAAGAAGATTCAGATAGAGGATGTAGAGGTGGATGGAGAAAAGCACAGAAGAAGAAAAATGTGTTTTAATACACTTAATTAAAAAATGTGTTTTTAATTTATCAAGAAAAAAAATTTGATTCATGGGAACTGTCATTACTCAGCAAGGGGCTCAAATCTTCCCCAGTCAACAAACCAGATATTTTCAAATTGTTTGTGGATTTGAATAATTAGTGAGAGATCTATGCAGAAAACAATACTTTGCCAACAAAAAAAGTGAAAAAACTAGATATTGAGGGTAACCCAATAATTTTAGATGAGACAGATGTAGCAGTGGAAATCTTTGAATCACTTAAAAGTGAAAGTTTGCATAGTACTCCTAATGATGAAATATCCATCTTTAAAATGAATAGGAAAATGAATGTAAAAACCTTAGAGAAAAAAAAATCTGAATTTTACCCTATGCAACATAAAACAAGTTAGATAGATGCCTTTTACACTGCTACATTGGATGATATTTGAAGTTTCTGTATGGGTGCTGGAAAAAAGAAATTGAATGATAATCTAACAGTTCAAAAAAGACTTTCTTTAAAAAGATTAACAAAATATTCCACTATAATTATTAAACCCGCAGACAAAGGTGGGGACTTGGTAGTACTGAATACCGAGGATTGTATTAAAGAGTCTTGAAGACCGTTTACTAATGAGATTTTTTACAAAAAATTGGAAGTTTGACCCAACTAATTTATTTTTTGGGGTATTTAAAAGACTTACCTCATCGATGGAGCAATATCTAGAGAGGAGATAAGTTGTTTTTTTTTCTTCTTTTTTTGGAACACCCGGTGATCCCCCACATTTTTATTATTTACCGAACATACATAAATCCCTTACGTCAAAACCTGGTAGGCCTATTATTACTGGTGTTGGGTCACTTCTAATCTTTAATTATTTATACATTCGGTTTTACAGATCCACGTCATATATTAAATATAACAAATATTTTTTTGTATTTAATTTCAACTTTCAATGGAAAGATTTTTTATTTCTAACATGTGATGTTGAAGCTTTGTATACGAATATACCACACAAGTTGGATATAAATTCAATTGAAAGTTATTTGGATAAGTATGGTGACTTCAGAGCAACATGGCGTGGGTTTGTTTTAGTTTTGATTAATTTCATTTCAACGCATAATTACTTGATTTTTGATCGTCTGTATTATTTACTAATCCATGGGACAGCAATGGGCACTAGGTTCGCCCCGAGTATTGCAAATTTATACATGGGGTGCTTTGAACTACAGTATATATGGATGGTGGATTCGGGGCGAACCTGGTGCTCTATGGAAGATATATTGATGTATATCTTGGTGCTCTATGGAAGATATTTTTGTTTGGCATGGGGATGTGGAATCTTCTGCCTTTTTTGTTGACTATTTGAACACTAATAATGTTGGTCTCCAATTCACCAGTCACGTTAATAAAAGTTATATCAACTTCTTGGATATTGCTCTATCGAATTGAGTAAGGTAAGATTGTAACAAAAACCTACCACAAAGAAAGTTGACAGTATTCAATTTTTTTATTATAGGAGCTGTCACTTGGGGATATGGAAGAACAATTTCCCCAAAGGTCAGCTTTTGAGACTGCGAAGGAATTGTAGTTCAGAACAAACTTTTTTGAAACAAGCTAAAATACTTTGACTTGTTTAAAGATAATGTTTATCCCCAATATATTTTAGACACAATAAAGAATAAACGGCAACATTTATTGGATGTAGAAGTTAGGAGTGAAAAAAATCTGGAAAAGAATGTGAGGGGGAAAGGAGGAAGTCCATTGTATAAGTCAGTTCAACTCCTATTCTAGCCAAATTAAGAGGATTGTAAGAAAGAATTTTAGTATTTGAAAACATAAGATTTTAATGTATTCAGTACAAAATACAACTAGAATTATATTCAGACGAGGACTTGCCTTAAAAAATAAACTTTTGCCTAGTCATTTTAAACAAAAAGTAGATACAGAAAGAGAGAGGAGAGTGAAGATAAAGAAAGGAAGAAGTGAAAACAAGTTGGGATAGAAGTTTTCTTAAGAAACCATCAGATTTTTTTTAAATGTAATAAAAAAAAAATCGTCATGTGTAGGTATACATACTCTAAAGTGTTTTTCGAATCTTGTGTAACTAACAAAGACAAGATTAGGGACTTTATAAATTATCAAACAAAATATGTTATATACTTGATAGTGTGAATGTGGAGCTTAATATATAGGCAGAACTACTAGGACAAAATATATGGTGTTGGGAATCTGTGAAGGTGTAATGCTGCTGTATGGGGCTGATGTTGTATAGAAGGGGAGTTCCAGCCCTTCAGATGGAATGGATAAAGAAGTATTGCCCCTTGGCGCATTTACGTTACACTGCTCATTGCATCAGGGGCAATACTTTATCCATTAGAACTACTAGGACGTTGAACACTAGATTTTTAGAACATGGGAGAAATATTTTAAATAAGAATGGTACACACAGTCTGGCCAGACATCTTATTCAGAAACATAATGGATCCCTAGAGGGGTTACATATTATCGCTATAGAACAAATAAAACCTACTGAAAGATGGGGAGATAGATTTGCCTCCCTATGTAAGAGGGAAGCTTTTTGGATTTTTGCATTTGACTCTGTTCCCAAGTGGTCTGAGCGACTGTGTCTTAAAAATGTTATAATCCTTTTCTTTTTGTCTTCTTCCTATTGGTTATTATAGTGATGAGAATTTGAAGATTTTTTTTAAAGTATCTTATTGTTAGAATGGTTAATCAGAGTGCCAGTTGGCTCTGAGGAGAGAACGCTTTACATATAGGTTACCAATTCAAGTGCCTATAAGATCTGGATGGTAACAGTTTTATTTAAATTATTATTTTCAAATCTTGTGCAATATATTAAATATTGTATTTTTTTAATGTTTAAATGAAACCTAAGAAATAGATTTTGAATCTGAACAGTAGTTTCTTTTGGTTATCTATAGGGGTAATTTATGAGATTAACCAAAAGTTAGATTTTGATCTATAATAAGATGATTTAAATAATTATTAGTATTGTGTTAATTATTAAATGACATATTTGTATGAAATGAATTATTTTTCTGTTATATTTTTGAAGTTTTTATAGATATAAACCACCTTATACCACCAAAGGAATATAAAATGTTTATATAATGTTAATTAATTTGCTTCAGACTACTTGACATGTGCGTTTTAAATTGGCAAATTAATTTCTTGTGATTGGTTCAAGTGAGTTTAAAAGCAAGAACCAGACTGCAGTATGCTATCTCTGAGGAAACCACACTATTACAGTGGAGAAACGCGTCCGATAGATTGCATTCCCTGCCAAATATTAATAGGACCTAAGGCGAACTTTTTTATTTGATGTGATATGCTGATTATTTCAATCGTTACGAGGACCTGATCACCACTCTAGACGAGTACCACTTGGTATTGTGCCCCCAAAGGAGGGTAAGATCACTATGGACAAGCTTATGTTTACTAGACTGGAATAAAAGACTATGCGATTCCAATGGGTAGAATGTAGAAACCGCCAATAGAACTACATGATTCAAATGGATTGACAGCGATTCCCTCTGTTAAAGTGACACAGTAACTGTGTGTCTAAATGTTAATGACCAAATAATGGCCTAGAAGAAAAAACAATTTTGTTTTGTTACAAATTTCCTTCTGGTAGGGTTTAATCCATATTGGGTGTAGCTGGTAAAAGCTGGACTTTTTTTTTTCTTTGTCCATGGTATGTGCTCAAGTAAGTGAGCAATAATTACCTCTTAATCTACTGTAATTATTACTTGTACTGGCTCATCCTCAGGTCAATTGGTCTTCAATCTTCTGCGTTGTGCTGCACCCATATGTCTCCATAGAGATCAATGGTCTTTATGGGATAATTTGTCTCTCCTCCATACACCTGTTAATAGAATGCAGAAAAATAACACTTGTGTGTGCATACCTTTATTCCCATATTTGGGAGATACTATATTCAGAATCTGTTTAATATCTTTATATCTTTGCTACTGGTACAGTTGTATTGGAGATAGTTTAAAAATACCAATGTGAATAGACATTGATCAAACACAATTCCTCCGATCACTTTAAACAAAGTTCAGCTACGTTGACGCATGTAGAAATCGCATAGCATCGCCCAAGAAGAGATCTAAGTGAGAACAAGGTGTCATGAGCAGCAATTCAAATTCCCATTTCACACCAAAAACCCCTACACTAGTTTGATAGGAGCATCAGGGCTTTTAAGGAGCCTGACCCCTTTCACAGTCTGTGTCTGTGCCGTCTGTTCCCCATATCGCATCTCAAGCTCCACAATTGCCTTGCCACATGCATCTATGTCCTCGCTAACCTAATCACATAAGAGGACGGGTACTGCCCCCACCAAGAACAGCCCACTCAACCTTCTAGTGGACACTTATGAGTAGGAGTTGAAGATTGACTAGTCTGAGCCCCTTATTATTTAAATGCTTAAATCCCAGATCTTTTCAGTTGTGTGTGTACATTGTTCTACAGTGAGTTATTTTTTTAAATCTTTTTTTACATCGATTTACAAGCTATTAAGTTAGAAAAGCATCTTCAATGCAAAATTTTAATGCCAATTGATACATACCATTTATGTGACCAAGGCTAAGTGAGATTTTTCTGTAATTGCTATTAAATGTCTGTGGCCAGAGAAATTCCTGTTTTGATGTACCTTGTTAATCCATATATTTTTAAAAAAATAGCATTTATGTGATATATATATAATCCAATATCCTACCAAAAAAAGCTATATCCATCATAAACAAAAAAAGTAAATATAGACTGCTGATATCTAAAATGCTTATGTAGGTATTATTGAATCTTTTGGAATAAATACTATGTTACTTGTAATTATGCAGCATTCTCACTAACTAAACACTTCTTATTAGGGGAGAGAACATTGTCACATAAACGTGCTCTTTATGGTCCCTCAAGCTTGACTGAGCACATTGCAGCATCTGTTGCTGTGTTAAAATTCTGCCTGCTGTTTTTAAGATACTTTCATTTACATGTACTTGACCTGCATAAAAATCCCATGTTAAGCGCATACATTTAACTCTAGTGACAGCATAATCTATGGGATGCTCAGTTCATAACCTGTAGCATGTCTTAATTCTATGTCTGATGACAATTTTGTACTTGACCACAGTAATCTGCATAATTTCAGTTGTGTGTTGGAGCAAGTTGCTAAAACACTTTTGCATTCTGTCCCTCTCCTGCCACTAGACACACTGTATTTCTGATGGTCGTTACCTGGCCCTGGCTTGGTGTGTGCAGCGTATAACAGGCACAATGTTCCTATTTGTCTCAGTGTGTCTGTAGCATTCTAGTAGTGAAGACAGGTTTTGTTACTTTCATAAAATTAGGGAAAACATGATAAAGCTGCTTTGCATTGTTACAGGCCTACTTCATTAAAGTAGGCAAAACAAATTCAATTGCGTTTTTATTAAAACGCATGTAAATCGAACATACACACGTTCACATTGAGCTGGGAGCAGATCTAAAGATGCGCCTGCTACTGGGTCTCAGCTCTAACAGACAACACACTGCAGGATGCATCCAATATATAGGTGTACTACAAATTGCCCAAAAAAACCCAGAAAACATAAATTCTATTAGTGTTATCGGTTAATATAGCCATTACAAAGCATTTAAAAATGTATTTATTCTCGCATCCCCCAAACAATTAGCCCCGTGATGAGGACCCATGCGTGATAAAATCGCTTTGCTCCCTTTCCGTCCTGAGTCATCTACACACTCTCCACCTCCTGAGCTTTTTCATATCCCTGCTCTGTGTTCTCCAACAAAAAATAAAGAATTTAAAAAAAAAAAACATTAAATTTTTTATTATTTATTTTTCATATTCCCCCCCCCCCCACTCCCCTATAAAATGCATTCATTAGGATGTTATGTCTTCTGTACATAAGTGGCATGCACATGGGACTGTTATCACTAGTACTTGATGTCCACAACTGGTATCGGACGTTGCTGTGTGCGCTCTAGCTAGTCATGCCCTTACACTGTACATGCACGGTGCGTAGGATAAGGCGATTTTATGCTAAATACAGCACGTATCGCCTTTTTCATTCGTTAATGAATAGGGCCTTTCATGTGGAAGTGAAAATCTGTTTGTACAACAGTTCTCTCAAAACCGTAAATTATCATTTATTTGTTAGGCGCCACAAGGTATCCGCAGCGCCGCACACAGTACTAACAGTAGACTATACAGGGTGAAACCATACAGAACAATGAACAAAAAGTACCAATACTTCAGAAACTCCGGCTAGTCATATGCAGTTAAGACGGAGCGGAAGAACGGGTATGGAGACAGGAGGGGAGGGGGGCCCTGCTCATACGAGCTTACATCCTAAGGGAGGGTAAACAGACCAGGCACAAGAGGAGCCAGTTGAGGCCAGAGGAGAGAAGGTTGGATGAGGGTTAAGTAGATGGTTGGTAGGCTTTGAGGAAGAGGTGAGTTTTGAGTGCACGTTTGAAGGAGCACAGAGTCGGAGAGAGACGGATGGAACGAGGGAGGTTGTTCCAGAGAAAGGGGACTGCACGGGAAAAGTCTTTGATTCTGGAGTGGGAAGAGGTGATAAGGGTGGAGGAGAGGCGGCAGTCGTTGGCCGAGCGCAGGGAGCGGGCAGGAGTGTGAATGGAGAGGAGGTTAGAGATATAAGGGGCAGTAGAGTTGGAGAGAGCCTGGTGGTGAGGAGTTTGAAAAGGATTCTGTAGGGGAAGGGGAGCCAGTGTAAGGCAAGGCAGAGAGAGAAATGCTTTAATGCTTGCACACAAGTGAAAAATGACCTTTTTCTTGTATTTTATTTTTGTGCTTTGAAGGCCATCCATAGACCCGCTCGTTAATAAATTTACATAATGCCTATTTAGTCACCCTGTATGGCCTGGGCCAACCTGTTTTAAATGTTACATGAACATATTCATGTGCAGCATCTTTGTGACAATTATGCCAAGTATTCTGCCTAATTTATGCACCAAATATTGTGCTACACTAGTGTTGATGATGCTTAATGAAGATTTCGCCTACACTGCTCCTGGAAGCAGAGAGAGACAAGACCCCCAACCAAGACAAGACCCCCAAATAACTTCACACTTTTTAGGGACTGATTTTTTTTTTTGTTTATTCTCTGCTACCAAAGAAAAAGAGTGGGTAATGTTAAATGTATTCACAGGAAATTTAATGAATGACTATATGAAGATGCTAAATAATTTATCTTAAACAAGATGGTACCATATTTACATATGGTACTAAATTAAAAATAATTGATCTAAGCTGCACTGAGTTTTCAAAGTGCGATTCCTTATCTTCCTAGATGACTTTAGTAAACCATTGTAAATGAAACTAAATATTTGTAATACTTAAATTACTTTGTACGAAGTAGTTCTCCAACTAAATTTATACCATTTTTTTTTTCTGTAACTGTCTGCTTTGGTGTTGAATGGTCTTAGGCCATTTAGTAGGCCAGAATTATCAAACAAAGGAAGGTAAGCCTGACTATCCCTTTAGTCTCTTAATGTTATATTAAAACTCTGAGTCCTAACTAGAAATGTTGGTGCAGGGGGTAAGAAGAAAATGGGATGCCCCCCAATCCCGCAAAATGTTAGATGAATTTGGTTAAAATTAATACCCCGCACTGATCTGGCCTTTGATTTCTGGAAAATCTCAGTGGTAGTTTTTCTCCTTCTCTCTGTGATTATGATCCCTCTTGTGTCAGAATTCAGGCCAGCGATCTTTCTCCCTAGATGCTGGAAAGGTCACAGACGAGGGTCCTTCCTGGAGTATATTTGCTCTCCCAGTTGTTTCTGCTGCACTCTCCCTATTCTGCTCTCTTTAACTGTCACATGTTTACTGTTGCTACTTTCTCCTCTGCAGATTAAATTCTCTGTCTTGCCAACCACTTCTCAGTGCTGTATATGGTTTCAGTTCTCCTCTCATGATTGGGAAGTGGAGGCGTGAGGCCACGAGAACTGGATTCTGGGTCTCGGACAGGCACTAGAAGGTAGACTACTCCTTGTGCGATTGTTTCATCGCTGTAGTGCATGTGTGATATGTACATTTAAACATGTTACATATCACACATAGCTCAGTACTCTTTTTAACCAAAATGGTGCTAGTAGCATAACTGATGCTTATTCTCTAGGGAACTACAATATTGAAAAAAAAAAATTCTAGTCTTTGTTGTTTATTTTTGAACCCATTGGAAAATATGGCTTAATATTTAAGTCCTGCTTTTATCACTTTGTAGACTCTTCAAGACTTAGCATTTATTTCCAGAGTCCTTTCTATGTGTAGTTGGCCTGCATGGTACAATAAGGTAAAAAGGACATATAATATTTATTTTTCTAACAAGCCTTCCGGGCATTTGATTAATGAACATCCGTCTGTTGAGCATGGTCTACCGGTCTTCGGCTATTTACTCTGCTCCTAATGTATTTATCTTCTCTTGTGTCTTTAGTTATTTTAATTCCATGTACAGCTGTTAGTTGCCTCCATTTAAAAAGCTCTAAAGTAAATTCAGTTGTTATTGTAATTTAAATGCCCAAACTGCCTTAGCACTCGTAAGTCGGTCCAATGAGTTCAGATTGTTTTACAGGGGTAAGGTATTCCTAATGTCTTGTCTATTAGTATTCTACAGTGTTGTGTGTATACAAAGAGTCTTCATTTATCATACTGATTGCCCCTCAAACTTGACTGGGACTCTGAGCTATACACAGGTCAGAATCAATATTGGTGTCTTCTGTGGAAATAAAAGATTCTCTTTCGGGATCTGATCTAGTCCAGCTTTAGTCTCTCTTTATTTAGGATAAAACGTTTAATGATTTTCTGGCCTTCTACCCAATATGCAGAGCATTTGCCACACTAACTCTACTTCTTTGTTCTATTTTTTTTTTTCTTCAAATCTGCTGTAAATAATGAGCTAGGCTGGGCCTTGATTAAACATGATGTTGACACAGTGGGGTACTCTGATACTAGATATAGATATATAAGGAGAGATATAAAAATGTTTTGGTTTTTTCTTCAGGAAGCTGCTATGGGCTCTCTGAGCAGTAGACTGTTAGGCCAGGAATCCACATCTCAGCCCCCTAGCTGTTGTGACTGCAGAAAGAGAAAGCGGAGCTTGGAATGTCAGTGTGACGGGGACACTGATGAGGAGTTGGAAAACCTGCTTAATACTCCACGCAGGTATGTCTGTGTGTGCTCTAGGCTGATCAAAGTTAATGCATCATTGGTATTGCTATAGATGACTGTGCAGTTGTGCTATTTGCTGCTTTTGTTGCAAACGCCTTATGTAAAACGCCTTTATTAGTGAACACTGTTATCATGAGTCCTCTATTACTGAAACACTAGCGCTAAATCAGACAAAATTGCTTTACCATTCCATGATTTCTCTTCCACGTATGCTCGCATCCTTGTTAGTATTAACCACAAAACTAATTTAGCTAAAAAAATGACCACTTTGTTTTTAATCATGCAAGCAAATAAAATGTAAATGTTTCCTCCCCATTCACTCCTTGGACACGCCTCCCCTTTTTAACTTTTTGGCCTCAATGAATCTTAGCGAAGTCATCCCCTAGTGGAGATACCGCTGGGTCATTTCACATCAGATAACCAACCCCCCCCCAAATAAAAAAATGAAAAGTCCACCAGCCGACTCAGATTTTTACAAATGTTTCTTTTTTTAAAACTATTTCTGCCAAATATCTTGACTATCTAACCATTGGTTTCTGAAATATTGTTGTTTTTTCAATGTTTTAGACTGTTTACTAATCCCTGCTTATTTATTCAAGTTTATTTGAAGTATCACGGGTGTTTATTAAGGAATCTTTGCAAAATTTGGATCCTAAGGTATGTTTTCCTCCTGAATCCAAAAATCCAAGCCAAATTACTTTATTTGCCTTACATTTAGCGTTAAAAAATGCAAGCTTTTGGAACAGAATTAAAAACACTAGGTTAAAACATTAGATAACCCATTTTTTTAGGTGCTTAACAAAGGTATACATTTCTACCACAAAAAAAATCAGCCTGGTACTCTGCTTCATAGTGGAGAAAAAAAAAATTAAGTTGACGTTCGATTACTGCTGTACCGAATAGATAATTTACATAAGGAACCATGCTAGGATAAAAACCATACCCAAAAAGTGAACAAAACTGAGGCAATGAGAGAACCCTACTATACAGAAACTGATGGGAAGGGGATTCCCTTTCGAAACTGAAACGTTCCAGAGAAACAGAGGGGGAATCGGACAGATTCAATCATGGCATCTGCTCCTCCGAAGTACACATTTGGCAGTCTTTTAAATACTGATTTCCATATTATTATCTACTCAAAAACCACTGGATTACATAGCTGGGGCCTCTTTACAGATGAATTTTGATCATCTGTTACCATCATGAAAAGGTGCTGCAGTGAAAATATGAAGAATGTCAGAAAACATGCTGTGACTGGATCACTTACAAGTAGCTTATGGTATAAATTTATTTAAAGGAAATAGAAGAGGGCACTTATTTATATAATTGTCAATGCACATATTTTTTTATCTTGTGTATATTTTGATATAGGAAATCTTTTTCTGAGACCAGGGGGATAAATTTGTTTCTTTTTTAACCTTGCTGATACAATAAGCCTTTGTGGATGCAAGTCTTTTGTGTGTTGTGATGTGGGGATATGGCTTGTTTGGGGTTTGTGACTTTCTGTGGGAATGTGTATTCAATAGCTGTCTGAAGAAAGGACCCATGTTAATTAGATCTTTTGATGTGTGAGGGTCCACTTGAAGACACAGGAAGGTTTAATTAAGACTTCTACTAGAGTTCTGGAGTCCAGTGGTGGCAGCAGGCTCCTCCTACTGTGGTAAGAGGGGCGTATTTGGAATAATGAAAGGGGACAGTGGCAAAGTAAGCCCAGCCGGTTCCCAACAACAGACAGGGTGGCATAGGCGGTCCATCCTGTCACACATGCTGTAATCCTTTCTTGTCTCACAAAAAAGGAGCCAGAAAAATCTTAGAGTTGTGTCACTGAAGTGGGCCAAAGAACATGGTGAGTGTCAACTTCATGCTGTTATTAAGCCAGGACAGAAACTTTGCCCAAAATGCAGAATTTAACTGTCCCATTGTAAAGAACCAACAGACATAGATATGTCAACAGAAGAAGAGTTTAACTGAACCTGCAGAAACAGATGAGCTAAATTAAAGTATTACAAAGCTTGGTTGTACACCAGTGAAATTGCATGGGGTAAAGAGAAGACTCTGGGAGGCATATGCTGAAAGAGAGCAGGTAAGTACAGCCATTCAAGACAAGCTCACTGAATGTTGTCTGTTCCTAGCACATCAGTTGATTCACCCCAGAGAATAAGCAAATGTTCAGGTTGTGATGATTTACAGAGTCTGATATATGAATTAAAGCAAAAGTTTGAAGAGGTGCCACAATAAGTAGTATTAAAAATATTATCTCTGGCACTAAATAGCTAGACAATTAAGCTGACTGTAGAATAGTATGTCTATGCAATATATGTCACACAATACATGGTAAAACAATAAAGAAAACTTAAAGCAACCCATGGCATACTGACAGAATCTGAAAAATATAGAGGGGAAGCCCTTCTTGTATAAATCGTTCATCAGCAGCTTTACCAAGATGAACATTCTCGGTTGTGCCCTGGAAAGAAAGAATTTGTTTCTGTAAAAGTTCCAGGAGGAAAAAGGATTCACAAACCGTAAACTTAAAAGAGCTTTATCTTTCCTTCATAGACAATCCAACTCGAACATCTGGAAAATGGTCTAAGTTTTGTTCCTTACAACCTCCCTGGTGTTAGTGTTGCTGCAAGAGGCATACATTATGTGTGTATTTTATGAAACTCACCAAAACGTAAAATTATTGGTTGCTGCTCTACCACTAAAGATGGACTACCAAGACCTAACTGAAATCCTTGTTTGTTCCTCGTGTATGCTTCATCGATGTGACCAATGCCCAGGTCTGGAAGCACTTCAGAGTCTGTGCGTTATAAGTGATACCTGTGACCATTTAGCCATAACTGTGCATGCCTTCATTATAGTAGTTATGAAACACTTACTCCAATTTTGGTAAAAATTCAGATATGTTCACTACATTAGTGATGGTGCTAGTGCACAATACAAGGACTGCAAAAACTTTTTGAACTTATGCTTCCATAAGGATGACTTTAACTTTCCAGCACAATGGAATTTAGTTTTCCACATTTCATGGTAAGAGTCTGTGTGACGGAATTGGAGGGACAGTTAAATGTCTAGTCACTCGCACCAGTCTGCAAGCAGTGGAAACCCATCACATCTTGACACCTTTTGGACCTGTATAACTGGGCAAAACAAAATGTACATGACCGTTTTTCTGCGTGTCACACAGGAAAAGTGAAATACAATACTGCAAAACCAAGCTGCATAGCATCTATAGACAGCATAGACAGCAAAGACTGTGACAGGAACACATACTCATCAGAGTTCGGCCTATTAGTAATGATGAGTTACACATAAACCGCTTGTCATCAGACGACATGAAGATCATCATCATCATCAACATTTATTTATATAGTGCCAGCAAATTCCGTAGCGCTTTACAATTGGGAACAAACATTAATAAGACAATACTGGGTAATACATACAGACAGAGAGGTAAGAGAACCCTGCTTGAAAGCTTACAATCTATAGGACAATGGGAGTTAGAAACACAAGGGCATGTGCTACATCATATTGCACACTGGACCAGCCAGACTGCAAAGGTAAAAGTATTGAGTGTGCTGTGTGTGTGGCAATGTTGGTCAGAAGGTTGTTGTCTTGCGTTAGCAGTGTAGAGGGTGGGAATAGGGTAATCTAGGGAAATTAAGATGATGGTTGAGGTTGAAGATAGCAGGAACCAGAGTTAGTGTCGCTATGACCACGGTCGCAAAATGTAGACAAGTGATTTGCAACCTGGAACATACATAGCAGCAGTGTATGATAACATCTGGTACATTGGGTATATTCAATGTAATGAGGGGGAACAAGATGTGCTGATACACTTCATGAAAGGAAACCAATCAACAAATGTGCTGTGCTGGCCTTCAAGAGATAATTTTTTGTTCCTTTTATTCACGCCCTCTGTGTAACGGAAGTGCCTACTATCCAAGGAAGTACTGGAAGGCAGTATACACTGTCTGCTGACACTTTAAGGAAAATTACACACCGTTATAACAGGTTCCAAACAAGGGGAAAATGCGATTGTTGACTCAACTTTAGTTATGTTTAAGTTTTTACGTTTCATGGTTTCTTGTGTTAATTATGTTTGTGGTACAACAATAAATCGAACGTCAATTTTTTTTTCACTATGAAACCGAGTGCCATGCTGTTGTGTTTTTTCTTTTTTTTGTTTTTGTTTTGTGGTAGTAATGTATACCTTTTTTTTAAGCACCTAAAAGAGGGGAAGAAAAAAAAAAAGTAGGGATATGTAATGCTGATTTGACCTAGGGTTTTTAATTCTGTTCCAAAAGCTTGCATTTTTGCTGTAACTCAAAACCGAAGGCAGAGAAAGTAATTTGGTTTGGATTCAGGAGGAGGAGGTTACCTTAGGGTCCAAATTTTGTGGCGATTCCTTAATAAACACCATTGATGCTTCAAATAAACTGGAATAAATAAGCTGCAATTAGTAAATGGTATAATACATTGAAAATTCAATATTTCAGAAACTAACTGTCAGACAGTAGAGATATTTGGTAGAAATAATTTTTGGACATCCTCTCAACTAATTTTTTTTTTTACTTAAATCTGAGACGGGTGGTGGACTTGATGTGGAATGACCCCACATTTACACGGTTTGCACCATGTCAGGGGTTATGGAGAGCCAAGCTATCTTGTGGTGGCAGGACCTTTTATCTTATATGCTATCAGATGAGCTGCTAGTATTCTTCTTTTCTGATCCTGCAGGAAGAAACTGAAAAGTACTTCCACATACATTTACCAGACCCTATTCCTAAATGGTGAAAACAGTGATATAAAGATCTGTGCACTTGGTAAAGAATGGAGCCTGCACAAAATCTACCTCTGTCAGGTAAGTAGCAATCAATGGGGACAGGACAAATTGTTTAAGTGACAGTGGTAAGAAACGTATCTGTACTTTTCATTTAGCCACCTCAGGTCATGCGGGGGTTTACATTTCCTAGTTTTACACTGTTACTTTTGTTGGGAGTTACTTTATGAATCTCTTTTACTTTTATATTTTTAGGGGAGATTCATTTTGCTGCGATGTGTCGCCAGCCATTTCCACACACAGGGATTTTATTAGTAGCAGTTGAAAGATGGATTTTATGTATGTCTATCAACTTGGGAAACATCAGTGTCTGAAAAATAGGTTTTCCAGCTTTTTGTTGGTAATAGTTCCAGTGCACGTGGAATCCGTTAGTAAACGCAACGTCTGCCTGCAGCTAGAGCGTTACATCTGCGCACATGTCCGTTAGCTGTCCTACCTACCAGGAAGTAACCCCTAGTGAGGTCATATGGAAGCGCTCCAACGCTTTTGTATTGCCCAAACATCGTGATCTTTCCCCAGCTCCTTGATGAGATGAACGTTAATCTGGGCTATAGCACTATCGGCTAAGCTTTCTAAATCTAATTTTTCAACAAAGGTTTTAAAGAGAACACTACGTATGTTTGTATATCTTCATACACAGCAAGCAGTATAACTATGTTGATCCCACCTGTTGTATGTCTCCTGATAAGGCCAACTTCTGTTCCCTGGGCAATCCTAAATCTTAGTAGGGGATGTCTGTGAAATATAGTAATAGCTGAAGTGTGGCCTAGATTTCCACTTCTTTCAAACTCTCTGAATACTTGCGTAAGATTTGGCTGTGTTCTCCAAAAATCTGTTGTACTAGTCATGTTTGTTTATTAATCTGCTCCGCTTTCAATTAGAAAATTAAACTTGGGATGGACATTTAACAAAGAATATCTGTCTGTGCCATCAGTCTGTATAAGAAAGGCAGGCTAAGACAGGATGCCTTCTATGTGATGAAATATAGTTCCCGTAATGTTAATTTGTAAGGGCCCACAGTGCTTTGCAGCGCTGAACAGAGGAAAACAGGACATATACAAGGACAAAACAAATGCAGGCATAAAACAAAGGCTATGGAACACACTGTAAGCTCTCTTATAAGCAATCTAATTCCCAATATGACACATCTTAGAGTCCTGTTCCTGAGAGATCTGTGTGATACGTGCTTGATAAGATACTAGTAGTAATTATGACTTGTTATAGCACTCTTTTAATTGTTTACACCTTCAGGGGCATATTCAATTAGCTTTTGGATTCGCGGTAACGCGCCGGAACAGCCGCGAAACGTAATCCACGTTATTGCGGTACCGTGTATTTTCGTTCGCAGCCCATAGGGTTGCGAACGAAAATCCGCGTTAATGCGGTACCGTAATACCCGCAAGAACGCGCACTTTTTGCGGTAACGCGCGTTACCGCGAATCCAAAAGCTAATTGAATATGCCCCTCATAGTCTTAACCCATATATATATATATATTTTTTTGATCTAGTTTCATATGATCCTGAAAGTGTTGCACATTTCAGGCTCCTGGGCTTATTCCACGAAAACCTAAAAATGTTTTCCTGAGGTGGCCCCCAGCCAGACCCTCGAGCCATTTTCCCAGGGCTTCTCAAGCTTCTTTCACAGTCCTGGCCCAAAAAAAAGGGGCGAGCTGGTGGACCAATTAGACTGGCACTGCAGCTCACAGACCTGTCTTGGCCACCATTTAATGGTGGGTAACAAAATGTATTTGCCATTTTGGGGGAAAAGCTGCATGAAGTAGCCACAGGGCTCTTGCTAGGTGCAGGGGGCACCTTAGGAAAATATTTTCCTGGTTGGCAGTGCAGCTTTAAGTTTGAAGTAACATGCTCCCCCTTAGTATGTAGCTACCAATCACATTTGCATTATTGGACACAACTTTATTTAGATAGATACAATAATTTAGAGACTGAATGCATGTGGATGTTTACATGCAACAACATCTCTAAGCTGTGTGAAATAGAGCACTAATGACCTCTACTGGTGGTAGGCTACAAACAAAATAAGCGTATAAATAGGTTTTTATAATCAAGCACCTACACATGTCAAGAAATTAACAGTTTGCAGGGTCTTACTTATTCAATCCGCTTGTGTGGGCATTATGATTGCAGACCACATCATAATCAGAACTGTCTAGGAGCTGCAACCTGGAGAGTAGTTCAAGTGGTGGAGTATGGACTGTAGTTTGTTATAAGTCACCGACCATAGCAGATTATACTGAAAGATATAATATTAATACAAATAAGAGAGAGCAGCAAAGGCTAGTTCTCTTTATGGGCGACTTTAACTACCGGGTGTACACTGTCGTTCTGCCAGAGGAAGCATGGTTTAATTTTCAAGTGTAAAAGACCATTCATTTCTTAATTAGTAGGAGTTATTAGATTTAATCCTATGTAATAAAATTGATGTATATAATGTAGAGTGGAGTTTAGGGAATGGTGATTATAACATGGTAATTCTTGGCATTTTATAGAACCCTAGGTTTTTATAGATATGAATGGCAATAAATTAAAAGCTAAATACCACTGGGTCTCTAAAAGATAGCTAGAGAAAAAAATAAAGGAGACCTATTAAATTTTTATTTTTTTTCCTTTTTGTTTTTTTTTCACATCTGTTTACAAAGAAGGAATTAATGCTAGGAAATATGTTGTACCTCATTAGTCAAAGTACACTTATCTATTATTGGTCTAACTCGGGAGGAAAGAAGTACATTTACCACTAAACAAGATTAAGGCTGATAAAGTAGCCGTTGCAAATGTTTATCCACCCACGTCTTCTGAAAGGGTTATGTTCAGTTGTAGATAAACCATTATTTCTTGTGTTTATGGACTTGTACATAATGAAATCAGCGCTACAATGATTTGAAGCTTTGTTTCTGATATTTAAAAAGGGAGCTAGGTCATCCCCATGAAATTGCAGACAAGCCAGTCTGACATCAGTGGCAGGTAAATATTTGAGGGAATTCTAAAAGATAATATACAGAACTATATCATTTTAACTGAACCTATAACCGAGTCATAACATTTTTTGTAATGACTGTCATGTCACAATACGTTTTAGTTGTTAACTGGATCATTGCAATGGTGTGTTTATGAAGCATGGCTCACATGTATGTGATTTTGGCTCCTGATGGCTTACTGAAGAGTGAATTCATGGTCCCTGAATGCAGACTCAAAGTATGTGATTTGTTGCTTAAAGATTGAACATTTGACTTTTTTAAGAAGTACAGCTGAGGGGTAAAATACCGGAGCATACTGCGCTATGGGAGCTGAACAAATGACCCCCCTGACTTGCTCTTTTTGACAAATGTGTTTTACATTGTAGAATATATTAGATGTATTTTTAGTGAAAATTTCCATTTACACACTATGGATGTTGGATGTGTCCTGATTGTTTTTAGCAGTCCAAGATCCCATTTATAACATTCAGTTGTTGTCTTCCTGCAGTCTGGATACTTCTCCAGTATGTTCTGTGGCTCCTGGAAAGAGTCCAAGATGAATGTCATAGAACTGGAGATACCCGACAACAATATTGATGCAGAAGGTAAGACTCTGTTATTTTATATTGCACTTTACAAAGCTCTCATTAATAGAGCGGAATAAGCCCTAGACAGGGTATAAGTTTTCATTTTCTCCTCCAATCGCCATACTCGATGCTTTACCCGTTTATTGTTTAGCTAGAAAATGCGCATATATCTGTTAAGAAGCTGGCGCTGGTGCCCATGTGGTTTGGAGGCCTGGTCGTGTTGGCGTTAATTATAGAACACTTTGTTTACTGTCCTCATTGTCCACCTTTACTGTTTACCCTGTTGCTTACTGATTGACTGTGAGAAGTAACTGGCATTGAGATTTAGAGCAGAGGTTGTGTCAAAGAACTGAGCACATCTTCTTTGTATTAGAGCCAGGAGCATGATTTTGAGCTGAGCACCAGCGTAGGAGGAATGAAGAAGCTACTGTTGCTGTCCCACTGATCACTTCAGTATATCCATCTCTCTTGCGCTACAAAGCCAGCTAATGTGGGAACTAGAATCTCGCTGCCTGATCTATAAAATGGAAGAAAAATATAAATATAATGCTTGGGGTGAGCCATACTAGGTAGATGTGCTCCTGTATAACTCTGAGTTCGGGGTGCCTTAATATACATTTCGGGTCTCTCCCTGACTCTGTGTAGCTGGCTCTGTGATTTTCTGGCTCTGAAACACAAGCAGCGCCTGTTAAGCCCACCCAGGCTTTGCAAATCTGCCATGGGATAGGCTGCAGGACTCCGGCTATCTGCCACTGCAAGCCACAAACATGTTGGACCTACTCTAGATACCTGACTGGCTGCGGGCACCCACAGACGTCTACCCTCCCAGCTCACAGGAAGAAGAGCCATGACCACTCAGATTCCGATAACTTGGACTCACCTCTGACCAGCAAATACTTGCCATCCTTATTTCGTGAAGTCAAGGAAACGAGAAAATCTGTACAGGCAGTTCAAGCGGAAATGCATAAAGCTATTGGCTCCCTGGCGGCTGACTAGATCTTGGGAATAGAACGGATCATCTCGAATCTAAAATGGATGAGGTTGTCCCCTCTCACCAGGCCACGGAGACTGACCTCCAATGCCTGCAACAGGATGTGCTTCACCTGCAGGAACAGCAAGAAGATCAATAAAATGAAGCCCTGCGTAACAACCTGCACATTAGGGGCATCCCAAAAGAGGTGGACCTGCACGTCCTTGACCAATACTTGAAGAAAATCTTCGCCTGCTTAGTCCCTGCTACCCCTATTGGACAGAGCCGACAGTGCTCTCCGTCCATGCTCCCAGGAAGCTTCTCAAACACGTAATGTCATCCTCCGCTGCCATTACTATACTACCATTGAAGTGGTCCTGCGGGAGTCTCGTAAGACTGACTCATCTCATTTGACAGCGCCACCCTGCAGATCTTTCAGGACATTGCTCTGCTCACTCTCCTCAAGAGAAGACGTCGGAGACAACATCCGCTACCGCTGGGACTTTCCTTTCTGTATTCTTATTTGGCTCCACAACAAGCTCCGCTCAGGATGGAGACTGGCTGATGCTGTCCGCCTCCTTGAGAATCTGGGACTCCTAGTCTCACTTCCTTGTCCTTCGATGCATGACTAGGCTTCCAGCCCTCCAAGACCCGCCTGACCACCTTTGAAGCTTCTAACCACTGAGTGAACAAATGTGACACGGGCAGCTAAAGCTACTGGACTCGCTCCTCCTCTTTGACATGTGCTTCTCGTAAGCTCTTCAACAGAAGTTGTCTGACCTTATTCCTTCACTCTATTTGATGGACTCCTGGTTTATGGTCCTCTTGTATTGACCTGAAGAAACCATGTACCTTAGGCCCTCTGTATTAATTATTAATTTTTATTTATAAGGTGCCACAAGGCGTCCGCAGAGCCGTACAGAGACAAACAAATTACAATACAATGGGAGACAGCACAGTACAGTAAGCACAGCAACTCAGTAAGCTCAATGGTCAGCTAGAGAGGACGGGGAAGGGGGAGGTAGGATCCGCAAATGACGGGGCTCAAGAAGGAGGGCGCGGAAGACAGGGACACCCCCAGGGGGGAGGAGGGAGCGAGAGTGGACGTGGAGTGGAGCCTCGAGGAGGAGGGCTAAGTAGCTGGAGAGCAGAGTTAGAAGTGGTGGAAACAGGAGGAGAGATGGCCCTGCTCAGAGGAGCGTACAATCTAAGGGGAGGGGTGGACAGACAGAGAGACGCAGGGGAGAGAGGGAGAGTAGGGGGACGGAGGCAGAAGATAAGGTAGGAAGTTAAGTGGGAGACAGAAAGGCTTTAAGAAAAAGGTGGGTTTTTAGGGCCCGTTTGAAACTGGACAGATTAGGGGAAGTTCTGATGGAGGGAGGGAGCTTGTTCCAGTGGAGGGGGGGCAGCGCGGGCGAAGTTTTGGATACGCGCGTGGGAGGAGGTTATAAGGGGGGGGGGAAGAGAGGCGACGGTCAGAGGCAGAACGGAGAGGGCGGGATGGAGCATGAATAGAGGAGGGTGGAGATGTAGGGCGCAGTGGAGTTGGCGAGGGCTTTGTAGGTGAGTGTGAGGAGCTTAAAGAGGATTCTGAAGGGGAATGGGAGCCAGTGAAGGGCTAGGTAGAGGGGGGGGGAGACAGAAGAGGAGCGGCGAGAAAGGAAAATAAGCCTAGCAGTAGCGTTAAAAACAGATCAAAGGGGATCAAGATGAGTGGGGGAGGCCAGTGAAGAGGAGGTTGCAGTAGTCCAGGCGGGAGATGATCAGAGAGTGGATAAGGCATTTGGTGGCATCTTGGGAGAGGAAGGGCCGGATGCGAGCAATGTTACACAGCTGGAAGCGGCAGGATTTAGCAAGAGAGAGGATGTGGGGGCCAAAGGGGAGAGAGGAGTCAAGGATGACACCAAGGCAGCGAATTTACCATATATACCACTAAACTTCCTACTATGTTTCTCTTTTACTGTTCTTGGTAGCTGTTCAAATATATGGACATCTATTTGTACCACCTGGTTTTAGGTTACTGTTGACATTATTCTCCAGCCCTTAACAAAATCCTCTTCCCAGCCTTCAAGATCTTATTTGACCCCTGGTTTCAGGGGGGGGAGCAGGCACCCCCCCTCCCGCATTTTGGACCACAGGGCTTGAACCAGTGTCCTTAGCCACTTCCACCTGAAGGATATTCCAACCATACCGAACCTCTCCGTCTTCCCTGGCTGGCACCACAGGCCCGATATGACCCCGTAAACTGGTCCTGTCCACTTCCCTGACTCCCTCTTTTTTCCTTTTCTTTTCCCTTCCGCTTTCCTTTTCTTAAGACACTACCAGATGTCTTCTTCCCACAATGGCTTAATATAGATATTTTTTTGTTCTTCTGTTTCTTTGCAGTCATATAACCCTCGCTGGAGGACTTGAGGCAGCTCACTCTTCACCTCCTAATGGCTCTTAGGATTTTCTCCCAAAAGGTTAAAGGATTTAATAACCCGCTGAAACTTACAACACTTTTTCTCACACTAAAGCAACATAGGGCTGACATAGTTTTCCTACAGTAGAAACACTTCACCCACCACTTACACCCAGAACTGAAATCCAGACAGTATCCATCTGCTTTCCATGCTTGTGACTTCAGACAGAATAAACAAGGAGTTGCTATCCTTTTAGCACCATATCACAAGCTTACCTTTCATACAGGCCCTGACTGGTCAGGGAGGGAATTTCGATAATCGCCTATGCACCTTAGTTAACCTTTACACCACACGCCTCCCACCCCCCAAAACAAAACCAGCTTTTTTTTTTTTCTTTTTTGCAGCCCTAGAGTTAATGCTCTCACAGGTCAACCAGGCAGTGGTGATTATGGCAGGATACATTTTTTTTTTTTTTTTTTTTTTACGGTTTATTTTGAAACCGTTTTAACAGTTTACATGAGTTTACAAGCATATGTTCAGTTCGACATCATGTTGCAATTGGTACAAGTGTTCAAACCGGTATCGTTCAGTAACATAACTAGCTTCAGAAATATGGTAATCAAGTGGGTATAATAGAGAAAAAAAAGAGGACAGGCTCATGTGCAGAAGATAAATAAAACAATTAGGATGGAGCGGTGGTAATATTTTTACTGGGGGAGTAGGGGGAGGATGGTATACACGGGTAGGGTGGGAGGGCGGAGGGTGCATGGGTGTTTTGTTCAGGTAGTCCCAGGTACTGGTACGTGATGTGTGTGGAACCACAGTGTCCACACCTCACGGAATTTGGGCACGGTATCATTCAGAAGGGCGGTGATATATTCCATGGAGGAAATAAACCAAATGCGATTTAATTAGTTCTGTCTTCGAGGGTGTTGTAGGCTGTTTCCATGCACATGCAATGCTCAATTTGGATGCCTGACATATATGTGCTATTAACTGGTTGGCAGCCTTGTCAAACCCAGGGATGGGTTGGTTAAGTAATGTCTTCACCGGTATCTTGGGGACTCTAATACCAGTTGCCTGGCGAGCTATATCTAGGGTGAGATCCCAAAAGATCTGCATAATAAGGCATTCTTACCAAATGTGCAAGAAAGTGCCCTGAGCTCCACAAAGTCGCCAACATCAGTCAGATCCTGGTGGGTATTGTTTCTGGAGCCAGGTACCAACGTGTATATATTTTGTAACAGTTTTCCTGTACACCCGTATTGATGGAGACCTTAGCCGTTCGTGCACGAATAATGGACCACTCTTCGTTGTCCAGTGAGATCCCAAGGTCACACTACCACGCTCTTTGTGAGGCTCAAGTATTTGCTCGGATGTTGCGGAAAGCATGCAATACAAAATTGATATGTTGCCTCTACATCCAGCAGAGTATAGGCATTTTAATGCAAAAGAGGAGAATATGTGGAGTCGTGTAGATCGTGATTGTGTAAAATTTTTAATTTGTATGTATTGAAATTGTGTGGTGGGTGTCATTTTGTCCAAATTTCTTTGTATGATGTAGGATCTGTTTCCCCCATAATGTGTTGAAAGCGGTCAATCTTGTGCAATCTCCACCAGCGGGAGACTGCATCTGACCAATCTGTGGAATCAGTGTATGAGTCCAGATGGGTGTCAGGGGAGACAGGTAGGGGGTTAATGCGTTACGTTTGTTGGCCAGGTCCCATGTGATTAAAGTGAAGGAAATAGAGGGGCACGTGTATGCCAAGGTGGGTCTGCAAGTTTTGGGGAGCCATGGTAGGTCCGCACAGGTGCATTTGGAGTCGGCACATTTTCTATGACCACCCACTTCTTGAGTCCGGGGTTGAGGTTTCATGAGATAATGTGGCTAAGTTGGGTAGCAAGGTAGTATTTGTGTAGTAACAGGAGTCCCAGGCCTCCCGCCTCCTTGGGTTTGGATAGTAGTGACTTAGTCTAGGTTTCCTGTTCTATTATTTGACATTCCTTTCCAAGTTCTATTATTTGGCATTCCACCTGAGCCAGGTGGCAGTAAATTTTAGGTTCCCTATTGGATCATCGCATGGGTAGACCTGAAAACATATCTCACGGGTGTACACTCCCTAGCTTCCCTGTGGGGCCTGCCCAGTGCAGACCAGCTGACCGCAGCCTTCTCCCTTCAGTCTCTCATTTTGCCTGTCTCTCTTTGGGACACATGTCGGGCCAGATACAAGCTCACAACCCTTGGCTCCCCCTTAACTCCATTCTGGAACTGGCTGATAGGAACCACCTTCAACTCACAGGGGTGTCATAAACTTATATGGGAGAAACATCTGGGACACCCTCCAGTTGAGTCCTGCTGGGAGGAGGTCAGGGAGGGAATTGACAAGAGTTCCATTTCTACGCAAATCAATGAAACAGCCTTTAAAGTGTATTATAGGTGGTACTATACACTGGATAAGCTTTCCAAAATGTTTCTTACGTTAAATCCGAGCTGCTTCGGAACTGTATCAGAGAGTTTCGATGCTCCACATATGGTGGTCTTCCTCCACCTAGCTCCCTTTTTCATACATAGTTAGAAACGGAATAAATAACCAAGAGGACTAACAGGTGACCAAGGAACCCTGTACGTTCCTTCTCTTGCCCCTACCTGATGAGAACGCTCCCTCTAACAAGCTAATCTCCCACATCCTATCTGCTTCTAAATCCCTCATAGCTGTCCATTGGTAGAACCCCAACCCCCTCTCTATGCAGGCCCTGCGGAACGATGTCTGGCATATCGCAAGCATGGAGAGCATACCCTACTTACCTACACAATAAATTGCCTAAGTTTTACCAGGTATGGGCCCCATGGTATATATCCTCCGGGAAAGACAGAGCTGTGTGTCAACCCCTGCTCCACCTCCTACCCCGGGAGCAGCAGGCTGCCAGGCGATTGAGCCCTTGAGCCGCCTCCGGATCCTCCAGGATGGGTGCACCTTGAGGAAGGCAGGAGCTCAGGACATTTTGTCATAAGACATTTTGGAATTGTGGTTTAAATGTGCAGTGTTGCAGAATTCCAAAACTGCTCATGGTGCAAAAATATATGCTGCCAGCATATTTAATTGAAGTGACCAAATATTTCTGATTTTTCAAACCCTAGCAACACCATTTACATTGAAATTGGTTGTCTATAAAAGCTGACAATTGAACTAATTACTGCAATGGAGCAATGGAAAGCTATTAAATTGGACTGTTTAATTAATAAATGGCTAGTTCTAAGAATGCAATCTCGTCTTCAGGTAGGTAGGGAAAGTATATACACCAGCATGTAAAAGTTTGGAATCCCTAAGAAATTAGTTTGGTTTTTGAAAGGATTGTCTGTCTGTCATTTTCTAGGTACCATTAAATTAACCTGAAATTGTAGTTACTATATCGACAATGTCTTTTACTATTTTATGTTTCATCAAACTGGTTTATTCATCAAACTTTACATTCATCAAATTATCCTTCATTTGACAGCAATTACAGTTTTGTAGACATTTGGCATTTAGCTGTCAGTTTGTAACAGTTTTCAGGGGTGAAGTTTGTACCCACGACTCCTGTAGCTCTCCCCAGTGGTGGGATTAGCTTGTAGAGCATTTTTCACCAAGTTCATCGCATATGCTCAATTGGGTTGAACTATAGTGATAGTGCCCGCCAGCCTGTCAAAGACAGTACAGGGAAAAATGATGTAGAAAATTATTTTATTGCTTTTCATGAGAAAACACAGCTTTTAGTATACAAACTATGTACAAACCTATTCCTTCTAGGAGATGGGCAAAAATGTAAAAATATCGTGGGAGCGCACACACTCTTGCAATATCGGAACAGACGGTCATGAGTCGTGTGCTCTGCACGATATTTCCATAGATGTGCACCAAGCTTTAGGCCTAGTTTTTGGTTTATGTATATTTAAAAATAAAATGAGGGTGATTTATTAACCGTGATACTTGGCATAGTGCATATACATTAGCATACCTGTGTCTACTTTTAAAACTTTATGCAGTCACAGGGACCCCACCATTTCTTCTTAATCTGCTCTGATGATGTGGGATGTCAGAAACAAAGTCATAGCAGCTTCATGTTTTTATGTACTATGTTACTATGTGTACTATGTTTCTGGAGATGTAAATATGTAATTGCACAGCCCTGTCTTACTATCACATTAGTGCAATGAAGTCTAAGGGGTATATTTACTAAACTGCGTGTTTGAAAAAGTGGAGATGTTGCCTATAGCAATCAATCAGATTCTAGCTTTCATTTATTTAGCTCATTCTACAAAATGACAGCTGGAATCTGATTGGTTGCTATAGGCAACATCTCCACTTTTTCAAACCCACCTTTCAGTAAATATATCCCCAAGTCTTTATTTCGTAACCTTTACCATCTTCACTCTGAAATCAAATCTCCTTAAAAATAGGGTATGGGCAGTGGGTTGCAAATGTGTTGCCTTGCTTTGAACACTCGGTTACCATCTATAAATGACCAGTGGCATAGCAAAGGATCATAAGGAAGTATCCATCCTAATCTTTTGAGCTGTTTTCAAATATTAGTGGCTGATTACTGCATTAATAGTAGGAGTCCCGCAGGGCTCTGTTCTTGGCCCTCTACTCTTTTTCGCTCTACACTTCCTCCCTTGGTGCTCTCATCTCCTCCTTCGATCTTCAGTATCGCCTTTATGCTGACGACATTCAACTCTATATCTCCTCTCCTCATCTTTTCTCCACCCTCCTCGTTCGGGTATCCGACTGCCTCTCCGCCATCTCCTCCTGGATGTCCGAGCACTTTCTCAAAATCAATATCTCTTAAATTGAACTCATTGTCTTTCCTCCGCCCAGACTCCCATCCCACGATGACCTGTCTATTGTCGTCAACAACACCACCATCTCCTCTGTCACCCAACTTCGCTGCCTGGGTGTCACCCACGACTCCTCTCTCACTTTTGCCCCCCCACATTCATTTCCTTGCCCAAGCCTGTCGCTTCCAACTACGCAACATCGCCCGCATCCGTCCTTTTCTCTCTCAGGATGCCACCAAAACTATCATCCACGCACTCATCATCTCCCGCCTTGATTATTGTAACCTCCTCCTCACTGGCCTCCCCCGGCTCCTGTCTCTCCCCCCTCCGCTCTATACTCAATGCGTCCGCAAGACTCATCTTCCTCTCACGCCGCTCCTCCTCTGCCTCCCCTCACTACCTTCCCTTACACTGGCTCCCCTTCCCCTACAGAATCCTTTTCAAACTCCTCACCACCACTTACAAGGCTCTCTCCAACTCTACTGCCCCTTATATCTCTAACCTCCTCTCCATTCACACTCCTGCCCGCTCCCTGCGCTCGGCCAACGACCGCCGCCTCTCCTCCACTCTTATCACCTCTTCCCACTCCAGAATCCAAGACTTTTCCCGTGCAGCCCCCCTTCTCTGGAACAACCTCCCTCGTTCCATCCGTCTCTCTCCTACTCTGTGCTCCTTCAAACGTGCACTCAAAACTCACCTCCTCCTCAAAGCCTACCAACCATCTACTTAACCCCCATCTCCTCCCTTTAGCTCGTCCTCCCTTCTCTCCTCTTGCCTCAACTGGCTCCTCTTGTGCCTGGTCTGTTTACCCTCCCTTAGGATGTAAGCTTGTATGAGCAGGGACCCCTCCCCTCCTGTCTCCATACCTGTTCTTCCGCTCCGTCTTTACTGCATATGACTAGCCGGAGTTTCTGAAGTATTGGTACTTTTTGTTCATTGTTCTGTATGGTTTCACCCTGTATAGTCTACTGTTAGTACTGTGTGCGGCGCTGCGGATACCTTGTGGTGCCTAACAAATAAATGATAATAATAATAATTAACAGTATATGTGTGAGCAATACTTAAAGGAAGAGATTAGTCAAATGTGGAAGCTAATGTTCCTTGGTGGGCGCCATGTGGCTCTGATTCAGATAACCAGTGGCAGGTCTCCTTCCTTTCTACCCTCCTAGGCCCCAGGATATGTAGCCTTTGCATAAATCCAGACCTGTCAAGTCCGTCTGCCACTTCCATCTTGCAATTAGGCAAAATGTTTGAGACTATACTACACTAAAAGGCATGTTTCTTTTGGGTTTTTATTAAACTGGCTATTCATTGCCATTTACATTCTTTACTGGTAACCCAGATCATCTATTCTTTTCCCAAGTACATTCACTAGTGAACTGTACATGTTTTGAATAATGTTAAGCCTTTTAAATGATGTTTTAATATTGGTCACTAGATGGCAGTAGTGCTGTGTATTATCTGCTTGTTTTCAGATACTCATTCCCAGCCTGTTAAAAAAAAAAAAAAGTCTAAAATGAATAAAGTAGTTGTGTATATCAGTTTTTGAACAGAATGTGCAGTGGTTAATTCCAGGTGATTGTGTATCATTAATGTTGGGGAAAAACACCAATGTAGTTAACTTAAACACACTACTGTATTTGATTTTATCCCAAATACAGTAACTTGTGTGCAGCCTTGTATAGATAGAACAACTGTATCTATTTAAACATTGCATATGAAATCAAAAGGTTGCTTGAGGATTTTTTTTTAAATGATTTATGACTGGATATGAGATTCATAATATAGCCAAATCTACTAACTGTTTACATGCCTTACTAAGTAATATAATATCTAGGCAAATGAGCTCCACCAGCAAAGAAGCAAATGAGGACATTGAGAAATCCAATGTACATGGATACAGATACAGTATTTGCGCTTTTCCAGCATGTTTTGTGTTGCTATAGAGGATTATTATTAATATTATTATTATTATTATTATTATTATTATTATTATTATTATTATTATTATTATTCCTATAACCAAATGTATACGGCTATGAAATATGGAAGAGGACAACCATTTTTTTATTTATTTATTTATTTTTTTAAATGTTACTCTCCGTTTTCAGCAGCAAAGTTATTATGCACAATATGCATTT